>NW_020837954.1:26647546-26828556 GCF_003676395.1 Aethalodelphis obliquidens | reverse complement strand
GCAGGCTCAGCGGCCATGGCTCACGGGCCCAACCGCTCCGCGGCATGTGGGATCACCCCGGACCGGGGCACGAACCCGCGTCCCCTGCATCGGCAGGCGGACTCTCAACCACTGCGCCACCAGGGAAGCCCAAGAGCTGGTTCTTTGAGAAGATAAACAAAATTGATAAACCGTTAGCCAGACTCATCAAGAAAAAGAGGGAGAGGACTCAAATCAATACAATTAGAAATGAAAAAGGAGAAGTTACGACACTGCAGAAATACAAAGCATCCTAAGAGACGACTACAAGCAACTCTATGCCAATAAAATGGACAACCTGGAAGAAATGGACAAATTCTTAGAAAGGTATAAGCTTCCAAGTCTGAACCAGGAAGAAATAGAAAATATGAACAGAACAATCATAAGTAATGAAATTGAGACTGTAATTAAAAATGTTCCAACAGACAAAAGTCCAGGATCAGATGGCTCCACAGATGAATTCTATCAAACATTTAGAGAAGAGCTAACACCCATCCTTCTCAAACTCTTCTAAAAAATTGCAGAGGAGGGAACACTCCCAAACTCATGTTATGAGGCCACCATCACCCTGATACCATAACCAGACAAATGTACTACAAAAAAAGAAAATTACAGACCAATATCACTGATGAATATAGATGCAAGAATCCTCAATAAAATACTAGCACATAGAATCCAACAACACATTAAAAGGATCATACACCATGATCAAGTGGGATTTAACCCAGGGATGCAAGGATTCTTCAATATACTCAAATCAATCAATGTGATACACCATATTAACAAATTGAAGAATAAAAACCATATGATCATCTCAATAGATGCAGAAAAAGCTTTTGACAAAATTCAACATCCATTTATGATAAAAACTCTCCAGAAAGTGGGCACAGAGGGAACCTATCTCAACATAATTAAGGTCATATATGACAAACCCACAGCAAACATCATTCTCAATGGTGAAAAACTGAAAGCATTTCCTCTAAGATCAGGAACAAGACAAGGATGTCCACTCTCACCTCTATTATTCAACATAGTTTTGGAAGTCCTTGCCACAGCAATCAGAGAAGAAAAAGAAATAAAAGGAATACAAATTGGAAAAGAAGAAGTAAAACTGTCACTGTTTGCAGATGACATTATACTATACATAGAGAATCCTAAAGATGCCATCAGAAAACTACTAGAGCTAATCAATGAATTTGGTAGAGATGCAGGATACAAAATTAATGCACAGAAATCTCTTGCATTCCTATACACTAATGATGAAAAATCTGAAAGAGAAATTAAGGAAACACTCCCATTTACCATTGCAACAAAAAGAATAAAATACCTAGGAATAAACCTACCTAGGGAGACAAAAGACCTGTATGCAGAAAACTATAAGACACTGATGAAAGAAATCAAAGATGATACCAACAGATGGAGAGATATACCATGCTCTTGGATTGGAAGAATCAATATTGTGAAAATGACCATACTACCCAAAGCAATCTACAGAGTCAATGAAATCCCTACCAAATTACCAATGGCATTTTTTATGGAACTAGAACAAAAAATCTTAAAATTTGTATGGAGACACAAAAGACCCCGAATAGCCAAAGCAGTCTTGAGGGAAAAGAACGGAGCTGGACGAGTCAGACTCCCTGATTTCAGACTATATTACAAAGCTACAGTAATCAAGACAATATGGTTCTGGCACAAAAACAGAAACATCGATCAATGGAACAAGATAGAAAGCCCAGAGATAAACCCACGCACCTATGGTCAATTAATCTATGACAAAGGAGGCTAGGATATACAATGGAGAAAAGACAGTCTCTTCCATAAGTGGTGCTGGAAAAACTGGACAGCTACATGTAAAAGAATGAAATTAGAACACTCCCTAACACCATACACAAAAGTAAACTCAAAATGGATCAGAGACCAAAATATATGACCAGACACTATAAAACTCTTAGAGGAAAACATAGGAAGAACACTCTTTGACATAAATCACAGCAAGATCTTTTTTGATCCACCTCCTAGAGTAATGGAAATAAAAACAAAAATAAACAACTGGGACCTAGAGAAACTTAAAAGCTTTTGCACAGCAAAGGAAACCATAAACAAGACGAAAAGACAACCCTCAGAATGGGAGAAAATATTTGCAAACGAATCAATGGACAAAGGATTAATCTCCAAAATATATAAACAGCTCATGCTGCTCAATATTAAAGAAACAAACAACCCAACCCCAAAATGGGCATAAGACCTAAATAGACATTTCCCCAAAGAAGACATACAGATGGTCAAGAGGCACATGAAAAGCTGCTCAACATCACTAATTGTTAGAGAAATGCAAATCAAAACTATGATGAGGTATCACTTCACACCAGTTAGAATGGGCATCATCAGAAAATCTACAAACAACAAATGCTGGAGAGGATGTGGAGAAAAGGGAACCCTCTTGCACTGTTGGTGGGAATGTAAACTGATACAGCCACTATGGAGAACAGTATGGAGGTTCCTTAAAAAACTAAAAACAGAATTACCATAGGATCCAGCAATCCCACTCTTGGGCATATACCCAGAGCAAACCATAATTCAAAAAGACACATGCACCCCAATATTCATTGCAGCACTATTTACAAAAGCCAGGTCATGGAAGCAACCTAGATGCCCATCGACAGACAAGTGGATAAAGAAGATGTGGTATATATATACAATGGAATATTACTCAGCCAGAAAAAGGAATGAAATTGGGTCATTTGTAGAGATGTGGATGCATCTAGAGACTGTCATACAGAGTGAAGTAAGTCAGAAAGAGAAAAGCAGATATCGTATATTAACGCATGTATGTTGAACGTAGAAAAATGGTACACATGAACTGGTTTGCAGGGCAGAAGTTGAGACACAGATGTAGAGAACAAACGAATGGACACCAAGCGGGAAAGCCCCGGGGGTGGGGTGGGGGTAGTGTGATGAATTGGGCGATTGGGACTGACATGTATACACTCATGTGTATAAAACTGATGTCTAATAAGAACCTGCTGTATAAAAAAATAAATAAAATTCAAAAATTCAAAAAAAAAGGAAGTAAACCTGCTGTCACTCTCTAATCCTCATCCCCAAGAGACACATGAAAAATAAAGTCCTTTGATGTTTATCTGTGCAGAGGGAGTAAAGAAAAGAAAAACTCTGTCTCCGGGTAGTTATAACCACATGCTGGCAGAAATTGTGAGTTTGTAACTGCAATTCACCTTTCGTGGTTGGTCCAAAAAATATTTATGCCGTGAATTGGTTTAAAGTCGTCCTGGACTGACTCTAAGTGCCCGGCAGATACAAAACCTCTCTGGAGGAAGGCACCATCATCTTAGGCATCAGAGAATCTCAGAAATATGAGTAGTTAGCATACTATCAAGCTCATCGGAGATGAGACACCAGAAACCAGATTCAGCAGAAAAACACCTACAGTGGCTTCAGGTATCCTTCGTTATCTAAATTCTTATTGTGAATTCCAGAAAACAAATAGATTGGATTTCATAGAATTCCTTCTCTGTACAAAATTTTGCCACATACTGCCTAAATTTAAGAACCTAATAGATTCGGATGATGAGATGGCATAAATCAATAAGCAAATGGCAGACAACCTTTTATAAATGGGAAAAAGACTTTAACAGAGCCTTCACAGACAGGGATATCCAGAGGCCAATAAACACATGAAAAAGCGTATACAGGAATACGCAAATTAACATCACAACATGATACCACTATACAGTCCCAGAACGGCTAAACTGAAATAGAAAGACAGTATGTGAAGTATTGATTAGCATGTGGATCGACTAGAAGTTTCACACACTGCCATGGAAGTATAAATTAATACACTCCATTTTGGAAGACTGCTTGCAGTATGTACCAAAGACAAAACTTATGACCTAGCAATTACATTCCCACTTATTTCCTTAAGAGAAATGCATGCTTACGTTCCTAAAAGATGTGTACAAGAATGTATATTACTATCTGTAATAGCCCCAACTAGAAATAACTCAAATGTCTATCTACAATGGAATGGAATAACCTATTGTGATAAATTCATACTATGGAAGACTACACACTACAACGCTGAGTAAACAAAATATAGCTATCTGAACAACATGGATGAATTTCATAAGCATAACGCTGAATGAAAAAAAAGCCAAGGACATACTGTGTGACTTATTTTTCCTATTTCAATAAAGTTCAAAAGTAGACAAAATTAATACATGATATTAGTACCTGTTGTGGGTGAGGATGGTAGCGAAAACGGGTGCTTTAGAGGCCTGAGATTCTGGTGGTATTCTGTTTTTTGATCTGGGTGCTGGTTACTTAGTGTGTTTAATTTGTCTACTTATAGTTTCTATACTTTTCTGTATGTATATTATAATTTAATAAAAAGTAAATTGGGAGATATGCCAAATGGATCAATAGATCAAGTGCAATCCCAGTAAAACTCCCGGCAGGTTTTTTTGGTTTGTTTTTGGTGTAAATTGGCAAGCTTATTTTAAATTTTATACAGAAACACAAATAACTAAGATTAGCAGGGTCCACTTGAAAAAGAATTAGGTAGAAGAAATAGTGTACCAGGTACTGTAAAATTACAGTAACTAAGAAAACAAGTCAATGGAATAGTATAGAGAGACTACAAAAAGACACAAATTTGGAAACCTGATATGTGACAGAGATAATATTTAATACCATTGAGGAAAGGATGAATTTTTCGATTAAAAGTTCAACTGAAGACAACTGGTTATTTATATGGTAAAAAAATATAAAACTGAATATCTACATCACACCATACACAAAGTAAATTATAGGTGGATTGACACCCAAGAGTGAAGGTAAAACTATAAAGCTTTTATAAAATAATGTGGAAAAATATTTCATGATTCCATGTTAGGAAAAAAATTTTCAATCAGGACATAAAAAGCTTAACCATAAAAGAAAAGCTTAATAAATTAGATTCCAATAAATAAAAGCTTCTGTTCATTAAAAGTCACCATAGAGAGACTGAAAAGACAGATTACAGAATGGGAAAATATTTTTGCAACACATATAACTAACAAAGTAACAGTAGATAGGACATCTACAAGTCAATAAGAAAAAAAAAGACATTATATGATAAACCTAGGCAAAAGACTTGAACAAAAGTTTTATAAAAAGAGAACTTCCAAACCAATTAATCTACGAAAAGTTGTACAACATCATTAATAAAAAGGAAAACACATTAAAACCTCAGTGAGAAAGCAGCCACATAGCACAGGGGGATCAGCTCGGTGCTTTGTGACCACCTAGAGGGGTGGGATACGGAGGGTGGGAGGGGAGGGAGGGAGACGCAAGAGGGAAGAGATATGGGAACATATGTATATGTATAACTGATTCACTTTGTTATAAAGCAGAAACTAACACACCATTGTAAAGCAATTATACTCCAATAAAGATGTAAGATCTCTCTTTTGGTGGAACCAGGCTTCGGAGCTCCCTTCCAAGATGGTTGAAGACAATTCTCCATACAAGGCCGTGGCAACAAAGTGTAGACGCAGCCGCACCAAATTCACAGAAGAGCAATTGAAAATCCTCATTGATGCATTCAACAAAAAACCTTACCCGGGTTATGCCATCAAACAAAGACTTGCTTTGGAAGTCAACACTGAAGAGTCTAGGATCCAGATATGGTTTCAGAATCGAAGAGCTAGGCACAGGTTCCTGAAAAGACCTGAGAAGAACTTAGACTTAAGACAAGACCGAGCTTACCCTGAAGAGAACATTCAAGGTGTGAGAGACAGACGATGTCGTACCAGCTATACTTCTTCCCAATTACAAACTCTTATGAATGCGTTCATGGAAAACCCTTATCCTGGGATTGATTCCAGACAGCAACTTGCTGAAGATATTGGGGTTCCAGAGTCAAGAGTCCAGATTTGGTTTCAAAACAGAAGATCTAGACTCCGTATCCAGAAGAAAAGAGAACCCGAAGAAGGTTCCGCCCAAAGACAAAACCAGGGACAAGATCTCTGAGATGGGAGCGTTCAAGGTTTACAGAATGGCACTCCCTAGTGACTGTTTTATTTCCCTGGAGCCAGAACAAGGTGAACAGAGAGACAAATTCAGTGTATTTGATGTCATCAGCCTGGACTCCAGATCGGTTCTCTTCCTGGCAACATACCCTTCCAAACATACTTTCGCCTTCTTCTCCGTCTTCTGGAAATGGTAAACAGGACTTCAGGAATCAGAGGCAGATGATACAAAGTACCACACAGCCCTAGTGACTGAACCTAGATTTAGAGTTCAACAGATCTCGAGAACAATGCAAGTCAACTTATTAACACCATTTTTATGGTCATACAAATAAATGACCGATTCAAGTAAAAATCATCAAAACATATGTGGTACTGTGACTTTGATCAACTGTGCTGATGTACTGAAGCCTCCATAAAAACCCAGAAGGATGGGGTTCAGAGCTTCTGGGTTAGTGAACGCATGGCGGAGAGGAGAGCGATGTACTTGAAGAGGGCATGGAAGCTCGAGCCCCTTCTCACATACCTCGCCCTATGTATCCATCCGGCTGTTGACTCATATCCTTTAATATCTTTTGTAATAAATCTGTAATCTAGTGAGTTTCCTGAGTTCTGTGAGCCACTGTAGCAAATTAATCAGACCCAAGGAGGGGGGTTCGTGGGAAACTCTGATTTATAGCCTGGTGGTCAGAAGTACAGGTAATAACCTGAACTTGAGATTGGCGTCTGAAGGCAGAGGAGTTGTAACGGAGCAGGAGCTTATGGTGATTTCCCAGGACAGATCCCCCCACCCCCATATCCTCTGCCTGCTTTTTGTCTGTAGAAAAACTTAAGCTGAAGAATAAATTTAATCAGAGAAATGAGAAAAATGCAGAAATGAAGGAAAACAGTCCAACAAGATGAAATAATAGTTCAGCTATTAAACAAAGTCAAGGATCTTTAGTTCCTTCTCAAGGCTATAGATCATATTCTGAGCCATATCCTTTAAGCTGTTTTGTAGATACTGAAACCCCACCAGAAGCAAGACGTTAACTACATGATGACCAGACTGCAGCCACAACATAAGCTTCTCCATCTTACACAATTCTGAGAACTCACCTCAAGGAAGTGGGAACAAACTGACCCCGGAATTGAAGATTAACTGCACTTAAAACAATCAAGATGATGCTGACCAGACCACCACGTGAACAGTTTCAAGATGATTGTCAGAGATGACTGCTACGCTTCACGCAGCCACCCCCCCAGGCCTGTGCATTCCTGAGATTCCCCTTTAAAATCCCTTGCCCTTGATTAGCAGTGGGGATTTGTTTTTTTGGAACGTGAGTCTAGCTTCTCCCCAGGATGGTCGGCTTCCTCAATAAAGCTATCTTTGTTTTCACTCAAAAAAAAAAAAAAAAAAAAAAAGATGTAAAACCTCAGTGAGATACCATTAAAAGTTACCAGAATGGCTAAGTCCAGAGATTCAAGTGGAGCAATGCTACCAAACAATGCTGGTGGTATTATAAATTGAAAATCTTTTTTTTTTTTTTTTGCGGTACGCGGGCCTCTCGCTGTTGTGGCCTCTCCCGTTGCGGAGCACAGGCTCCAGACGTGCAGGCTCAGCAGCCATGGCTCACGGGCCCAGCCTCTCCGCGGCATGTGGGATCTTCCCGGACCGGGGCACGAACCCGAGTCCCCTGCATCGGCAGGTGGACGCTCAACCACTGCGCCACCAGCGAAGCCTGGAAAACAATTTTTTTATAATATAATAAAGTAGAAGAGACACATACCCTACAATTCCAAAATTCCCCTCCTAGGTATTAGACATACTCTTTTACCCGTCTGACATAGTAATGATAAAATAGCCAAAGCAGCATTGTTTGTAATAAACAAATCGGGAACCAACCTAAATGTTCATTGGCAGCATATGATATATTCATACAATAGAATATTATTCGGCAATGATATCATATGAACTGCAGCCACACAGACAGTGAGGTGAATCTCAAACATAATACGTAGTGGATGCTGCCCACATCCCTTTTTTCAGGCCAGGGCACCCACTCCTCAGCCCCTATGAGCGTTGCCTGCTAATAGTTCACAGGTGGCCCCTGCTCTGGAAAATTGCCCGACCTGAAGGCCGCCCCCAGTACACCCAGGCCAAAGATTGCTTATGACACGCGGTACCAACACAGTGGTGCTTTCCAGGCTCCATGGTCCCTTGGGGATCAGGCTGAAGCCGAGACCTCATCCTTGCTTAGCTCTTGTCCCTGCCCTGTCCCTGTGTCCTTTACCACCTTTTTCCTGAGGGTACGAGCTCCACAAATCACACACACCTGAATCCCTGTCTCTCCTCTGCAGGGGAGGAATCTGATCTGAGACAGTGCTAAGCTAGGGAGAAAGACACAAGAGAGTACATGTGTTATCCCAACATCAGGATAGTGTTCACCTCTGGTTCTGTTTCTTGACCTGCACGGCGTTTTCTTGAATGGTCACTTTATAACTATTAAACAGTATATGCACGTTTTATGCACCATTTAATATGATACAAAAAAGTTAACATTTCCAAGTAATTGGAGAGTTTTTTTGGTTTCCACTTAAATAAAAATGTGTTTCCTAACCAGAGAAGATGAAATGTTCGATTTCTGCCTTCTTACATGTGTTGAGATTTCCCTTGTAGCCGAGTATAACATCAAGGCTTATAACTGTTTCATGTATCGTATTTATCAACAAAGTATGCTATGGATTTGTGTATAATTTGTATAGCCATTGATTTAATAGTCATGATTGCATTAGTTATCTATGACTGCAGAAAAAATTACCCCCAAATTTAGCGACTTAAAACAACATTTTTCTCACGGTTTCTGGGTGATTTTGAGCGCCGCTCAGCTGGGTCCTCTGGGTCTCTCTCAAGGTCGCAGCAGAGGCGTTGGCGGGGGCTGCAGCCATCTCAAGGCTGGATTCGGAAGTTTCCACTTCCAAGAAGGTTCATGCGGCTGTAGGAGGATTCAGTTCCTCATGGGTTGTTGCACTGAGGCCTCCAGCTCTGGACAGGCTGTTGGCTAGGGACCTCCCTCAGTTTTTTGCCCATGTGAGCCTCTCACAGCATGGCAGCTGGTTTCCATCAGAGCAAGCACGTGAGGCAAAAGCCACAGTCTTTTCTGTTACCAAAGCTGGAGTGTAACGTCCCAGATGTTTTTTGCTGTATTCCACTCCTTAGGAGCAAGTTTCTGGGTCCAGCTCGCACTGGAGAGGAAGAGATTTCATTCACAAAGGCATGAACCCCAGGAGACAGGAATCACTGGCAGCTCTGTTAGACGCTGCCTGTTACAATGATATAACTCACCAGCTGACTTCTCCTTTGCTGCTTTGGCGAATCGCTATTATCAAATAAAATCCTGACTGATACTCATCCTGGCTTGCAGTATACAGAGTTTGCATGCACAAAGCAGCTGATCACAAATGAACAGCTAACAGACAGAAGATCCGTCCTTGTCACCAGTAAAGCCTCCTGGCATCCCCAGGAAACATAAGATGGAATGCAGGTGATAAGGTCTAACCCCTTCTTTTGTGCTTAGTCTAGTTTCGCCGGCCTATAAGGGACCATATGCAGAGGTCTTGCACCTAACACGTTGGATTAGTTACCAGCACAAAACCCATGCACCCGAATGCTCTGCTGTCTCGCTGGGCAGTGCACAAGTGCTACACACGACACAATTCAAGATGGCAGTGGCGGGCCGTGTGCAGAGACGCTGCCCGAGGCACTGCGGTCTGGAGCCTAAGAAGCACACCTGCCTAAGCCCCTGGAGAACTCGCCCCCTCCCCGTCTGTGAAGAGCAGGATAAAGAAGCTCCGCCCACAGCCTATCCAGGAGAGCACCTGCTCTAGAATGGGAGCTCGCACCTCTCAGTTCTTTCATCAAAGAATAAAGCTTTCCTGTGCTTCTGAACCAAGTTTGGTCTCGTTCTATTGGTTCCAGTGATATGGGTGAGGAGGACCCTTGTTGGGGTCTGACTCAAAAGGGTGGTAACAGTATGATTTTGAGTATGGGGTTCATGTTTGAAACACTGTCCTTTTTCTCTGCCTGCACACACATAAGGACTGTATCTTTTGCAGTCGTCCAAGCCTCTTGTTAAGCGTGGGTTTGAGCTACTCTGGAGGACCACAGTATGCCTTTCTGCAGGTGTTTCTAAGGCCCCCCCCCAAAGTGAATTACAGGACTATGTCATAGTCTATGCTTAAAAACAGACCATGCTAAATATACTCTGCCTATTGAATAAAAATCCATCTGAGTTTTGAATGATGTGATAACAGAAATAGCAATGTATTTAAACAGATGTCTTTTTATCATTTGATCTATTTTTCATTGCTGGTGGGCATGAAAATCATCCATGACTAGTGATTTTTCAATTTCTCCTGTTTCTAGTGTTTTTTCCTTTGTACTTTTGACATGTTGTTTGGTAAAAATGAGTCAAGGCTGTAAGGTATTCACTACTGATTGTATCTTACAGCCACAGATGAACTTTTTAACCATTTAGCCAATTAAAACTTACCCCAAATTCTACTTTGCCTGATATTACTATTTGTTTCCACTTGAAGGATAGCTCTTTGGTCCCATTTTAGTTTGGGGGGGAGGTCATTTTATTTTGGATGTGTCAATCATAACGAGTAAATCATTGCACTTTGTCTTTTTAACGTAATTGAGGACTCTGAGTGATTTTTAAATTTGGGGGAATTAAAGAAGTCTTCCCAATTCACAATGAATTGTGCTGTGTGACACTTACTGTTTCCATCTCCTATTTGTACCAATAAGAAATTGATGTCAGCAAACTATCAACTTCATTGTTTGTCCAGGTGTCTATATAATGCACTACTAGGCTAATCTTGAATGTCAATTATCTTTGATTTAGGGCTTTGCTTTTAGATCTTTGCCCCATACTGCAGCACTTGGTAACATTTGCCCTAAATTGTATTATTTTTATATTCTAATTTGTCCTGGGTTTCTGATTGGTTTGTAAGAGGTTTCTATGAATTAAGAATCATTATAGGGCTTCCCTGGTGGCGCAGTGGTTGAGAGTCCGTGCAGGGGACACGGGTTCGTGCCCCGGTCTGGGAGGATCCCACATTCCGCGGAGCGGCTGGACCCGTGAGCCGTGGCCGCTGAACCTGCGCGTCCGGAGCCTTATTCTCACTGGTGTCAGGATTTAAGTAGCAAAAAGTAAAAAACAAAGAAACAACCAAGTTTATTTCTTCTTCTCTTTGTATTTGATATCATTTACTCTATAACCAGAGCATGGATGGATTCATTGCAAATATTTTTAAGACTGGACTGACTCCTGAGTACATGCAGTTTTTTTTTTTAATTGTCTGGCAGATTGAAATTTTTACCCTTCTGATATCAGGTGAGACCTGCTGATTTGTTTCAACAAGTTAGGCAATTGTGGAGAGGCAGGGAAAGCAAGCCCTAATTACATAACACTCGTCACCTGTAGGCTCGGCTCTCCTCCACCTGAAGGCCATACTGGGAATACCTAGACCGGCAATCCCAGCCTCACTCCTGAGAGGAATTACAAGAGAAGTCGCCAAACTCTCTTTGCCAGTAAGACAAAGTTGTCTTTACAATTTTTAAATGCCTAATAAATTTTTCATACTGTTAATTTTGTTAATTATGAATTTCTAGTCCTGGATAAAACTGAAACATGTTAATTTCCACAATGTCTATAACAGTAGGAAAAATATGGAGCAAAAAAAAAAGCTGTGCAACTTACCTCTCCCTGGCACTGCTTGAATTCAGCTCCTTCTCATCTCTTTCCCTCCCTGGCAGCAGGGCACTCCTGGGCCTGCATATTTGCCTTTTTTGTCCCTCCTCCCAGTAGAAAGATCATCAAAGGGGGCCCTTTCTTCTGAGCCGATGAACTCCACTTCCAGGCAAGCAGCCCCGCAAGAGAGTCCCACTCTCTTCCTTAACCAGCACCCTGGTCTAGTGCACGGACTGCACAACCACATGAGGCCTCCCACCTGACCATCCACAATTCATACCACCAGCACGGCCTTCCTCAAACTCCATTCTGACTGCACCCTGGCTTCAAAGTCTCCAGCGTGTATATGGGCCCCACGAGAGCTCCAAACCTCCACCCCTGCGCCAAACACCCCTGATGGTGGGAAACTTGCCCCTCTTCTCAGCTTCTTTTCCTGCCACCTCTGCTCATAATTCCCAAGCTTCCGCCAAATGAAGCTACTAACTAAGCCTGGACATGCCACACTCCTTTATTCCTGCATGGCTTTGCACATACTGGTCCTTTAGATGTGAAAGATTTCCCTTCGTGCCTTTCCCCCTTGTCTTCTCAGTCCATTTCTATTCATTCTTTTAAAAAAAGAATTTCACATAAAAGAAATTTTGATGTATTATTTTAAAACTTGGAAAATATGAAGAATTGTGGGAAAAAGTGTCCAGAAAAAAGATAACTGTGGTTCACACTTTCTTTGGTTTATTTTTTCAAGGTATTTTATATGCATATTTAATTATGGATCATACCTTAAAATACATTGTATCGTGCTTTTTATCACCTCGTATTACACTGTAAGCTTTCTTCTCAATTTTTATAAATTATTTGAAAATGTCTTTTTTTAATGGCTACATAATTTTCATGTATGTTTGTGTGTGTATCTATATTATACCTGAAGAGTTTGTTTAACCCGTTTCGGTCAGGTAGATGATTTCATTTTCATCTTTTTGCTATTATAAATAATGCTACAAAGAAGAGTTTTGCACATAACGGTGACAGCCCCTCTGGAAGAGAATTCTAGAGTGGAGTCACTGGAATGGTAGAAAAGAACACTTGTAGGCTCCTGATACGCACTGTCAGGTTGCTATCAAGAAAAGGTGGACAAATTTACAAACTCACCAGGGGAGCACAAGTGTTCCTTTTATCTACTAACAGCCTTTCTGTTATTGACAGTCATAATTATTTTTGTGTGTGGTCCTTGATAATTTGATTTTAATTTAGCATTTCTTTGATTAGACAGGAATTTTTCTACATTTATTAACCACATGTATTTCCTCTTATGTAGACTATTTTAGTTTGATGTAGACTGTTTTTTAGTTTTCAACTGGAGTCAAAATTCCTACTCATCTTCAATATTTCACTTCAGCATCTTCTCACTGTGAAGTTCTGATAACCCTACACAACACCCCTAGTTCAGGTTTCCTCTTCTGTAATGGGACTGTGTGCGCACATTTATCACTGGGATTTCCATACTCTGTTGTAACTGTTTACGTGCTTGTCTCCCCCACTGGACAATGAGCAAATCATGTGCCAGAACTAAGTCTTATGGGTTTTTTTTTTTTTTTTTTTTTTTTGCGGTACGCGGGCCTCTCACTGCTGTGGCCTCTCCCGTTGCGGAGCACAGGCTCCGGACGCGCAGGCTCAGCGGCCATGGCTCACGGGCCCAGCCGCTCCGTGGTATGTGGGATCTTCCCAGACCGGGGCACGAACCCGTGTCCCCTGCATTGGCAGGCGGACTCTCAACCACTGCGCCACCAGGGAAGCCCAAGTCTTATGTATTTTTTTCCTCCGCACCTAACTAATTGCCTGACCCAAGGTATGTGTCAATTAAAACTTATTTAATGTTTAAGGATCTAATGAGTAAATCAATGAAGATCATTGAAGAGTTGACTTTTAACTTAACATGGATTTCATCCAGATGTTATATCTACATTCTGTGTTAAACAGAAAGCACCACTACCTCCTTGGATTAACCTGTGCAAACTTGTTTAAAGGAATACATATGCTAATAGAACAGCCTATAAAAATCCTCACTGTTAAACTGCTAGAGAATGAAAGACTGCTGGTAGCCCTTTACTCAAAACAACAAAACAAAACAAAATAAAAAAACTAAACTAAACTAAAAAAAAAAAAAAAACTAAACTAAAACTAAAAAAAAAAAACTAAAAAAAACTAAAGAAAAGTAATTTTCTTTGCAAAATATCATAAAGTTATGTTTATTGATGTATCTGGGAACTTTTCAAATGATCTTGATAATGATCATAACACACCTTCCAAAAGTAGAGCATGAAACAGATGCACTTCCTCTGACAATGAAACACATAAAGGTACTTACAAATTAAATATACAAACGAGAGTTAAACTTGAAAACAAGTGCATTTTTCATCACATCATACTCTCAGATTATAATTCCTGTATTCCTAATTTGGCCATTTCACAGTTTTGCTACACACAAAAATTACACGTATATTTCCAGGTCAATACTACCTCTGAGATAAACCAGAGGTGAAAAAATGGGGCTGCTGCTAAGCTGAAAGTAAGGCAAATACTCTGATCTTTGGAAGGGATGGCTGAATGGGGGTTTCAGGCTATTCAGATGTCCAGCTCAGAGTCTGAGTGTGTCAGGTACACCACAGATGCTGAAACCCCTCTGACGCCCCCATGAAAAAACTTTCATCTTTTACCCAAGGTGAAAGTTCTTCCCTGCAGGCTGGGTCTACGGTCTCTTGCTTAGTTTAACAGCTGCAGCTGTATTTTCCCCACTTTTCCCTTTTGGTCATAGTGTTGCTAACCTTTGTAAACATTATGTACAATTAAAGTGCTTGGTGGTGCTCCATCTGGGCCATATTCTGCTCCAGATTGAAAGCGTATCTCTCAGGAACCTCAATAAGGTCTTACGGTCTCCACCAAGGGCAGAATATGGCTCTAACATGTAGACGTTAAGGTCATTGTCACTGCTCTCAGCTGAGGCTGACTGAGTCCCGAGTGAGCTTGTCCCTGTGCTGAATGCCCGGCTGTGTCACAGCCGTGCTTAGTAAACACACTCTCTGGGAAGTCATACATCCCTGTCTTCCAAAGACCATAAATCCCTCCCCACCAAAGAATTATTTTGATAAAACTACAAAATGGAGGTTCCAAAAACTGAAACAACATTTTGTAGCCCACTCCAAATTTTCATGCCTACTGACACCCCTACCTCAACACACAAGAAACTGGACTTCAAAGGGTAAAAAGAATTTTTTCTTCTCTAGGGTGTAGATCATAGTCACATCTTGCCTTTCGTTTACTTATTTACAGCTTCGCCTCTTCACACAAGGTGGTGAGCGTTTTCCCAGAGGGTGGCTGGGGGAAGGACCCTCCAAACGCCTCACCTAGTTATATTTTCTATCACCCTTTTCAGAGGAGCATCTATAATTCAGGCTATATTTGTATCAGTTGGCAAAGGAAAGAATTAAACAGGGGCAATTGTGATGCAAAATAAACAAATCAGGTTCCACTAGAAATAAAGAGGGTAAGAAAATTTAAGAACACCTATCACATAATTGTAAACTGTGTTGTTTCTACTGAATTTAAATAAAGACCCAGAGGTCTCAAGACCGCCTTAAAAAATTAGGGACACCAAGTACAAACAATGGAATAATTACTATCATTGCTTTAAGACTTTTAACATTGTTTACAATATATGAAATTGTAGTTGCTACTCAAAATGAAAAACCCCACTGAACTGGTTCTCGAATAAAGAGTGACAACACATTATTAAGATCGATCGAATAGTTTTGAAAATACATTTAGATGTTTTGTTATGGGACATAGCTTTTAAGGATATAATTTCTAAGATATTTTTGATCATGGTTCTTTGCCAGAAAATGTGATATATTCCTGAGTTTACCAGAGAGGTTAACACACCGTCACAGCCTGGATTCCATGCTAGTTCCGCAAGAATTGCTGTGCCAGTTTCTATACATAAGAGGCCTTATGAAAATCTTGTGAAAAAACATCCGAAATACCGATGTTCTGAAAATGATGAAAATCCAAGGGTCCACAATGGAGATCACAGAGAGGAAGCGTAAGGCTCGGAGGTCTTCAATTTCTTCAGCAGTTCCATTTTTCTCGTGAACAGCTTTAAACGCTCCGTAGTAAGCACGATACTGTTTTAAAGAAAAACATTCAATTAGGAGAGCGGAAGGTCGATGGCCGCAACAAATTCACTTACTTCACTTAGGAAACATTACTTTTCCGTAAGAGTACGGCAGCTTGGCTTGGAGTATTCATTTGGGTAAATTTATAAGCAGCTAAGGCCACCACAGTGGATGGGTGCCAGTGAGAAGCCAGGGAGGTGCAGGGCCGACCTGGGAGGCTCAGTGGAAGCCAGGTCCTCCTGGGAGCCCCTGGCTAAGTCCCTGGAGCTGGTCCACCTGTGGTGAGTGTGGCAGGGCTAGAGTTGCCCGCTCCCTACCTGGCGGTGTAGAGGAAGCGCTGAAGTGGGACAAATCTAGTCTACTGAGTCGTTTACAGAGTCACCTCACTCCCATAGATACTGATTCTCTTCCCTTTTTCCTCTGCCTCCTTCCTGTCCTCGATTCTTAGTTAGCCCAGAAATAAGTCACACTTGTGAAATGTCACATGTGTGGAGACACCCATGAAACAGAAACTTGTTTCTTCTTTCTCTGAATTTTTTTTATTGAAGTATAGCTGATTGGCAATGTTTTAGGTGTACAGCATGTATATGTATACATATAAATGTATTTTTTTCTTTTTCAGATTCTTTTCCAATATAGGTTATTACAAGATATACAGTTCCCTGTGCTATACAGCAGGTCCTTGTCTATCTATTTTATATATAGCAGTGTGTATCTGTTAATCCCAAATCCCTTATTTATCCCTGCCCCTGATTTCCCCTTTGATAGCCATAAGTTTGTTTTCTATGTCTGTGAGTCTATCTGAAACAGAAACGTTTAATCAACGTGAAGAGACAGGACATATTCCAGTGGAAAGACAGAAGACAACTTGTGTAAATTACTCATTTTTAGCACAGATGCTTATCATTCTGTGGTCGTCACCCTCTTTTCAGACTAGGAAGAAAAAAGAAACATACACAGAGCGATAAGCCTATTTACCTGTGCCCAGCCACTCCTGTATTGTCTTGCTCTTCCTTGAGCTCTCTGGCCTCTTGGGAGCCCTGCAAACTGCTTTATCCCTTTCCTGCCATTCAGCCGACACTGCTGTCTAGACCAGCACTACAACTGTCTCCCACTCAGTTGGAGGCCAGCCACTTTTTCTCAGTGCTCTTACATTGCCCATGCTCATTAAGATTCTAAATCCATAATGGGACAAAATGGACTCTAATGGTCCAGAAAATATGCAAACTCAACGTTAATGGGAGGGGATATGAATAAGTACACAGACCAGACCCATTCAACGCAATCAGGGATATGAGAAGATGTATGTTCTCATAATTGTTTCCTTACCTTTTTATTCTCTTTTCTGTAGGCTCAGATACTCCCATCTAGTGCACTTAGGAAGACGGAGTTTATCTGGAAGCCCTCTCCCATCATCACTGCTTAATAATACTAAGAGTAATAATAATGGCTAATGTCCACACAGAGCTTCATATTCTCAGGCACCGTTCTAAGTGTTTGACTTTTAAAAGTTTGTTTCATCCTTACGAAAGTCCTGTGAAGTAAGTATGTTCATTATCTCCATTTTACAGATGTGGAAATTGATTACATGCTCAAATCCTAGTTTCTTTCCAGGTTGACCTAAAACATTACCCCCATCACGAAGCCTCTGGTGATGGTTAAGGTGGTGGTTGAGCTCATCAGCTTTAGAGTCCGACCATCCAGGTTAGATAGAATCGCCTCACTGGCTGTGTTACTTCAAGCAAGTTACTCTGTTTCCTCATCTATACAATGGGGATAATTGCACCTATCTTTCAGGATTGTTATGAAATTTGCATGAGATAGTATGAGTACAACCTTGAGAACAGGTCCTTGCATTAAGAATAATTCAATAATTAGCTATTATTATTATTTTATCAATTAGGAGTCAATCCTTTCCTTTTCTAACTCCTTTCTGGCCCTAGTCACTCCTTCTCACCCCCAGTATTATAGCTCTGTGGGCAGATGTGATGTTTCTCTCATTTTATATCCCCACAATGAATTACAGTGCCTGGAATGTTGTAGGTTCCAGATCTGAGATGAATGAATAAATGGATGACAACAGGCTACACACTTGAGTTGATTGAAAAAGCAAACACTTTTTATGACTTTAATCTTTCTATCTGCTCCTTTCTCCTCAAAGTAGAGTGCAGCAAGATATAATTCTTACTATTTGAGAATGCTTGATTAGTTGGGATCTGGGTAACTGAATGATGTTTATATAATTAAGACACATTTTATTTCTGTACACTATTTATCCATATCAATTCTATTGCATATTATTAGGTTATTTGTACTTTCAAGTCACCTGATTTGTATTAGAAATGTAATATTCTACAAACGGCCTTTTAATTTTATTTATTTTTTGAGTTTACTAAAAGTATGACAAATTTATTCCCTTGTGACAGTGATCAAAGTACATATTCTATTAATTCTCACAAGACATCCGTTTGAACACAATCTAGACTTTTGAAAAATCCTCTGATGATCAATGGTATTCCTGGCTTGTTCAACGCATGCAGGTCATTACACAAAGAGAACTGGTGTGAGAAGAGCGCCCTCTGTTGAAATTAGGGGTGCACAAAAAAATGTTGCTGTTGCCTGTTCTCTAGCGACAGCTTGGCTGGGCATCCCTGCTTAGGACAGCAACATTGATTCCAACGCCCTCTCCCATTCAGTTCATCCATCACCACACCCGAGACCTCATCCTCTGCTCTAGCTCTTTAAATCCACTTCTGACCCTTTTCCCTGGGCCAGTCTCTTGCTACCACCCCTTACACAACTTTAACAGCCTCCTATGGATGGAGCATCCCACCCATTCTTTCTGCTCAACAAAATGAAACACACACACACACACACGCACACACACACACACACAAGAGTTATCTCAATGCATGCAGGAGGTCCTCTAACCACTTCTCTGACTCCATGGATTCTGATATATGCGATTACACAAGCTTGTGCATACCTTTACCTGGCTTCTCAAAACCTCTCAACTACTATGTTGCATCTATTCGTGAAAACCCTCTTTCAGCCATTCCTGCTTCCCGACCAACCTCCAAAACACTGTGGTTTTCTAAGGTAAAAATAATTTTGATGAAAATACTTCGTATACATTAAAGAACGTGCTGCAAACTGCCACTAAAGCTCCTCCCATATTCTCTATACTTTCTTTTTACCGTATCAAATTGGAAATTTGAGAATTCAATCTAAACATCTTGCTCTAATCCAGCATTATAACAAACTTAATTAAAAAATCATATTCCAACAAATTTTTCACCAGCTTAATGAAATACAATATTTATGTGATGAGCAAGATTTTTTTTTTTAAGTTTACCCACCTTCACATACAGCCTTATTTTTTCCAATCACTAAATCCTTTCCTTAGAAAAGTGATTTTCAAAGAATGGGCATCTTTAATACTCTTTCAGTGTGTCTATGTGGTCAAAACTATTTTCATAAAAAGATGTTACTTGTCTTTTTTCACTTTCATCCTCTCATAAGTGTACAGTGAGTTTCACAGAAGCTGCCTGATGTGTAATGAATGATATCATCACTCTCATGGCTAATGGAATATGTGCTGTATACTCCTGCATTTTCTAGACCTTTCTAAGGTAATACATACATACGTGCATTTTCAGAGATTGTTCTCAGTGCTTCTGTGCTCTTAACATGTTTTTTCCCATGTTACCTGCTAATATTACTACACTTTATTACCATTCATTAAATAATTTTGAAATCTCAAACTTCTCTTTCACCTATGCAAAAACACAAGCAATAAGTACATTGTAACTTGTTTTACAATAATATCTAAAATTTTTCTTATTTTTAATTTCTAATATTGTAAATACTAATAGATATAATCCACATAAATAAAACATCTTTGGGCCCTTAATAATTTTTAAGAGTGAAAAGAGGGTCCTTAGACTAGAACAAGTTTGAGAACCACTGCCTTAAAATATTATACTATCTTCGGAGGTCATATTTCTTAATTTTCTGTGTCTAGCAGGCAATTATAATAAATGGAAGTTATAATTAGTAATAATAATTAGTAATAATAAATTTTGAGGCCACCAGGCACCTGGTTAGTGTGTATGTATGTGTATATAACACTTCAAATCTTCAAAACTATCTTACAGAGTAAGAATAGTTATCTGCATCACAGATGAGGAAACTGAGGTTAGAAAGGATAAGTAAGTACTTTTATGCTTAGTAAGTGATGAGACCTGATTCAAACCCATGCTAAAGCCCTTATCCTTTCTAGAAATGATACCTCCTGTGAAGAATGCTGTCTGCATTGCATGTCTTTGAAACTTTACAAGTTTTTTAGAAAATCATTTTCAAATCCATTATTTCCTTCAATCCTCACAAGCCCCTGTGAGTTATTCAAATCTCCTTAGAGAGTCGTCAAATGGAATGTTCTTTCCAATGTATTATGCTTTCTGCATTATTCTTACTAAAACATTCAAACTCAGGACATAATGTCCAGGCATTCGGTTAATTTCTGCTTTTATCACAGCACAGGTAAGCAAGGCTCTTATTCTAGAGCAAGGATCCGAAAACATATTCTGTAAAGGGCCGAAGAGCAAACATTTTAGGTTTTATGAGCCAAGAGGCAAATCGTGGATATTTAGTAGGTACTTACTAACAGGAGGGAAAACACATTTCTACAATTTTAACTGATGGAATTAAAAATGTGATAATAATTGAGTACAATTTTTGGTAACACATGTCTACTAAGGAGAAGAGTGAGTCTTTTTCTTGGAATCATATTTGATTGGGGTTCAGAGTTCATGTGCCCTGTCATCAAATTTATGGTACATGTTTATTTATAAAAACTATTCTTAACTCCAGGGCTGCACTAAAACAGTGCGCAGGACGTATTTGGCCTGTGGGCTGTGATTGCTAAGTCTGGTTCTCAAAATGTGATCCCCACATCAGCAGGTGAAGAAGAGGCTGCTGAATTCTTCAAACATGTCTGCATCAGAAACTCTGGAGAATGGGGCCCAGCCAACTCTGCTTTTCAAAGCACTGCTAAAGAGTCTGAGTGTGCTAAAGTTTGAAAACCACTGCTAAATCTCTATACCTCTATCTCTATCTCTCTATCTATATCTCTGTCTCTCTGTTTATATAGATAGAGATTTATTTATTTATCTTGGGGAGTTCTGATCCTAACCCAGAGAGCTCTTTGCCCAACACATTAAGGCCTTCATTTAAGGGAAAAATCACACTATATTTCACTTTCATCCACCCTTGAAAGTAATGTCCCAAGCTGCTACACTGCCATGAGAAACTTAACTTTCCTATTCACATAAGTCTCGGGACTCCAAGGGGTCTGGAGAGGGAGAGGAGCAAGGCTGAAAAAGGTTTCTCAAGCCTCAGTCACTCCTAGGTGTCTTGGCCAGGGTCACAAGACCTAATTTGCAGGGAAATTACCTGCAAAACGATGAAGTAATTCAATCTGCACCACCACCCCCATTAGTGATTGAAACCCAAGATAATGGCTTTACATGTCACCTCGCTTGCCAAGATAGAAACACAACCTGTCGAGACAGGTTGTCAGAACGACACCACCAGCGGAAACGTTCCTACACATCTGCTAATCCAAACAGCCTCTCCGCCTCTGTCGCCACCATCCCCCGCAGCTGCAGTACCAGAAACAGCATCCGCCACTCCTCAAAGTTTACTCACGAGTTAAAAAATACCTAAACCTATGCTTTTAGTCACTCACATGTGCAAATCACTTTGGCAGGAGTACACCTTCCCTTATTCCCTTTCCACGCCAACACCGGGGAGAACTCCCAGGTGCCATTTGCCCATTTCTGACGCCACTAAAATCATGGGCGGGTGTAACGAAATAAAACCTCGCGTAGCCATCGAGAAGTGGTAAAGGACTCGTATTGCCAAGGAGGAATCAAGGTCTGCTTCTCAAAGTCCTGAGGTGCATAAATAACCCTGAGATCTTCCCAGAGGAAAGCAGGGAGGAGGGGGTTCTGCTAACTGGAGAGGTTCTGTGGGGCTAAGGGGACACCATCCGGCTCCGGCTTTCCCTACCTTTCTGTGGCTTTACCTTTTTTGGCTCAACAAATTGGGTTCTATCTCCTGGGGGCTGTGGAGGGAAGCTGATCCGGGGAACGCAGCAACAAACCCTCCTGGCTCAGGGCGCAGCTTCTCTTGCATAGCGTCCAATGCGCCCCACCCTTCCCTCCCGGCAACTGCGGCCCGACGCGCTTCAGTCTCCCGCAGCCTTAGCGCCAAGCGACTCACAATTAAAGGCAGGGAGCACATGGTGAAGAGCACAGTCATGAGGGCTAACAGCAGGAGGTGATCCAGCTCCTCCAGGGGCTGCGGGGTCTCTTCCCTCTCGCCGGCGGCCAGCTCTGCTCGTTCCTTGGGGCCAGAGCGCGGGAGCCGCCGCAGCCGCAGGTGCATCGCGTAGAGGTTGCGCATGGCGCTCAGGTTGCACAGCACGACCGCGAGGACCAGCAGGAGCATGAGGCTGGCGTAGAGCACTGAGTAGCTCAGCACTGACAGCGAGCGCTCCTCGTGGACCATTTGGATGAAGCACCAGGTGCCGGGGCAGTACTGCACGAACTTCCCGAAGCCCGCGAAGGGCAGCGAGCAGAAAGCGAGGCAGAAGGCGCCCACGACAGGCGCCACCAGTGCGCCCCGGCGCGGGGTTATGTACCGTCGGTAGAAAAAGGGATGCCCCAGGGAGAGCCAGCACTCCAGGGCCATGGCCAGCAGCTGCAGCGTCGAGGCAAGCCCGAAGAAGGACATGAAGAAGGCGAAGGTTTGGCACAGCGAGCTGCCGGATGCGGGCGCCAGGCCCCTCAGGCTCCGGTTCTGCGCGTAGGCGGACAGCACGAAGGGGCTCACGAGGGACTTGCCCAGCAGGTCGGTGACCGTCAAGCCGCACACCAGCACGTAGAAGACGGAGGGCGCCGGGCGCGGCGAGCGCCGCGGGCACGTCCGCAGCCCTGAGCGCGCCAGCAGCCCCAGGGCTAGCAGGTTGCCCAGGAGGCCCGTGCTGAAGAGCAACCCGCCCAGCGTCGCTGAGTTTCCCTTCTCCACCGACGTGGTGTTGCAGCAGCGGTAGAACAGCGGCCTCATGGCGGGAGGCGCGGCGAGCCAGAGCGGAGGCTGCGGGAGGGCTGGGGCCACGGCGTCTGCGTGCAGAGAAGCCCCCCGGCCGCCCCAGGCGCGGCTCCGCCAGAGAGGCTGGGCCGTCAAGGAAGCTCGGCGGATGGCGGTGCGCTCACCACAGCAGGCGCCTCTTATCTCAACTCTCGGGTCACACCCCGCCCCTCGGGGCGGGACGCACTGCAGGCTGCGCACCCGGCGCCGGCTTCGCAGAGACCCCCGGCAGCCGAGTGAAGAGCTCCGCCCCAACGCGCCGGGTTCTGAGGAGACAGGTCCTCAAGCCCAGAGTCGGAAGAAGGGAGGGAGGGAGGGGAAAAGTAGGCAGACTCCCAGCATCCAAGACCAGTCCTTCCTGCGAGGCAAGAGAACTACTGAAATGGAGGGGAAATTAAGCCGCCGCCACTGCGAGGAGAGGGGCCCGAGGAGGAGGTGGTGGCGTGGAGGGACTCTAGCGGTGGCCGAGAAGAGGCTGGGAGGCTGAGAAAGAGCTACCACTAGTTTTCGCATTAGTGCTTTAAGGAGGGGAAAAGGTAACCAACCTTCGCATAACACCTAAGCCTTAGCTCCATTCTCTTCTAGATCCTGAAACAGGAACAATGAGCTTCATTGCCTAGGTGAGGAAACTGAGATCTTGGAAGGTTAAGTCATCTCCCAAGGTGACAGAGCTAGTACTTGAGCTGGACCTGGAACCCGGATCTTCTGTTTATAGAGTCCATCTGTCTTGCTTTCATGGCTTCTCCTCTCAAGATTTCAGGCAAGTGGCTCCAGGGAAAACCAAGAGGAGATGTTGTGTAGCGTGAATCACGGTGGTTGTGTAAACATGGTGGGAGGAAGATGGTTAAGAGTGCTGATAACGTCAGACCCGGGTTTATGTCCTGGTTCTGTTACTCACTGTGTGACCCTGAGAGGCTTGCTTAACCTCGCAAGAAGTAACATCTAACCAGCTTGTTTGGCTCTTTTGAAACATAGGGATAACACGTGTAAAGTGCGAACACATAGGAAGCACTAAGTACATACTTTTGTCAGGATTCTATCATGTTTTAGGAAGGCTGTTTTAGTAGCTAATGTTTAACTGCAATTTTGAGACCAGAAAGTAGGAGACTTAGTTTGGAGCTTTTTCACTCTGGTTTGTGACTACTAGAAAACATTTCTGCCCTCCTGGCCTTTCACTTGGCTGCATGATAGAGTGGAGGGAGTTAATTGTGCTTAGCGTGACTTATTTCTTTAATTAACACTTGACACCCTGGGAAAGAAACTGGCTTGAGTGTGGAATTTCGGGGGGATGACCAGGACCCTATTACATAAGGAAGTAGATTATGCCTTGGCTTGAAGAAGCTCATTTTGTGGCTCAGTGCCTGTTCTGATGGACAGACTCAGGGAGAGAGTAAGACCGGGCTTTAGACGTAAAAGCCTAAAGGGTAGCCGGAGAGGCTGCTTTCAGCTGGCCAGTAATTCAAGTCTTGGGGTGGAGACAAAGAGTCCAAGCTTTGGAATTTGATCTTTCTGAACTCCACCACTAGCTGTGACCCACGGGTTAGTTTACTTAATCTCTCTGAGTCCGTTTCCTCATAAATAGGATATGGGACTTATGCTGACCTTGTAGGGTTATTGTGAAGCTGAGAAAGCATAAGGCTTTTGGCATAGAGTAATAAAAATAGTGAGAGCTAACATTTATAAGCCCCTGTTTATATATGCTGAACACTCTCTAATCCTTTCACATCTATTGACTCAATTAATAGAAGGTCTTCCGAGGGCTTAGTTCCCTTCTACCTCTCGCTCCCACCACCTCTTATTCCCACCTCCAGCCCCTAACAAATAATGATGGACTTAGAGGAGCTCCATTTGAGTTGATGAAGAGGAAGAAGTAGCAGGCCCGATAACCAAAGGGCACAAAAATCTGATGAATCTGAGGTCTCTCTAGACAGACAGCCACACGTATGCACAATTTATACCAATTTCAGTGTGTTCACAGTTTCCTGAAGTCTCGCTATGCTGTCTGGAGGAGGCCCAATAGACTCTAGGTTAAGAATCTTCCTCGAATGACGTTGTATCGGGGTGTTCTCTGAAGTGTACCAACTCCCATTTTTTGCAGTCTTATTTTTCTGTTCCAGCTGTCTTGACCTTCATACCCATTCCGAGAATGTACACAACTTTTTAGAAACAACTCTCAAGGGACTGAAGGGGCAGCTGTCCATCCTTGACATGGTCTATATATGTCATGCTTCACGGCTGGTGGCTTTGAACGGATACAATTCAGGACAACATGTGCTTCCTTCCAGCCAATGTAGCTGGCCTTCACCATGGGATTTCCATCTGCTTTCCTTCCTGTTTGCTCTGGTTCACCCTGCCCTATTCTCATGGTTAACTTTGGAGTCTCCTGTCCCTCCGCCTAAGAAATCTTACTGTACAACTTCATTGTTCAGCCCAGAAAAGTATCATTTGTTCATACATCAAGTATTTTTTGAGCTCTTACTTTGTGCCAGGCATGGGAGTGAGGTGTGTGGGCCTTGAGGAACATACAGCAAAGAAGGGAAGGCAAATGTCATGTCATGTGACCTTTACATGGTTATACACTTTTATGTCAGTTTTCATAGTAACAAGGCTAAGGTTCCCCACCCCCCACCCCGACCCCTAGAGGGAAACTTCTAATGAAAATATCTTGGGCCCAGTTACATAGTAAAGTTATCTTCATTATCTGCAGGTTGCTTAATTGGGTCATAAGACAGATCTTCTGGAAAAATATATATGGTATAATGTGAACATCTAAATATATAATTATATTATGATTTTGTAAATATAAAAACCATATATGCTCATGGACAAGAACTAGAAGTTGACATAGGCAAATAAAACAACTTAAACTTGAGAACGGATGGTTGAAAAATTTCTCTTGGATTTGTGATATTTTCAGTATGGTACCTGTAATAATTATCTACAAATTTTTTAAACAGAAAACAAGTGTATGCTCATGGCCAGGTTTTAGAAAGGGGAGAGTAGGAGAAAGAATAGGATTTCCTGGATCCATACTGACTGTTCTTATCCATCCCTCACTCCTACTGAACTCTAAGCAATATTTTGGGCTGGGGATTGTACAGAGCAAAGAATAGAGAGGAGGAAAGCTAAAAAGTAAAGACAAACTCAGCTACCAATTTTGGAGCGTCTGCTGTGTGCTAGCGGCCGTGCTAGATACTCTTCACATGCAGGGGGTGAGGCGGTGGCACAGCAGTGTGGTGGTGATGGGAAGGGTCTTTGTGGTCATACTGTGTGAATTCAGATCTCAGCTTTGCCCCCTTGCTAGCTCTGTACCCTTGAGCGACCTTCTAACCTTTCTAAACCTGTTTCCTTGTCTGTGGAAATGGAGGGAGGAGTACTTATACTGAACTCATATGCTAGTTATGTACCTTAAATAGAAAATAATCTTCATGGAGCAATCATTCTCAACCTTGGCTGTACTTTATTTATTCATTTATTTATTATTTTTAATTGAAACATAGTTGATTTACAATGTTTCAGGTATACAGCAAAGTGATTCCGTTTATAGTTTTATATATATATATTTCAGATTCTTTTCCATTATAGGTTATTACAAGATATCAAATATAGTTCCCTGTGTTATACAATAGGTCCTTGTTGTTTATCTATTTTATACATAGTAGTGTGTATCTGTTAATCCCAAATTCCTAATTTATCCCTCCTTCACCTCCCCTTTTTAACCATAAGTTTGTTTTCTATGTCTGTGAGTCTGTTTCTGTTTTGTAAATATAAGTTCATTTGTATCATTTGTTTATATTCCACATATAAGTGATATCATATAATATTTGTCTTTGTCTGACTTACTTCACTTAGTATGGTAATATCTAGGTCCATCCATGTTGCTGCCAATGGCATTATTTCATTCTTTTTTAGGTCTGAGTAATATTCCATTGTATATATATATCACACCTTCTTTACCCATTCATCTGTCAATGGACACTTAGGTTGCTTCCATGTCTTGGCTATTGTATATAGTGCTGCTATGAATATTGGGGTGCATGTATCTTTCTGAATTAGCGTTTTCATCTTTTCTGGATATAAGCCCAGGAGTGGGACTGCTGGATCATATCTACTTTTAGTTGTTTAAGGAGCCCCCAAACTGTTTTCCATAGCGGCTGCAATCCTTGGCTGCACTTTAGAATCACTTAGAAAGCTGTATACATTTCTGATGACTGGACACCTTAAACCAATTATATCAGACTCTCTGGGAGTTCCCTCCAGGCTTCACTCCACTGTGCAGTTACAGTGAGACTAGGATTTAAGCTTAGTGCTGTACTTACTCTGCATGGCTCTGTCAGTGATGTCAATATTTTTATTCCTGTCAGTGGCACCCGAGAAGTCTTCTTTCTTTTTCTCCCATTTTTCAGATAAGGAAAATGAGACTCAGCTTAATAACTTCTCCAAGTTTACATAATTAGTAAGTGATGAGGCTAGAATGGCATCCAGATCTTTTGGATTCCCCAGGCCTCTGCTTTGGAGGAAGAGACGAGCAGAGAAGACAAGAGGGTGGGAGAGAAAGGAAGGACCCTGCAATTTCCTTTATTTGCTCAGAGGTGGGGAGGCAGAACTCCCCCAGGGTCAGACAGCACGCCAGTTGCCTACATTTCTGCTGGCTGCGTATGTCATGTGGCCAAGTCTGCACAAACATCATATTAGCATCTGTTGGCTAAAGTTTGCAGGTGGTTTAGTAAACTCTTCATTTTGTCCCATTCTGATTTCTGCTTTTTTGGGTTCCCCAACCTCTTGTCCATCAAGAAGTTTCATTTTGATATCTTTTGCTGCCAAAGCAAGTAATTAAATCCTCCAGAGATTCTGGGGAGTGGGTGTGTCCTGGCTGACCGCAGTGTCAGGATCAGGGTCTCTGTATGCTTGGATCTTGGAGAAAACGTATTCTCAATTAGAGCTTGGCTGTAGTTTAAACCCTAAAGCTCAGAATGAATTTTTGAAACTGTCTTTGGGTGATGACCTGGGAATAAATAAATGGTGGAATAATACATTTGTCAACCCAATTATAGGTTTGACGGTTCACTGATTACTGAGATTTTCTAGCAGTTTGCTTGTGGTTCTAAGGGGTGTTGTTGGCAGGTGTGGCTGGTTTGTTCCCTGTGAAGCAGACTCTGAGGTGGAGGCTAGTGTGTAGGATATTTATTAGGAGTGCTTTGGTGATGAACACCTGTGAAAGGGAAGGAACAGAAGCAGGATTGGGCAGAGGGTGAAGGCAGGCTGTGATAGTTTCAATAAAAGGACCGAACCAACCTGACTGGTAGCTCAGAAGCTGAAAGGAGTCTTCGGAGTTGCCCCGAACTGGGGGTGAGGGCCTTATCACCTTGGGTGGGCCAGGCACTGGGGGCCCAGGGAAGGGCACATGACCTTGAGTGCAGCAATTCTTTTGAGACAAGGCAACAGCTAGAGGGGGCTGATAGTGAGGACTGCGTGCCAGTAGCTGGAGGAGTAAGCCCTTTAGTCTGCATCCAGCATCCACTACCAGGATGGTACTGGTGGGCATCGCAGCTAAGACCCAGAGGCAGTGGGCCCTTAAGCTCCACCTACACTTACCTCAGGTTTGAAGAAGCCTCCCTAAACCCCTTTTTGGTGACCTCAGGCAAGTTAGGCCAACGCCTAGCTCACAGCATTCCAATGCTATTTCTTTATTCATACCTTTTTTAAATCTTGCTTTCCTCAGCATAGTCTTGGCTTTTTATTTCAACAGACTTCTTCAGATTCTTCCCAGAAGTTCCTCACCCTCATCCCTGAACCTAAGAAGCCCACTTTCTTGGGCTCTCTGAAAGCCCCATCACATTTAATGTATTATATTGTGTTGTGTGTTTGCACATTGGGGTGTGAATCTCTCAAGGGCAGGGCCTGTGTCTTATTTAACTTTCTCCCACAGGTCCCAGCGCATGCTGCTAGGCATATGGTAGGCTCTGCAAAAATATTTACTAAATGAATGAATAACAATGGCACTGTTTTTCCTTGTCCTGGAAGGCTCTATCCTGAGTCAGAAACAATTTTGATCTCACATTCTAAGAAGCTAAGATATTCTTCTGTATTCAACTGCCAGACAGAAAGCCCAGGTCAAACAAATTTAAGTTGTATGCTTATGTAAGTCTGGGTGTCAAAATTATCTTGTATACCTATATGTGGCTCTGGAAAAAATGGAGACTGGCTCTTGAAATCACTTGTTTCTCTGTGTATGTGCTAATTTATATGAAAGATGAGTTATTTGAAATAACACACATTCTTAGCAGGAGAGCGTTGAGAACAAACAATTGAAAAGTTGGAAACTTCCAACTTTAAGAATGAGTTACTATTATTACTGTTAATTAGGTTGGAGAGAGAGGAGGAAAATTTATGTGGTTCAAACGTTTCTGTTATCACCTTGAATTTCAATACAGATAAATGTCTTCCTATTAGAGAATAATCTGAGCTGAACGAAGGATAATTTATAGGCAGGCCATTTTTAACCGCTGGTCAAGAGTAGACAGTAAATGTCATCTGTTAGTAACCATGGTAAGGAAATGCTGGGGAAGACTTTGATATACAGTCTACAGAGAGAATTAAACTAACAGGGGAGTCATTAATCTGGGCAGTAAGACACTGTGATCCCTGTGTATCTTATAAACTTCATCGGTGCTTTTTTTGTACTTGGCAAAAAAGCCTTATTGTTGACAACAACCAACATGACTCACATTTTGCAATTGTGGCTTTCTTGGGGGATTTAAAGTACAATCTCATAGTACATCTTATCTCATCTATTTCTTTATCTCAGTAGTTTTCAAACTTCACTTTTCACGGCTATAAAGGGGAACAAGTCTAATTGTGATTAGAAATGGTTCTTATTACGGCAGAATGCAAATTAATTCATGCTTTATGACGACAACAATAAGAGAAAAAAATGTTGAGTAATAAACTTGTTATGGCAGACAGTAAAGAAGAAATGCTCATCTTTGGCTTAAAGGATTGAACGAGTAAGATTTTCTGCCCTAGAATGTACCCAGTCAGGGTGCAGTGACTATGGCCTGTTCCTTTCATGCCTGGTGGTTGGGTTAGGGCCGAATCTATTACTGAATGGCTTAACTGTAACGGTAGGCCAGAGACTAGCTAGTTGCCCACTAAACCCATTTCCTCCTCTTGGGTAGTCACACGTATCACATTTTCTTGCCTCCTCTGCAGTTATGTCTCATCATATAGCTGAGTTCTGGCCTCCTACATGCTGTCCTTCATCCCCTTTCTCCATCTACTAGCTGAATGTAGAGGATTTGGAGGTCCTAGAAAAAGATGGAATACGTGGAAGGGACCTGGGTCCCAGAATGACCATGTAGGAGTTTTTCTGCTGGCTAGGAACATACATTTTGAGTATTATGTGAGCAAGAAAGTACTATTGTCTAAGCTGATGAGAATTTAGAATTTATCTTTTACAGCAGCTGACATTAACCTAATGAATTCAAGCATGTAAGCTTATGTTTCCTAAGGCCATCTCTACTACAAGAAAGGCTGGGAAATTTTGTCCTTTAGTTGGACATGTTACCACTTCAAGTAAAATTGGAGTTGTGTTGGTAAGGAAAAGGGGAGAATGGGATATTTGGTGGTCAACCAACAGTCTCTGCCGTGGTATGTAATAGTTCACATATTGCAGAGTGAACGAGGAAAATGAAGACTAAGAAAAGATCATTGAATGTGGCAAGTAGGAAGTTACTGATGACCTTCAAGAGCCCAGAGTAGAGCAATTATCAGATTGTAGAAGATGAAGGAGTGCACGGGTCATGAGTCATTGGAGCCAGCAATTCGTTTTGGCTGTGAAAGGAAAGAAAGAAATTAAAAGAGCAGAGGGGAAAACAAAGCCTTTTTCAAGCTGGGGGAAAATTGTTCCTATTTTGAGAGCTGACAAAGGAGAGAGTAAAGCTGCTGGAGAAGAGGAGATGATTGAGGGAGCAAGACTCAGAGATATTGGGAATGGAAATAGTGGTGAAGAAGTGAGCCCTAGAAGGATAAGATCTTCTCCCATGATGGGAGTTAAGAATCTGAAGGTGGTGTATATGGAGACAGAGATATTTTGAGATGAAAAGTAGGGTACAAGATAGAGCTGACCCCAGAGAGCCTCATTCATTCATTCACTAAATATTCATTTACTAAATATCACTAAATAAGGCTGTGAACATGAAAGATATGGTCCCTGCCTACGTGGAATAAGGATAGATGACCATTGAGCAAAAACTTACAATTAAATAAGAAGAGTGAGGTGAAGAGTTTGTCTGGAAAGTAAGGAATGTCAGGGGTATGAGGAATTTGGAGAAGGATGGAGGAGCCAATGTGGGGAAGGCCCTAAAGCACCACTAGGAAGTGATGGGGTGGTCGTCATGGTGATGGTGGTTGACAGACAAGAGTGAGAGCACAGCTGAAATTAGCATGAATTCGTAGTGCGTCCTTTAGCACAGTTCTTTACTTTCTCAGCATTCACACTCTGTGACCCCAAGGCAGGAAAGCAGAGGAAACACATGGGTCAGTCCAGGGAGTATTCTGTCTCCAATGTTAAGTGTAGTAAATTTTGGAATAATGGTCCAAATAAGTGAAAATTCTATACAATAACCTAGTTAAAAGCCATTAGTTTTATTATTTTTGTATAAGTTAGTTAAAGAGAAAAAAAACACTAGTAAGGATAAATTACACTTTAGAATTTAGTGAACATTAATTTTTATCATACATGAGTGAATTTGAGCACAACTTAAAAGTCCATTAAAGAATTCTTAGCTCCTTGAGCTTGGTTTGGAAAAATTGATTTTAAATTGAATTCCCACTAATTACTGTAGTAGAGATGAACTGCTCACTGTACCAGTTTCCTCTTTTCCCCAGGCACACAGCTAAATGACATTTCCCAGCCCCCCTTAAATTTGGATGTGGCTGGTGGCTGAGGTCTGGCCCATGAAGTGGAGGTGGAAGTGATGTATGCTACTTGCAGATTCAGCCTATGAAAACTTAGCCACCCATGATCCTCCAGTTACTTTCTTCTTTTGCCTACTGGCTGAATGCAGAATATCCAGTGGAGGACTCTGAGGCCCAGGGATTAAAGGAGCCAGGGTTCCTGAATTCCACATGGAAGGCTGCCTGCTGAAAACCCAGCTGAACTGTAAGTGTGCAAAGTAAACCACTGTGTCAGGCCTGTGAGATCCTGAGGCTTGCTGGTGATAGCACCTAGCTTCATATAACTAATAAAATTATCAATCAGATGGGAAGTTGGATTCCTTAATAATAATGCAGTTTTGTAGTCTGAAATACAGTCATCCCTAGGTATCCATGGAGGATTGTTTCCAGGACCCCTGCAGATACCAAAATTCGAGGATGCTCAAGTTCCTCATATAAAATGGCACATTACTTGCATATAACCTATGTACACCCTCCTTCATATTTTAAATCATCTCTAGATATCTTATAATACTTGATACAAATGTAAATGCTATATAAATCATTGTAAATACAGTGTAAATGCTATCTAAATAGTTGTTTGTACATGACAAATTCAAGTTTTGCTTTTTGGAACTTTCTGGGAAAAAAATTGCTTTTTTCCAAATACTTTCTATCATGGTTGATTGAATTCGCAGATGGGGAACCTGCAGATACAAAGGGCCAACTGTATAGCAAGCCCTGCCCAACCTCAAATTTCTTTACACGAAATTTTAGTACAATTTACTTAATATCTGTCCTAAAATTATGAAAATGTTGGATAATGTATATGTGGATTTCAAGGCACTAATATTGAAGATGAATGGAAAAATTGCTAAGAATAAAGGGAGGTGAAGTATCTGGCAAAGGCTGGGAAGAGGCCTTTGGAATGCAGCCATGGGAAAGTAAAAGAATCTCAAGCAAAGCCCTCCTGGGTCTTGCACCTGCATTCCTGACACCACAGTGGAGAGACAGCTGAGCTGCCTGAGCAGCAGTGTGCTGATGCATGCTGGAAGGAAGTTTTCAGGGGAGTGCCAAGTTTTTCAAATCCTAGGAACAGGGAAAGGAGTTTGAGAAATACTCCTGGGGGCCAACCTGGAATTCTATACCCAGTGAAAATATTCCTGAAATCAGAGACAAAACAAAGACATTTCTCAACAAAGAAAATCTAAGAGAATTCATTGCCAGAGGACTCACTCTAAAAGAAGTAATAAAGAGAATTCTTCAGGCATAAGGAAAGCGATCACAGACAGAAAAAAACAGAAATGCAGGAAAGAAAGAGTAAACACTTGGGTAAATCTAAATAAATACACACTATACAAACAACAATCGTAATGCCTTGTGTAGTTTAAATATATATAGAACTAAATGCATGACAACAGTAACACAAAAGGCATGGGGATAAATGGAGTTAAAATGTTTTAAGGTTTTAGCATCATCTAGGAAGTGGTAAAAGTATTAATACACACTATACAATAATAAGTCAATAATGCATGTCATACTCTCTAGAGTAACAGCTAAATAATAGTAAAAGAATATATAATTAATAAAGAAGAAAATGGAATGACATAAAATATTCATCTATTTCAAAAGAAGGGAAAAAAGAAGAAAAAATATAAAATATGAAAACAAATAGTGAGATGGTAGATACAAATTCAAATATACCGTCAATAATATTAAATGTAAGTGAACCAAAGTCATTATAGACTTTTAATTTTGAAAAAAATTAAGCTACTTCTCACTTGATAGAAGCACACAGCACATAGTAGGTACAGTGGAACTAAGCAAATTAGGAATTTATTTGTGCATCCTTTACAATGAATTTAAAAGTAAGATTTTTTTTGGAAACTACAGATAAATCAATCATCTCTTCTGCCTCTTGTTTTTCCAAATCAGGTCTTTCATGTTTTGAAACATCAACTGGCAGCGAAGAGATAGAATGAATGAGAGGACACTACACCAAAAAAGGGAAAGGACTTACATACAACTCCTTAAAACATTGACTTCTATAGCTTTTGTGAAAGGCTGGTGCTTAAATATTGAATAAAAACCAGGTAACTAATATTTTCAAGACATTGAAAAAAAAGAAATTAGAAGTTAGCATATCAATTCGCATCAGTTAAATGAACATTAGTAAGGCTTTTGAATGTAGGTTCTGGGACTCATGGCTAGACAGAGACAATTTGGGAGCAATCTTCACTGCAAGTTTCTCAAACTTGGACTCCTATTCATAAGCCCAAAGATTAACAAGCTTGTAAGAACTCTTAATTTTACATTTTTATTTAAATAATTTTAAACATTTCTATAAATCGATTCTGGCTAGTCAGTGTGACCTAGTATTGTTCCTATATGTTTCTGTTCATAACCACATGGTCCCAAGGCCTTATGATGTCATGGCACAGCGTAAAAGAAATGTTCCACACTTGTTCCAATAAAGAAAAGCTGTGGAAGCATCCCTCTACCACATGGCACATAGTGATATAGGCCCACAGAATCCAATAGAACCTTCAAGGCAATAGTCAATTCCATATTCATATTTTGAATAGGTGTTTTTTGTACAATAGATCTTGCATACCAACTTTGCAAATTCGATCAGCAGTAAATGCAGTAGTAAAAACCCAATGAAGACTTCTCTGTTAAATTTGTATTTTAGGGTACACAAAAAAACGAGCTGTCAAAATAATAGATCTGTGGCTTAAAATGAGTTCACTATAAAAAGGAAAAAACAACAATACAAAACGTACTGAAATAAAAGGTAATTACCTTTAAAAAAAAAAAAGGAAAAAACAAAACATAAGGATGATGATGGTTCATCACCTTGAAAACAAAGTTGTAGGGAGCTATAGCTGTGCTCCCTTCTCTATGGTCCAAATGGGAGCTTGGCAACAACCGTAGGAACGTCCCAAGCAAGCAACCACAAGCATTCATGCCTGGAGTATCTTGACTCAAGGGAATCCTTGATGTTCTAGGGAAGATCAAGAGCAGCTGACGGGAGCATGCCCAGACTCTTTGGGTCCTTAGGAGATTGAAGAAGGGTGAAACCTTGTTAACCCTGAGAGGTCAAGGAAACCAAGAAACAAAAATGTTTCCTCTTGGGAGCTGCTTTCTATAGAACAGCAGCAAACTATTTAAGGCATGTAGGTAAACTGAGTCTCTGACCAACTCCAAGAAAAAGAACAATAAACCTAAACAGCCAAGCTTTCATGGAGAGGAAAAACAAGTGAAACAGGCTCTAACACACCAGAGGCACAGACGGGGAATGGTGATAACAGCAAAAATAATAACAGCACTTAAGGAGATTTGGGTATAGCTCAGAAAAGATTTTCTGAAATTAAAAACATGAGTGTCAAACAAACACAACTTAGTAGGTGAAATGAAAGAGAAGTTGCTTGCTTTTGAGACAGAGATGCTTTCTTTGCCTGTCTCGTTGTTTATTCAAAAGTTCAGATCCTTTTGTGTGTTATGGTTGGAATTGATCACAGCCTCTTTCTGGATCCCATCATGGCCTGAGAGATTTGGTTTTGGACCCTAACAGTTCTCTGTATCGACTCCTGTATATGTTTCAAACTTCTTTTGCTGTTCCTAGGATTTAAAAAAACTTGGCACTCCCCTGAAAACTTCCTTCCAGCATGCATCAGCACACTGCTGCTCAGGCCAGCTCAGCTGTCTCTCCAATGTGGTGTCAGAAATGCAGGGGCAAGACCTAGGAGGGCTTTATTTGAGGTTCTTTTACTTTCCCATGGCTGCATTCCAAAGCCCTCTTCCTATGCTCTGCCAGATACTTTACCTCCCTTTTCTCTTCACTACTTTTCCACTAATATTAATAGTCCTTAATATTGGTAATTTGCAATCTACATATATTGACCCAAAGTTTTAGAGTTCTAGAACTTATGTTTGTGTTTTTTATACATTCCAGTCCTTTTGTGAAATTCTCTATCGTATCATGTATTTTACTGAACATTTTAATCACAGTTACTTGAAAGTCCATGGCAGATCATTCTAATACCTGAGTCATCTGTAAGTACATTTCTATGGTCCTCTTTTTCTCTTGGTCCAGACAATTTTTGATTAAATGCTGAGCATTGTGTAAAAATACTGTAGAAGCTTTAATGAAGTTATCTTTCTCCAGGGAGGGTTCACGTATCTTTTAGAGGATAATTAGAACGAGGGCAAATTACCTTAATCCATCAGGGATTGAGCTGATTTGAGGCTGGGTTGAAGTCTTTTTGAAGCAACCTTGGCTGAGGGAGTGAATGGGGGCCGAAATCTAGCCTGTAACTCTGCTCCCTAAGCCATGATTCCTATTGTGCTCTACATCTGCCCCCAAAAAGCGTGATCTTTTCAATTCATACAAAAGTATGCATATGGGCTAAGTAGTCGCCCATTTTCAGCTCTTCTCATTACTGTCGCTTTTAGGGAAAATGGAAATGTAAACGAGTAGGCAACCTCAGTTATGGTTACAGTCTTCCAAAACTCGTAGTTCTGAAATTCCAAGAAACTTATAAGGCAAATTAACTGAATAGAGCAGGACCAGTCCATTAAAAAAAACATGAAAGTGGCATTGTGATGCATCAAGTCTGCACTTCTAGAATAATTTTGTAAAACAAAACAAAAACATTGTCCTGAGATGTTTAGATGTCTAATTAATTCAGAGCAGTACTGAGTGGCAAGTATCAAGACAAAGGGGCCAGGATACAGAATAGATGCTTTCTGAAGAGTGATAGGCAAATTTTCTCTAAAATCCCACAGGTATGTTCAGTGGACATTTATAAACCTTCTTGGTTTCAAGATGATGGGAGCAAAGAGAGTAGCAGACCTAGTAAATAGTTAGAACTTCTGCCAAAGCTAGACACCAGGCTGCCTCATCTAATATGGTGCTTTCAGCCTGGCCCACAATAGACATTACGCTTGTTCAAATGACTTCTTTCCTTATTTAAATCACTTTATATATGGATATTTGTGCCCCCAAGTCAAAGGTATTATTTAGAAGTAACTCTTGCAGTATGTTTTGACTAAAGGAAGCACCACTTGATTTCACCCCAAACAGCTTTGCAATTATATAATATTTTCCATGAGTTAGTAAATTAGGGTAAGTGACATGAAGCAGAAACAGAAAGGTGCTGTAGCCTCTATTGCGTTTTTCAATTGTTTATTTTCAGGAGATATTTATTGGTAGCTTCTAGCGTGTATACTTGCACATTTATGAAAGTTCAGACCAGCAATTTATGAATTTCCAATTAGACATACCTAAATATGAAAGAAAGAAGTCTGCAAAAAAAGTCTCTTTCATGATTTTTCCTTCTTCCTTAATGTATGTGGCTGTACCCTATCCAGAGGTCTTGCCCTGTGCCCTGCTTCATTTCATCTGGATATGCCCCTGATAACTAAGTCACTGTAAGTGGGAATACTCCTTCGCATTAGGCCTCTTCTGTCCTGTTCCCAACTGTGACCTGTAGGTCTGGCATCTGACATGGGAAAGGAAAAGCCCTAAGGGCAGCCAACATGACTCTCCAACTGTTCTATCTGAAGTATAGTTTATGGTAAAAGCTACACCCTTAATCCTTTAGGGCCCAAGATTTTAGAAATTCCAAGACATTTTTCCTCAGAGCTATAAGCTCTAACATAATTTCAAAATCCTCATTAGAAACCAAAAGCCAGGCCTTACTTTCTTTGTTTCCTGGCCGTCATTGTTACATCTCTTCCCTGAGGCAAAGGACGGGCCAGAAGTACAACACTTCAGAGGAGCTTTGATACCACATTAGGCGTCATAACAATTACAAATAGTTTTCCAACCAATACCCTTCCTAATCTGACCAGGCCTACTTTTTTTTTTGAAAACCTTATCACTTATTCCCTGCCTTCCCTTACCCTGCCATCCCCACCCCAGCCTGCCTGCTCACTCACCATGTACCCTCTGGTCCAGCTGTATAGGACAGCTTTTCATTTCCCGAGCATGCTGTGCGCTTTCATACCTGTATTCTTTGCTCATGCTGACTCTGCCTAGAGTGTTCTTTCACCCTGTGACTCTCTCCACTGCTGAAAGCTTACTGATGCTTTAACGTTCAGCTGATATAGGACTTCCTTGGAGAAGTCTTCTGGCCTGTGCCTCATCCCGGATTCTTCCTCTATGCTTTGCCAGCAGGTAGTTCCTACTGTTCAAAATAAAGGCATGTATTTATGGGCAGCCCAACAGCTGTGGATGGGTCTCCCCCATAGAACTGAGCCCCTAGAGAGATGGAACATTGTTCTGGGCCTCTTTGAACCCCTAGTGCATAGCACAGTGCCCAGCACATGAAGAGCATTCTGTAAACAGAGAATACTTAAATAAATTAAAGAATGAATGGGAAAAAAGGAACAAATTTAGATAAGGGGATGGTAACAATGGATTTGATTTTAGATACATTAAATTTGAGGATACCAGTGGGACATCCAGGTAAAGATTCTCCATCATCTAAGTTAGCGCTGATATCCCTCCAGGATTCATAGTGGTTGCTACATGTGTCTTAAAATGATGCTAATTGGACCCATTCAGGTTTGGAACTGTATCAGTTAGCTTGTGGTAAGAAAAAGACACCATCCTGGCGTGGACATACATACACGACCCAGTGGAAACTAGATAGCTAGTGGGAAGCAACTGCATAGCACAGGGAGATTAGCTTGGTGCTTTGTGACCACCTAGAGGGGTGGGATAGGGAGGGTGGGAGGGAGATGCAAGAGGAAGGAGATATGGGAACATATGTATATGTATACCTGATTCACTTTGTTACACAGCAGAAACTAACACACCATTGTAAAGCAATTATATTCCAATAAAAATGTTAAAAAAAGAAAAAAGAAAAAGACAGCATCCTTAAGTTGGAAAATTGAAGTTAATGGACTGCTTTCAAAGACATTAGGGGAAAATAACAGGGATGTTGAAGCACATCCCACCAATACATGTCTTATTCCTGAAAAGGCAAGGAGTGGTTACTGGAATTTACAAGACTGGAGCTTATGGAGTTATGGTTGTCTTTATAGCTGTAGGAGAAGCTGCTGGAGGGAAGCTGTGGTCTTTGGTGGAGGGATGCAGCTGTTGCCAGCCTGCAACCACACAGGAGGGAGCCGAAGGAATAAATACCTTGCCCTCTCTTTTCTACTTATCCCCGAACTGCTGCCAGTCCTTTCCATTGGCCTAACCCTACTGGAAATCAGTGGGCACGGGCTCCTGTTTATTCTCCATACAGTGACCTCTGGACAGTAAACAGGATCCCTTCTGGGGGCTGGGACAGGTAGAAAAGTGTGGAGAGGGGATCTGGAAGGCAACCTGAGATCATCTAGCACAGAGGCTCTCTAAATCAGGCCATCGTAGCTGTTTGCAGCCCTTCTACATGCTAGCCTTTATTGGGGCTTGCCTCTTGAGCATACGCCATTCAAGGTTCCAGGGCTCGGGCTGGACAGACAAGGTGATGAGCTACAAAGCAGGGACCTCAAAGGGAGGAGCTGTAATTGAGTATGGAAGCTAGAAGTCAGAGCTGGCTAGAGCAGCGATACCAAGCCAAATCTATGCAATGAGACCGTTTGAGGAATGAGTGAAGGAGTTAGAAAGAGAGCCGGAATAAGCAGGATGTAGAGGGCTGGAGTGGTGGGAGTGTCTCATTCAGGAAGGGAGAACAAAGGAGGTGAGTTGTTATAGGTGAGCTCTTACCTGAGCAAGCATCACAGCAGGGTGAGGAGAGGTGCCCGCCTCCTCAGTGATTATGCCAGGCCAGCCGCAACACAACTTTTGTTGACATTCCACTGACTGTTTCCAATCACGACCACAATTCTTAAGTCTCTGTCTCCAGCCCAACCTACCTCTTTCAGCACTGGACCTGGCTCCTACTTCACCAGGGTGATTGGGGTCATCAGAAGTAGGCTTGCTCAACCTCTCCCTACTACCTCCCTTCCTGTCTTCCCTTCCTCTTGCCTCAGAGAAAAAGTTTTCTTTCTTCATCTCTATGGCTCTCCTAGCCTTCCCCTGCATCCTTAATCTCTTTATCCCTCCATTCCCCAAAAGGACTTTGGCATTTCAGTTGTCTTCTCTCTCTAACACTTTCCACTAATGTTCCTTCACATAAATTATCCCGAAAAACAAAATCACAGACTGATCACTCTTTTCCAGCTGCTGTCCTCTCGCTCCTTACCTTGGGCATCAAAATCCTAGAAAAAAATGTCTCATGGGGGCTTCCCTGGTGGCGCAATGGTTGAGAGTCCCCCTGCCGATGCAGGGGATGGGGGTTCGCGCCCCGGTCCGGAAGATCCCACGTGCCGTGGACAGGCTGGGCCCGTGAGCCATGGCCGCTGAGCCTGCGCATCCGGAGCCTGTGCTCCACAACGGGAGAGGCCGCAACAGTGAGACGCCTGCGTACCGCAAAAAAAAAAAAAAAGGCTCATGGTCGCTGCCTCGCAATCCTACCACCTACTCCCTCTTTACTCCTCTGTGTTTTGGCTCCTTTGACATTGCTCCCGAAGTCTCCCGGAGCCAACTAATCAGCCCCTTAAAACCTTTTTCTCAGTCTAGGGTTATGAATTATCTGAGAGATTTATAATTATGAACAACGCTTGCCTTCTTGAAACTCCTCCCTTCACATCCATGACCCAGTGTTCTCCTGGACCTCTGCCCACTTCTCCTATAGTCCCTCTCCCTTCTCCAGCAATGTTGGGCCCAGGGTGCAGCTCTGGAATTAGACTTCCTGGGTTCAAATCCTGGCTCAGGCACTTCCTACTTGTCATTGGATCCTGCTGTACCTTGGTTTCCTTGTCTGATAAAGAGAAGTGGGAATGGTAGCTGCCCTTTTGAGTTGTATGAGGATTCAATGGTATGAAGAATGTAAAGCACTTTGCAGGCTGCCTGGCTTTAAGAAGTACTGAGTTAGCTGTCAGCATTTATATCTCTCCCCTCTTGTCTCTGATATATTTTCTTCCACCAGGTGTATGTACATATCATTTCTTGGACTTTCTTTGTGCTTTGCTGATTTTGCTTACACCAGTGCCCCTCCCAGCTTCACCTATTGAAATCCCTCTGCTTCTTTAAGACCCACTTAAATGCCACCTTCTCTGTGAAACTCTTCCAGGTCACTCAAGCCAAAGCTAATTTCTCCTCCAATGAAATCTCATAGTCTCTTGCTCATTCTCCTGGCATTTTCTGCCTTGTATTATAATCCTATAATTTATCTTCCTTACAATATTTTAAGTTCTTTGATTGCAAAAGGATACCTAGTAGGTGTTGAGTAGTAGGTGATCATGAAAACATTAATATGGGGCCAGGTATCCTAATCCAGTGGGGAAGGCATTATATTAGATTCAGTGGAAATATCTTTACAAAGAATATAGATGATCTCAAGGGAATACTGAGCAGAGTTTGCTTATATGATTCTGAAATAAGATTGCATGGAAAAAGCAAAAGAATGAGCACATGGATTCTTCATATGTTTTTAATGAATATAAAACACTGGGGAAATATATAGAAAACTGGAGGTTGTAACCTCAGAAAAGCTATTTGATTTTTTTTTTTTTTTTTTTTTTTTTTTGCGTTACGCGGGCCTCTCACTGTTGTGGCCTCTCCCATTGCGGAGCACAGGCTCCGGATGCGCAGGCTCAGTGGCCATAGCTCACAGGCCCAGCCGCTCCGCGGCATGTGGGATCTTGCCGGACCGGGGCATGAATCCGTGTCCCCTGCATCGGCAGGCGGACTCTCAACCACTGCGTCACCAGGGAAGCCCAGCTATTTGATTTTAACACACATAAGAATGAAGTGCTGAGCTGAAGTTGTTTAGGAATTAATCAAGTAAAAAAGGAAAATTTATATATTGAGTCCATGCCTGTTCTCAGAATCTCAGGAAACTACTGAGAGAGCTTGAATTTGGCTCAATATGAGAGAAGGAAAGAGAGATAATGGTACAAATCTTGCACACAGTGGATCTTTGCTAAATATGAGTGAACAAATGAGTTAGGAAATGAATCTGTCAGGGTTAAATCTTATTGCTTTAAGATCACCATATTCAACAAGAGTAGATCGAATTTAATGAATTTGCCTGTGTGGCTTTGACAGTGAGCTCTTTTCACTCTGCAAATATTTGTCACTGATGCACATTTTCTCTTCAATGTTCCCTCTTCTCCTGGATCCTTTCGAGATACTGCCGTAATGAACCTAGAGATGATCATACTAAGTGAAGTAAGTCAGACAAAGACATATATCATATGATATCACTTATATATTGAATCTTAAAAAAAGATACAAATGAACTTATTTATAAAACAGAAATAGACTCACAGACGTAGAAAACAAACTGATGGTTACCAAAGGGGAAAAGGCAGGGGGAGTTTGGGATTAACAGATACATGCTATTAAATAGAAAATAGATAAACAACAAGGACCTACTGTATAGCAGGGAACTATATACAATATCCTTTAGTAACATATAATGGAAAAGCATCTGGAAAAGAATATATATATTTATAAATATATATAGCTGAATCACTTTGCTGCACATCTGAAGCTAACACAATGTTGCAAACCAAATGTACTTCAATTAAAAAAAAAAAGATACTGCCATAGTTTTCTTCCTACTTCTCTGGCTACATATTCTCAGTTTCTCTTCCTCAGTATTCCATTCTTGGAGTGTGTCTCTTCTCATTTTGCTCTCTGTATCCTTTCTACATGATCCATCCATCCATGCCCATTGTTTCAACTCTCTTTCATATGCTGATAACTCTCAAATATGCATTTCCAGGCTCCAGACACACTTATCCAACCAACTATGTGAAGTTGTCACATTTCACTTGTCACATACTGAGCTGAACTCATCTGCTTCCACCACCCAGCATGAGACTGAGATACATGAGCCTCTTAGCTAGTTATTAATTTGTCCCTTCATGTCACCCTTTCAATATTGATTGATTGTATAATTTATCACATATAACATATTAGTTTTAGGTGCAACCTAATGATTCATGTATATTGCAAAATGACCACCACAATAAGTCTAGCTAATATCCTCAACCTTTATTTAGAATAGAGGCTGAGAACTTTTGAGAAGGGCAGAGAAAGAATTGTCAGTGTTCCAAAGCCCCAGCCTCTCTTCTATTTTCCTGACCAAATTAGCTTGGTGCCAAACTTGTATATCGCATTAAGAAAAGCAAAACCCATGGGGCTAATCAGAACCTCCCTCCTTAGGAGTCAGTCCAGTGACTTGCCACTTTTACTAGAATGTTCCATTGCAGGGAGTGGAGTCTTATCCGCATCTCAAGTGGCTTATCAGACTATTCTGTACAACTACATGTAGTAATCTCTTCAGTAGAGGTTCTGACGACACTTTCCTCCATCTTCTTGTATTTCCGGTGATCTTTAGAGCTATAGATAAGTTCTCCAGGAAGTTACCCACCTAGAATAACTCTGCCCTGACTCAAGGCTCACTTTCCTGTAGAATTAGCAATCTAAGTAAATGGTACCACATTACGTATTTTCCCAAGCCAGAACACCAGATATCATCCTTATTTCTTCTTTCTCTTACTCAACCACCAAATCAGATCTGCTTCTTAATCTCTAAAATTAGCCCGCTTTCTTATTTCAAATAATTTATCCATTCAGTCTCTTGAATTCTTGTGCAGTGATACCATCTGTGCATAATGACAGTTGTGTTTCTTTCCTTCCAATAAGTATGCCTTGTTATCTTTTCCTCAGACTGCCAGTAAAGTGGTAAATGGACATAGTGATAGCCAGCATCTTGGCCTTATTTTCTTTTTGAAAGGAAATATTTCTAATGATTCATCATTAAGTATAATGTTTGCTCTAGGTTTTTGGCGGATACTCTTTATTAAGTTAAGGAAATTCCCATGTATTTCTAGCCTGCTAAGAGATTTTTTAAAAGGCTATACATCTTTTATCAAATGTTTTTCCTCTATATCTTGAGGTGATCATATTTTTGGACACACATAAATCAGAAAGAATCATTCTTCTCTATTCACTAGGAGGTTGGTCTAGATTTTTCTTTCCTCCTGTTGCTCTTGTCTAGGTTTAGTATCAAGCATTTACTTGCCTCATAACATGAGATGGGCGAGTTGACCCCCTTTTTGACTCATTGGAACAGTTTGAAATGTTGAGATTATGTATGTGTTTCCTAAAGTTTTACTAGAACTCACCTATAAAACTGACTAGATCTACAGTTTGTTTGTTTGTTTCTTTTTTTTTGTTTTGGAGGTAGATTTTACTTTCTTGAAAAGCTCTAGGCTATTCAGGGTTTCTTCTTGAGTTTGCTTTGACTAGTTTTTATAGGAATTGTTCCCAAACCCAAGCTTTCAAATTTATAAACATAAAAGTTTTCTTAGTGGCTTTCTCTCTCTGAATGTGATATAATTTACTTCTTTAACTGCTCAGTACTCTTCAAGAGTGTCAAGATCATAAAAGACATGTAAAGGTTAAGGAAATGTCACAGACTGGAGCAGACTGAGGAAAAAAAACAATTAAATGTAATTTGGGGACCTGGATAGTATCCTGGAACAGAAAAAGATCACTAGTGGAAAAATAGGTGAAATTTGAATAAGGTCTGCAGTTTAGTTAATACTATTGTACCTATGTTAATTTCTTAGTTTTGATAATTGTACTATGGTTATGTAATATGGGGAGAAGCTTGGTGAAGGAGCTGTTCTATTTTCAGCAACTTTTCTATAAGTCTAAAATTAGTTTAAAGTAAAAAGTTGAAAAAAGAGATGATTCTGGACACTATGTAGAAAATAGGCCAGGGGTGGGGACAGACTGGACACAGTGAAAATAAGTAGCAGTTCAAGAAAGGTGGTTTGGAAGAGTAAAGATGGTAGCAGTAAAAATGAGAAGTGGTTGATTAATTTTTTCAACTACCATGTCTGTACCTCTGTCTCATTTTTTGTTTCCTAACATTGTTTATTTTACTGTCTCCCTTTTTAAATTAATAAATGTTACTAAAGTTTTATTGACTTAGTAGTCTTTTCAAGGAACTAACTTTTGAAAAAAATTCTTTTAACTCTTTGTTCACTATTACATTCATTTCTGTTCTTTATTTCCTCGATAAATATTTGTAGAGCTCTTACTATATCCCAGGCATTTTCTAGGTGCTATAAATAAATCAGTGAATAAAAGTGACCAAGATTCCTGTCATCAAACCCATCAAGTCTTAAATTCAGAGGAGCCCAGCAGCAGTGCATAGTGAGAGGGCAATGGTACATCTGGGATCAAGTCCAGGTAGGACCAGAGGGCATGAATAAGCTGTATGAGCAGATAGTCCAGAGCCCCATGTCACCCCACAGTTGCACCAATGCTTCTGCCTCAGCTCATACTTGTGGCCATATGGAGAGATCCTTGTGAGCAGCTAAAGGTGGAGGCATAATCCCAAGCTTGTTTTACAAATGAGTTGGCTTGGAATATTGTGTAAGCTGAAAATTACAGCCACATTCAGGAGTTGCCTTGAAAGACATTAGAGAGTGAAAATCTTCCCAAGGAAGGAATGTGAAAGGTGCACCTGGTCATCTACTTTGTGCTGGAATGGCCTGAGGTGAGGATGCACATAGATTCCTGTGCAGTGGCCAATGTGCTGGCTCTCTGGACAGGAAATGTACTGGAAAATCTGGTGTAAGATGTATGGATGGACTGATGGGAGGAGGCACAAAGTGTGATGATCTTTGTGTCACATGTAATGCCCACCAGAAAGCATCCCCCATGGAAGAGACTCTGAACAATCAAGTAGACAAATTGGCTCAGACAGATGGCATTAGGGAGACTTCATAATCAGCCACCCCAGAACTGGCTGATGGGCACACGAATGGAGTGGCCACAGTGATCGAGATGAGGGCTACTGACCTGATTTAGCTACTGTGGCCTCTGAAAGTCTGACCTGTTAGCAAGAGACCAGTGCTGAGCACCTGGATATGGTATTATTCCCTGAGAAGACCAATCAGCCACCTGGTGGCAAGTCAATTACGTGAGGCTCCTTTCATCCTGAAAGGATCAGTGACTGGTTTTCACAGGGTTAGATGCTTATTCTAGGCATGCTTTGCCTCGCCTGCCCATAGAGCAAGCCTCAGCCAGCATCCTTATTTGGGGGCTTATAGAATGTCCGATCCACAGGCATAGGATCTCACACAGCATAGGGGAATCATTTCATAGTAAAGAACATATGGGAGTGAACCCATGCCCATGGAATCCGTTGGTTGTATCACAAACCACATTTCCCAGAAGAAGCAGGCCTCAGAGAATTCTGAAACTGTCTTCCGAAGGCACAGCTGAAGAATCAGCTCAGACACAACACTCTGAGAGGAGGGGGCATTATCCTTTAGGATGCAGCATATGTGTTAAGTCAGAGACCTCTGTATGGCACTGTGTCCCCATTTGAAATAATATACGGGTTGGGGAACCAAAGAGTGGAAGCATGAGTGAACCCCCCACCCCATCACTCCCAAGGATCCACTGGGAGGTATTGTCCTTCCTGACGCTGCAACTCTGGGATTTGCAGGGTTAGAGATCCTGGTCTCCCAAAGAGGCTCCCCCTTGCCAGGGACTATGGCCACCGTCAAAGCTCTTTGGATTTCTTGTATCCAGGGCCAAGCAGGCAAGGAGAGGTGTCGCTATCTTGGCAGGAAGTGGAGCTGCTGTTACACAAGGGGTCAGGAGGAATACATGTGGAGCTAAATGATCCACTAAGGAGCCTCTGGGTGCTCCCAGCCTCCTTGTTACTTGTGAATGGACACGTGCAACTACCTCAACCTGACAAGATGCCTCAGGAATGAAGGTTTGGGTCACACCACCAGGGAAGCCACCAAGACCTGCTAAGGTGATAGCTGAGGGCAAGGGAAATTTCGACTGGATAATGGAGGAAGGAGATGATGAGTATCAGTTATGCCCTGGAAACTACTCCAATTCCCTCTCCTCTAAGTTTTCCCTTAAGACTGGAGGCCATGGGAACCATGGAAGAGCTGCTCCCCAAACCTACCTGGAAAAGTAGACCTATGTAGGTTAAAGGGTGGACTGTGGCTGCCATGGGAACAGACCAGATCTCCTGCTGTGGGGAATGTTCCTGACTGACAATTCCTCTGTATCTACCACCACGTTCACACAGAGGCTGTTCCAGCTGTGATGGAGCACAGCTGGGTCCTAGGGCAGACCCATTCCTGTAGGGCATGGACTAACTCTAATGGGAAAGTCAAGAACTCCCCGTCAGCCTGGTCAAATTTTCTTGGAACTGAGCTGCAGTTTGAGACACTTCCTACCCAAACCTCCCTCCTTCCTCCTCTGTTTTCATAGGGGTGTCCTCATGATCTGAAGCCTCTCTCAGCCCACTCCTGCTTTCTTTATGCTTCACAGCATACAAATCTCTTGCACATCTAATCCCATCTTGGTGTCTGCTTCTTGGTATTTAAGGCCATAAGACTGGGTGAGATGCTCAAGGTTGTGAGTGCAGATAGAAATGGGAAGGGAACTGAACTCTGGGGCTCTTCAGCACTGAGTGAAAGAGAGGGAAAGTGAACAACAGAGACCAAGAAGAGGTGGCCAGCAATGTAGAAGAAAAACCAAGAGAATATGGTGTCCTTGAAACCAAGTAAAGAAAGTGTACCCGAGAAAAGGAGTGATTGACTATGTCAAGGATGCTGCCAGATTGTGTAAACTAAGGATCAGGGGTTTAGCAAGATGAAGCTCATGGTGACTTTGACAAGAGCAATTTTAGTGAAGGGTGTGGATGCTGCCTGATTGGCCTGGGTTTAAGAGAGAATTATTCCTGTTGCACAGAGGAACTGAGAAATGGGGGAGTGGCTGGCAGGAGAACAGAGGTCAGAGAAAGGATTCTTAAGATGTTCAAGATAACAGCATATTGGTGTGCTGATAGGAATGACCCAGTAAGGATAAAACATTGAGGACGTAAGCAGAAAGTGAAGCACTGCTGGAGTGCTGTTGAGTAGGTGAGAAAGGATGAGGTCACTGAAGGGGGAAGCTCTTCAAAGAGTCTTCGCTCCAACTCCCTGCTTCTCCCAGGCCCACGCCTCACCTGGGGTCAGTTAAGCTCAAGTACCTGAGATAGAACAAAATTTCCTACCCTTTTAACTGAGTGTTGCATCAGCTGAGGCACTCACCACTTGAATTTTCAGTTCCCTCTTTGTGTTTGTTATCTAACGATTTCACTTAGTCTTTTGTGACTTTTGACTATACGTTTAAACTAATTTTAAAACTTTAACCCATTTTATGTTTTTGAACCTGGAATTTTTTCTGGTTATCTCAGTCTGCTATCGTACTGGAAATGGGAATCTCCTGGAATGAGTTTTTTCTCAAATGCAGATCTTATCAGGGTACTACTTTGATGGTTTATAGTTACCATATGAATAAGATCCTGGCTTTTTATGATGACATTAAAAACCTGTTTTTTCCCTCTCTGGCTCCTAGCTGTCCATGTCTTGCAGCCTCAGGAAACACTAAGAGGTCCTAAGACTCATCGTGCTCTCCAGTGTCCCCTTGTCTTTGCGTACGTTGCTCTCTTCCCTGGAAAGGCATCCCCCCTTCATATGTTTAAAGCTTGCTTACCCTTTAAGATCCATTTTGGGAGCTGATGACTATGAGGAATGTTTCCAACTCCACTTATCCCCGAGGCTAGTTTAAATGTCTGTCTCATGTGCTCCCACACCCATAGCTCTGGGAAAGCTTTTCACCCTGAGAATCCTTTCCTATTTACTTCTTGGTTTCCTCTGTCCACCCAGCTCCTGGCTGCCTCCAGTACTCCCAGTGCTTCCACATCCTTGGCATACAATACCTTGGTAAGTGTTTGTGTTGGGTGCAATTAGGTTTTCTGTATGGGTCACGTTAAGTCTCAAAATAGATTCAAATTTCTGGAGAGGGAAATATATCTTAACAATTTATTTGTATAAAATATGCTTTATTGATTGCTAAAGCCTTTATACAGCATTGGCATAACTCAGAGAAATAAAGAATGTTAGAATTTCAGATCTGGAAAGAATCTAGAGATTCTTAGAGATTACTTAACTCACCTCCTTTATTCTCTGGATAAAGAAATGTTTCTTTGTACCAGTTTCTGTGTCTATCCACAGTGTATGAGGATGCCTCTGTCTGCTCACACTTTCTCCCTAGAAGGAGCATTTCCAGTGTCTTATATCTTTGATAGTAAATTGAGTATGTGGGGCTCGAGGGACATTGTTCCAGCTAATGATTAAGAACTCTCCAGACAGCAGGGGCTTCTTAGACAATGGGTGAATTTCCAGGATGTCCGGCCCCCTTCCGAGAAGGAGGGAGATAACAAAATGTAAAAAAGGTGTCTGTCAAAGACCAATCAGGCAGCTGGGGACAAGTTCCCTCTCTGGTCCGAGCCTAAGCCGGGACCAATCAGCGGGAGAACACAACCAAATCTATAATTTACATACGGGGAAGTGGGAACCTATAAAACTGACATATTCGCGCCCAAAAGGGTTCCTTCTTCGACCTCCTGCGTGAGGACCAAGGAACCCCGGTGCACCGGCCTTCAATAAACCTCTTGCGTTTTGCATCGGCTTCCGACTCTTGTTGTTTCCTGGGCGAGTCGAAACTCCTAGGAGACCGCGCAGGTCTAACAAGTCCATTTGTATATGTTTGTTGGCAGTTTAGCTTTCTTCATTTTTGAAATGTCTGTTCATATCCTTCTCCCAGTTTTAACTGGGATGTTGATATTTTTCATATTTATTTGTAAGTGCATTTTATAACTAAAGATATTAACCCTTTGTGTCTCACGTACATTGCAAGAGTTTTTCTAGATTTGTTTAACTTTCTTTAGAGTGTCTTCTTCTGTACCAGTGGTCAAATACGTCAGTTATCCTTTTGGGTTTCCAACATTGGTGCCATTCTAGGAAGGACCTTCTTCACTCTAAGATTATAAGACTGTTCTACGTTTAACATAGTACATTTTATTATTTTTTTTTTTACATTTCAGATTTTAGTCCACCTACTTTTTTTTTTTAATGTGAGAAAGTAATCTAACGTTACTTTTTCTCACATTTTTTATTGAATTGCTCCAATGCCCTTTTCCCAATTTTAAATATTACTGATTCAAAATGAAAGCACTGGCGAAGTTTCATTAAGAGCACAGAGCTGGGGGGCGGAGAGGTCTGGATTTGCTCGCTGAGTGCTAGCTCTGCCTCTTCCCTGATGTTGTGAGGTTTTAATGGAGACAGTTTATGTGTGGCACTGGCACCCAAGGGGAATTTACTAATGTCATCATGTTGGGCACCTTTATGGCTTAGTAGTGGTAGCACTAATGGATTTTTTTTCTTTTTTGGACTCTCTTTTATTCTGTTGATCTGTTTGCCGGGATTGTAGTGCTTTAATCTTTTGTAGTTTGTTAGAGTATTTTATTATCTAATAGGCAAAATCCCTTCTGTGGACTTTAACTTTTTGTAAATAATTTTAAACATCTTTTTTATTGCACATATAACAGTGCTTTTCATTGCTTCCCTTCTCTTGTCATTAGTTATTATAAAAGCATCTTAACATTTTTTAGTATTTTGAGATTTACTACTTAGGATTTTAGTATTCAGAATGTAATTCTAATTCAGAATTTTACAAAAATATTGCAGACAATGGATTTCAAAGAAAAAGTTGAATGGTTTAGGGTTATTAGGATTGGCTTGATGTATCATGAAGAAGAAATTAACTTGTTATTTTCCATTGCTTCTGAGAACCAAATGAGGAAATAGGCTTAAATTGCAACATGGGTTTCAGTTAAACAAAAACAAAGAATTAAAAAAAGAAAATGTAAGTCTGGCTAGGGAGTGAAGCATACTTTCAAAGAAAATGATAAACGCTCTTCTGGGATTTGGAACATCTGGTTCTCTCTTATTTCTCTCTAGAATCTTGTCCTGTGGAGGGGAAGGGAATGAATTCCTGCTGATTGCTTAAGGGGCTTTCTAACTTTAGGATTACATGAATGTTAACCTTTAATGCAAGCTATCCCGCATTTTGGGGACTTTCCATGCATGTCAGGAACCAAAGTGCCACCATTCTCAGCAGAGAGTCTAGTTCAATCATAGTTTTGCACAATAATGTACATATCTTAAAACACTTATTTTTCTTTGTTTTAATCAATTTCTCTTGACTTGTCATTAGAATTTCAAGCATACTGCTGAATCATTATCTCTCTCTTTTTTTTTAAAGTCTTTATTGAATTTGTTACAATATTTCTTCTTCTTTTTTTTTTTTATGTTTTGGTTTTTTGGCCACAAGACATGTGAGATCTTAGCTCCCCGAACAGAGATCGAACCCGCACCACCTACATTGGAAGGTGAAGTCTTAACCACTGGACCTCCAGGGAAGTCCCCTGAGTCATTATCTCTTAAAACATGTCTCTTCCCTTGTTTATTTTCTGCACATGCGCAGTGGGACAGGAAGCAGCAGGAAACGATCCCTCACTGACTACTGTCATTCAGTGCTCTGCAACTTCTTCTGCTGCATGGTTTATTTATTTTTTTAATTCACACACACACTCACTTTATTAATGCTCTGCCCAGTCTAAAGCACATTACTGATGCTGCTTTACATTTGAGGAAATAGCAAAATATCACCAGTGAGCTGGAAACAGAGAAATAATGGAGACTTAGGGCATTGCAGTTTCCAGAAATGTCTTAGTTTTCCAGTAACTTCATTGCTTTGGATTAACATCAATCAACCAAATATTTCTAGAGTTAGTCTTATAGTGGGTGTTGTGTGAGATTCAAAAGAAGTATTTATTTATTTAGTTATTCATTCATCATGTAGCAAATGTTTATTGAGAGCCACCTGACAGGTGCTGGGGATCTACTGGAAAGAAATTACACATAAAGGTTTCAGTCTAGCCAGGTTGGCAGATGTAAGTGTTATGAGTGCTATGAAAAAAAGAAAAGCAGTCAAATTTATTTATTCAACGTACCTTTCTTGACCCACCTCTGCTTCGTGTAAAGCATTAATGTTACATACATTGGGAAGTGGATCAGCAGAGGCTTCCTGTGAGAGGAGTTGAGCTGCCAGCTGAAATGCAGGGACTTTCTGAAGTCGTAGGTGAATGAGTTGCCTTTGTAGTGTGTGAGCCAGATGTCACCAGGGAAGCACTGGCAGAAATTTCCCTCCTGTCTTCCTACTGCCTGCCACCCTGAGAGCCGCACTTCACATGGACTGCCATTTCAAGGGAAGCAGCAGGAGCAACTATGGAAGCCACCTGAAGCTGGCAGGTGGAGAGGTCATCAGAAGAACCTGCAGTGGCTGTGAAGGGAAAAGGAGGCAGAGAGAGAAATCCTCCCAGCCACGGAAGGTTCTGAACAGGCCCAGGTGAGGGTCTCTATAGGTCTCTAAAGCCATGTTCCTGCTCTGTGCTCTGAAAATGGGAATTTCGATATCTTTTCCAACTTAGGTCTAAACCCTAAATCCCATCAAGAACTGTGCCTTCCCTCCCCTCAACCAACCATTCATTCCAGCAGCCATCAAATCGATCAGCCAAAACCTCACGTTTCTCACATTGGCTGGCCTTTCTCGTCGAGCTCTTCCTCCATTTCTTTCCCCTTCTGGATGGTTTCCAACCTTGGACGCACATTGGAATTATCTGGGGGGTACTTGAAAATACTGGTGCTTGACTTCCATCCCAGAATTTCTGACTTACATGGTCTGAAATATGGCCTGGGCATCATGATTTTTAAAAGCTCCTGAAGTAACTATAATGTACTAAGAAAGTTGAGACTCGTTAGTCTAAAAATTAATGTGATCAGTGCACCATCTAATTTATCAAAAGAAAGAGAGCACTGCTAATCATGTTCATGTGTTTGTTGGGAAAAAAAAAATCACAAGCTTAAATTAGAACCATAGGGTCTTTTTTTGTTTTTCTAAATTAATTAATTTATTAAGTTCTGGCTACATTGGGTCTTCGTTGCCGCGCGCAGGCTTTCTCTAGTTGCGGCGAGCAGGGGCTACTGTTCGTTGTGGTGTGCGGGCTTCTCGTTGCGGTGGCTTCTCTTGTTGCGAAGCACGGGTCCTAGGCATGCGGGCTTCAGTAGTTGTGTGGCTCACAGGCTCTAGAGCGCAGGCTCAATCGTTGTGACACACGGGCTTAGTTGCTCTGCGGCGTGTGGGATCTTCCCGGACCAGGGCTGCAACCTGTGTCCCCGGCCTTGGCAGGTGGATTCTTAACCACTGCACCACCAGGGAAGCCCCTGAACCATAGGGTCTTAAATAGACATTTGGTTTAGGACTGTTGTCTATAAAGAGTTTCCAGGGAAGAAGATGAAGATGGCAGCGGCTGGGGGTTGGTCCTGGGAGACTGAGGGCTGCAGAGGACAGGCTGAAATGTGGTGTCGTTGGGAGCACAGACAGCCTCCCACATTATAAAGGACGTGCTCCCAGGGCCCTATCCCAAGACCTCAGAAGAATGGGCAGCCGCAGCCACGAAGTATAATATGCGGGTGGAAGATTATGAGCCCTGGCTGATGATGGCATGGGGTATGGTGAGGGATCCATGGTGTGTCTGGGACCACCCAGACCTGAGGTTGAGCCAAGTCACTGGGACCTGGACGTGTACATCAGGAACTGTGTGCACATGTCCCCCATGCCTGCTTCTTGGAATCTCGTGTGTAAGCAGCTCTTCAACTTCGTGGCCTTCATGTGGTTCATGTTTTGGGTGGAGGAGAATTACCCCACCCACCAGCCCATGCGTGGAACCAAAGCAGCATCCTTATACTAATCTGCACCTGGAAGGGGTCCATGATCCCACAAAAGAGCCTGAGCTGGTGGTTTACTATGAGATCTGGGGAGGCTTTGTGCACCCTAAGTAACTCCCTCATCCTTAGAGATTGAGCCTTAATGAAATCCCTAATGAAACAGTGGTGTGGAAGGAAAAAAGAAAAGAAAAAGAATGAAAGAGGTTCTAATCCAACTGTGGAGTTGTCTTGTAGAAACAAGTCAAGAGGGAGGCAGTACAGTGTTAAGTCTGTGGTGGTGTCATCGACTGAGTGTTTTTGTCCCCCTTGAATTCATATGTTGAAATCCTAACTCCCAATGTAATGGTAAAAGGAGGTGGGGCCTTTGGGGGGTAACTAGGTCATGAGGGTAGAGGCCTCATGAATGGGATTAGTGCCATTACGAAGAGACCCCTGAGAGCTGTCTCTCCCTCTTTCTGCCATATGAGGATACAATGAGAAGATGGCAGCCTGAAACCCAGAAAAGAACTCTCACCAGTATCCATTTGGTTTCAGTATCTGCTTATTGTTTAAGCCATCCGGTCTGTAACACTTTTATTTTAGCAGCCCAAGCTGACTAAGACATGTTGTGACAATTAATCAAGGAAGCTGGCGTAAGGTAAGGCAAAGAGTTGTAAACAAGCATTGTCTCGTTGGATTCAGCAGGGGAGGGCTTGCCCAGGGTTTTATGAGAAATTTTATATGATTTAATCATTTCCTTCATTTGGGCATGTGAACAAAGATAGCTTAATGCATTGAACAGTGACAGATAGTCCTATGAGGAGTTGATTGCCTTCTTCAGATAGCTGAAGGGTTGTGTCATAGAATGAAAATTAAATTCATTGTTTGGAGCCAGAGGGAAGAATGAGGATCAAAAAGGAAATGCTACATGGAAGCATATTTACATTCAATATGAGGGGAGAGATGTTATCTTTTCAAAATGCTGCCAAGTAGTGAAATGGGCAGCCCCGAGAGGTAGAGACATTCTTGACTCACGAAATATTCAAAGATTGCAAAATCTTTTATTGGTTATTCTGTTTGTGAGAGATGTGTATATGTTAGAGAGATGGTAGGAAGAGTCATGACATCCACAGTCAATGTGATGTGAATGCTCCTGTTTAAACATGTACATATGGGTAACACATATTTAACAGTGTAGAACTTATATTTTTCTTTATTAAAAAAATAAAACCTGAAATGAGAAAAGAGAATGCAGCCAAGGTTGAGGCTTGGATCCTATGAAAGTCAGGACATGGGTAAGAGTCTTTCTTCACATCTCTATTCCTTACACTGCTTAGTGTCCCTTAGGAAAAGTGGCCTAGGATAGGGTTGGCAATCTACCATGTACATACAGAGGAGGGGCTTGGGTCAGCCATCAAAAGACTGAGATAAAATGCAGTGTGAACTTGATGTTCTCTAACCTTTCTGTAGCGTTCTCCTGCCTTGCATGAACCCTATTCCTTGACCCTCGAATCTCCAAACTATCATGTTGCCTTTCTACTGTCCAAAGCTGACCCCTACCTTCAGGGTGTCTGCTGCAGAATGCCGTCTGTCTCATGCCTGTAACTCAGTCCCTCCCCCTCCAACCTCCTCTCCAAACTTTCCAGTCTGTTCAATCTCCAAAGATGATGATCTGAGAAAGTTATATCAATATTAGTGTTTTGAATGGCCACTGGCTCACCTATCCTTAGGAAGCAAGAATGTAAGTGGAGGTAATGTAAGTGGAGGGATATGTGTGGTGGATTTGGAGGGTAGAGGTTGTGCGTGGACCTGGGCAGAACCTTTTTCTTGTCCTCAGTCCTAGGGCCAGGCAACCTGGAAGCCCATTTGCAAGACTGCCAAATTTTGATTTGATTTATAGGTATAGAGATAAAAAAGTGCTACCCTTCTTAGACAAGGATTTCTTTCTTTCACAAAACCGGGAGTGTTATAGACATCGTTCCTGTGTTATATCAGGAATAATTTCTATGAATAATAACTATGAAAAAATTCCCATAAACAGTTCAGTTTTAGCTTGGAAGAGAAAGTAAAAATGGCACATCTTCAAAGCAGCAGAAGAAATATTTGCATTCATAGAAAGGACATCATCTGTTTCCTGTAATGAACACCACTCTTGCAACACCTATGGGGCTTAGGGCTTCTCTTAAGAATTTTATTTCAGTGGAATGCCTAAAAGGATGAAACTGGAAGCTTTTTAAAAATGTTTAAATTTTATTTTGGCTGCGTTGGGTCTTCGTTGCTGCGTGTAGGCTTTCTCTAGTTGCAGTGAGCGGGGCTACTCTTCATTGCGGTGCGCGGGCTTCTCATTGCGGTGGCTTCTCTTGATGTGAAGCACAGGTTCTAGGCGTGCGGGCTTCAGTAGTTGTGACTCGCGGGCTCTAGAGCACAGGCTCAGTAGTTGTGGCGCACGGGCTTAGTTGCTCCGCGGCATGCGGGATCTTCCCGGACCAGGGCTTGAAGCTATGTCCCTTGCATTGGCAGGTGGATTCTTAACCACTGTGCCACCAGGGGAGTCCCCAGGAGCTTTTTTCTTAAGAAAAAAATAGCAATAGATTTTCTTCTGTCTGGGAAGATTTTTTGAATCATTTTCCCCCTGGTTTTTATTTTTATTTTATTTACTTATTTATTTATTTAGAGTATCCTCATCTTTATTCGGGAAGGGGAGAAAGGGAATTCTGGGTTGTCACCCACCCTACCCTGCTCTGGGGGCTAAGCTTGCTGTCCCCAGCCCCTGTTTCTTTCGTGGGTGAGGGGGGAGGACCAGGTGGGCGTGGGCATCGGGAACTAGTGGAGGCTGAGTGGGCGGGAGGGGGAGATGTGGTACGCCCAGGGCGGGGAGGGGCAGCTAGCATTGTGTTTGCATGCAGTGTCAGGGTGGGAGGCCAGCTGTGCCCGGAGGGGCCGGCAGGAGGACTGTCAGTTACACGTGTGTGAATCGGGGAAGTGCAGGGGGTGTTGGACCTCTTGAGGTTCTGCTCCCTTCTGAACTGGCCTCCCACTTGCACCTCCAGGCCTCAGCTTGCCTAATCTGTGGTATGAGCAGGTATTCACCCTTTGAGGCTGAAGGGGAGGAAGAGGGAGGCAGGGAGTCGGGGGTAGGAGCAAAGCCAGCGGGTAGCACACAAGCAGGGTGAGGGCCCCAGCAGGCGGCTACCATAAATACTACCAGAGTTTAGCCAGTCCCGAGCTATAATGTGTCTTGAGCTGAACCTTCGTCTCTCTCTCTGTGTCCGACTCCCCTTTGTACTCCACCCTCCACATCCCAGCCACCCACTAATCCAGCTTCTCGCCATCATCCTCCTGGTGGGTGTCACTATCATGCCCGTTCTTGTATTCCTTGGAGAGGTGGGCCGAGGAACCCAGCACAGAGAGCGAGAGGAGGCCGGTGTCTACGCTAGCTGCCAGCAGCGAAGGGGGCTGCAGCCTCCCAGGCAGTGGGGTCAGGGGCTGGGCCAGAGTCCGCAGCTGGGACAGCTGGTGGGCTTGGAGCTGCTGTCGGCTGATGGGGTTCAGCTCAGGAGCAGCGCCCTTCTTGGCCCTCTGCTCTTGGGGAATGTAGGGCCGGACCTAGGCACATATCCCATTCAGCCTCTTGAAGATTTCAGCCTGCTTGTGCGTCTTCACGTTCAAGCCGTAGGACATTTCGTAGTACGTCACTGTCGACTTTAAAAAAAAAAAAAAAAAAAAGGGGCTTCCCCGGTGGCGCAGTGGTTGGGAGTCCGCCTGCCGATGCAGGGCACACGGGTTCGTGCCCCTGTCCGGGAAGATCCCACATGCCGCGGAGCGGCTGGGCCCGTGAGCCATGGACGCTGAGCCTGCGCGTCCGGAGCCTGTGCTCCGCAACGGGAGAGGCCACAACGGTGAGAGGCCCGCTGGACAACGTGAGAGTTGCGAGTTAAGTTTTATCTGGAGCAAAATGAGGACTGCTGCCCGGAAGACAGCATCCCAGAGAGCTCTGAGAAACTGCTTCAGAGAGGCAGGCGGGAAGGTCAGTATACATGTGATTTTGGTGAAGGGGATACAGGCAATCAAGCACATATTTCTGCAGAAGGTTGCTGCTAGTCTCGTGAAGGTTACTGCTACTCACAAGGAGCAGTTGTCACCGTGAAGGATTTTAGTGCTTTTCTAAATACGAGGAGATACAGGATCTGGGCCCGTAAAATTGTCTCCTGAAACTATCTATCTGAAGGCCTGTTCTGCCAGTTTTTCCCAGAGCACCCAGTGCCTCATTTCTGCTCTCCACCTGAACTCCTTTCAGGGGGTGTTGAAAGTCAGCAGCTGCAGCAGCGCATGATTTAATCCTTGTAGGGGTCGATGGCAACTGCCAATGGAAAATGCCAGTTTGTAGTTGACGTCACATAATGACTCTGCATCTCCAGCTTCTCGCTGGCCTGCCTGTCACATTTGAGTTTCAGACTGTGGTACTGAGCTTGCAGCAGCTGAAACTCGTCTTTGATATGGTGGCGGGACTCTGGGGTGGTGAATTTGAGTTGCTGGGTTAGGTGCGATGAGCCGGATGCCTGCTTTGTGGAAACACCTTGTTAGTCGCGGTGGGGGGCGCGGAATGCTTCCCAGCCGTGCGCCCAGGCTAGGACTGCTCGTGGCGCCAGGTGGCTGGGCCTTTGTCCAGGAGGCACGGATCCGCAGCTCCTGGGGCCGCCGCCGCAGCCTCTGGCGCCTGGCCTCACCCGCTTCCTGCTTCCTGGTTTTTAAATTCTGTCTTTTACATGTCTTATCCAAATTTTGTCAGTCAGACTTCTCTCCCTCCCCTAAGAGCAGAAATAGGTCTTTTCTGTGTGGAGGTGGTTTTTTTTCTTCCATTGGGGATCAACTCTCAAGACAGGATGTGGGTAAGAATAGCAAACGTCTGAGAAAGCGAGCTGCAATATATTTTATTTCCCCCCGCCATAATCAAGGACTAGCAGTCAAACACAAGTTAAAATTTCCTCCTCCTCAACGCTGTCAACCTCACTTCTAGAAATTCTTCTGGGAAATTTTATCTGGTTGACAACTGGAAGAATAACGCAACACACATGTTCACACACATACATGTTCATACACACACACAGCCTAGCTCTCCCTTTGGCCTCACTTTTGCTTTCACAGGCATTTATGACCAGTTTGAAAGGGGACTTATAGTGAGGTGGCAATGTCCTAAAATCTCATTCTTTGAGGAGCATGGCCCCCAGTAAGTGTTACCACCTGAAGTCGCATGTTTCCCTCGTGTTGTGTTCCTGGGTTGGCCAAGCCACAGAGACTGGGCAGGAAAACGACCCATTGGCATATAGGTAGGCAGGTTCACTCCTGATTATGTAGAATAGATCAGGGCTATCTTTCATGTATTTATGAATTTATGAATCACTGGGAATCTTATTAACGTATAGATTAGAATTCAGTGAACTTCTGGAATAGGGCCCAAGAGCCTGCATTTCGATGTGTTTGCAGGGGGAGAGGTGAGCTCCTCTCCTTCTCCTCCAGCCATCTTGAGCTCCTCCCCATGGAGTCTGCATTTCTAACAAGTTCCCAGGTGATGCAGATGCTGGTGCTCTGTGGCACAGAAGAGCACCTCTCCCTGACCTTCTCTTCTCTACCTTCCCATCAGAAAATTTTAGAACTGGAAGGGATCTTGACCATCTTGTTGAATTACTCCTAAAATACTGGCCTATGGAGTGGTCTCATCTGAACCACTGGGGGAGCTTTAAAAACCTAGACTCCCAGAAGTTCTGATTCAGTCCCAGGCATCTGTATTCTTTCAAAGCTTCCCAGATCAACTGGAGATGAAAAAAGGCTTTGAACTATTAACTGTCTCCTTTTATAAATAAGGAAACAGGTTGTGAGTGATTACGTGACTTGCCCAATAAGACCTAGTTAGTGACAGCAATGGGACCAGAACTTAGAGACCCTTTCCAGCTCACCGCCCTCCTATTTCCTCTTTGGCTGCCCAGGGCAGTAGCTTATGCTAAGAAACGAAAGCAACTTCCCACCCCAATTCTTTAGGATGAATAAAAGCCAATTCCAGTGCTGTTTACTGGCATGCCATTTCACCCAGAACATTTTCCTCTGCTGGAAGCAAGCCCAAAGAGGTCTAATGGGCATTTGTGTCTATCCTACTCTGGCAGAAAGTTGCATGGACAAGTGCACTGTGGGACCAGAAATGGACGTGTTTCACATCATATTCTCCTGGGAGATAATTTCATACTTTAAAAGGTTTTTGTTCCTAGGTGTTTTGGACACCGAAATATGAAATATGAAAATATCTGTGCTTTCAGTGGTTTCCATGTAATCAACAATCCTAAAATTGACATGTTGTAATCCTTTCTTCCTAGAACCTGAAGCTTTCTTGTTTATTTTCATCTCAGCTGCCATAGCTCCTGGATTGGGTTGCCTTTATCTGGTCTCTTTAATTTTTGGTGAAACACTGAAACTTTGCACGAAGTCAACTTCTCCCTCCTTACTGAGCTCTGCCAATTCGGAGAATGGAACTGTGGTTTGGGTTATTCCTTCTGTCTGGGTAATTCCTGCTTTACCATTGTTGGTTCTTTGTCTTTGAGAAGAAGAAAATCTCTATTAATGTTAAAGAAAAGTATATGCTGGTCTTGTTCCACCTAAATAGCCCTGTTGTCCAGTGTAAGGAAGTTTCCATGCTTTACAAGGGTTTTCTCTGCAGTATCTGCATCTCCAAGCTGGACCATCTCCTCTCCACTTACAGTGAGATGTCTCAGCCAGAGAACCTCTCCTACCCAACCTGAAGCCACTCTGGGCTGCTCTGGCAATTAGAAACTCCAGCCTCTGGTCACCCCCCGAAGGAATTTCCTGGTAAACAGGACATCTTGTGACCCATCCTTGGGTTTCTCTGCTAGAGACAAATCTATTCTTGTCCTATGGATGCTGCCTCTAGAGAAAGAATAAACATAGAAAGAGCCTTCTTCGAGTGAATTTTCTTTCTAGAGCAGCTTTTAAGCAAGTGGCCTGAGACTAATTCTTGCTTAGGGACACTGCAGACATTTTCAGGGCACTGACTTTCAGCAGGTGCTTTCATTATACAGTGGGCTTAGCTTGGACTAAGAATGAGATGGCTGAGTGCTAGGCTCAGCTCCCCTCTGCATGGTCAGATGTCCTAGAGAGCTTCAGGCTTGCCACTCTTATAATGGGGATAATGTCACCTGGACTATTTAAAATGAGAGCATGAAATGGAAATCCATGGGACATCCAGATGTTTGAGGATGTCCTCCAACATCTAAGACAAAAAGCAAAATAATCAAGGAGAAACCTCCCAGAGGAAGCAGAGGCAATTCAGCAGCAGAATACTTTGGAATAAGAAGATATGCTATCCATAATAAAATTACTTAGATGCTATATAAAGATGGAATATTCAGAAACAGCAAAAAAAAGCTTTTTAGAAATTAAAAATAAGATAGCAAATAAAAATTTAAAGGGTTGGAACTTAAAATTGAGGATACCATCAACTTTAAATTGTAAGTGGAGCAAAAAGACTAGGAGATAGACAATAGGAGAGAAAACAAAACAAAATAAGAGATCAACCCAGGAGGTCCAACATCAGTCTAATAGGTGCCACAGCAAGCGAGAACAAGAGAAAATGGAGGGGAAGAAACTATCAGAGAAAGAATACAAGACAATTGTCCAGCACTGAAGGATAAAAGTTTTCAAATTTAAAAAGTTCACTGAGAACCCAGCAAAATGGTTGAAAAAAAGATCACATCAAGGCAGATACTTGTGGCATTTTAGATCACTAAGGATAAAGCTAAAGCTTTTGACTTCTTGACTTCAACATTGGAAATCAGATGAAAATGGAGTAATGTCTTCAACCTACAGAGGAGAAATGAATTTCATCCCCAAACTATCCATCAAGTATGAGTATAGAATAAGAACAGTTTTAGACATGCAATTTTTCAAAAACTTTACCTGTCAGACACCTGAGGAGGCTCAAGCACAAAGGGAGTTCAAGGAAGATGCACAGAACTCAAAGCAGGAAGCACCTAGGCCTCATGGGAACTGGAAAGTCTTAAGGCCACAACCTTCTCCATCTTTTTCTGCTCCTTTCTGGAGCTGTGGTCTCTTACCTCTGCACATCTTCTTTCTCCTTTCAATGTAGACCACTTCTGTGAGTCTTTCAGTTTTTGTTCAGGCTCTGGCTTGACTGGGATTCTGATTTTGCTGGTGCTCATAGGGAGAAAATGGAGAGAGAGAGGTTCTTGAATACCTCTGACTAATAAGCAAAGACAATCACAGATTTAAGTTCCAGAATGATTCAGAGAAGCTATAAATCATTAAAGACCACAGTGCTAGCTGTGTATTACAACTTGAGGTGAGCGGCAGAGCCTAATAATTGTTCCCCAATATCCACTCTCTTCTTTCTTTTGATAATCAAACCCCCACTATTTACTTAGGTACATGACTGCCCACGTAGAGACATTCACAGGCCTCAGTTGGAACTAGATGGATGTGGCCATGTGACTAAGTTTTGGTCAATAGAATGTTAGCAGAAATGATGTGTCCACTTGTAAGTAATGTCTTGCCTTTCACTGCCTCTTTATCCCTTCCCACAAACCAGAGCATGAATGGAGCTTCAAACACGAAGATCAGACTCTGGGACAAGAGTCATCAAACTTTAACCCATGGGCTAGATGTGGCCTGACATCTGTTTTTGTAAATAAAGTTTTATTGGAATAATGCCATACCCACTCATTTATATGTCTATGGCTGCTTTCATGCTACAATGCAAGACTTGAGAAGTTATGATGGAGAATGTATGGCCCACAAAGCCTAAAATAATTACCATCCGGCCCTTTGCAGAAAAAGCTTACTGATTCCTATTCCTGTTCTATGATTATGGAGCAACAAGAGAGAAGGAGCCTAGATACCCAAATGACCCCATGGAATGGAGTCTATTACTTGCCTAGATTATCTGCCTACCTCTGGACTATTACCAGAGAAAAATAAATTTCTCTCATTTGGGTCACTACATATCTGACTCAGTTATAGCAGCTTATTTAAACTTAGTATGGTACAAAACAATATTGTAACAAATTTACTTTCCTATAATGAACATATAATGAGGAAATTTAATGTTTCCATAACAAATAATTAAAGGTAGCTTAGCCACATGATTAGGGTTATGTAAGACAACACTAATTACTTAAGACAGGATTTAAAGGGAACTCTTACAATAATAACTCAATAGAAAAAAATGTGAAAACAACTTACAGAATATGTATATATCTGACAATATGGTGTCACTAATGTAGTTTAATATTTACATTCACAAGTTTTTCAAAGTAAAAGTCTTCTAAATACTCTCCAGTTTTTACTCTTATTGAATAAGACAAAATGACTGGTTCAGTCTTGTCTCTTCAGAGCAGCTGTCTACAGGGTCTACTTTCTTGAAGTTCTCCAATAAACTGCAGATTGAGACATGTTCTTTGCCTTCAACTACAATTTCTAGCCAAGGCTGAATTTAAAAATATGTGTCTCAAGGTCGTGCAATCGTTATTACTATCTACTTCCAGAACATTTGCATCACCCCCAAAAGGAATTCCATATTCATTAGCAGACACTTCCCTTTCCCCCCTTCCTCCAGCTCCAGCCAACCATTAATATGCTTTCTGGCTCTATGAATTTGTCTTTTCTGGGTATTTCATATAAATGGAACATGTGGCCTTTTGTGACTAGCTTCTTTCACTTAGCAATCTCTTCAAAGTTCATCCATGATGTAGCATATATCAGTACTTCATTCCTTTCTTCTTTTTCTTTTTTTTTTTTGCGGAACGCGGGCTTCTCACAGTTGTGGCCTCTCCCGTTGCAGAGCACAGGCTCCGGACGCGCAGGCTCAGCGGCCATGGCTCACGGGCCCAGCCGCTCCGTGGCATGTGGGATCTTCCCAGACCGGGGCACGAACCCGTGTCCCCTGCATCGGCAGGCGGACTCTCAACCACTGCGCCACCAGGGAAGCCCTACTTCATTCCTTTTAATGGCCAAATAACATTTTGTTATATGGATATGACACATATCATATATGGATATGACACATCAGTTGATGGACATTTGGGTGTTTCCATTTTTTTGGCTATTAGGAATAAAACTGCTGAGTACAAAAAAAAATATGTCTTATAGTTTTCTATTTCTAAAAGAGACAGGGGGGTTAAGCCTAAAGGAAATCAGAGGTCAATTATGGAGAGCTTTAAAAGGTTGCCACAGGACAGAGCGAAGGGGAAAATGAACAAATTTAATTAATTATTCTCACAGCTGTCCTCTTTATGTTTGAGCTTTCTGCATTTCACCTGATAAACGACAGGATAAAAATTTTAAAACAATGCAATTTTTTAAAAAAATTTACTCCAGAAATGAAAATATATATTCATATGAAAGCCTATATGTGAATATTTAGAGTAGCAAACTTGGAAACAAACCAGTCTTTCAACTGACGAACGGATAAACACTTAACTCAAGCAATAAAAGCAGGATAAACTACTCCTCTGAAATGAAGAGGAGTGATTATTGATACATACAAAACATAGATGCATCTCAAGTGCATTATACTAGGGAAGAAAGCCAGATTTAAAGGCTATCCACTGGGTTACTCCATTTATATTACATTCTAGAAAAGGCAATACTGCCAGAATAGAAAGATCAGTCTTTGCCGAGGACTGAGAGGGAAGGGTTGACTACAAAGTCCAACACAAGGGAATTTTGGGGGTAATGGAAGGGTATGACTTGATGCAGGCTATGGTGACACAACTCTAGGCATTTGTCAAAGCTCAAAGAACTCAAAACGGAAAAAAATAAATTTAACTATATGTAAATTAAAATGTAAATTAAGAAAAAATAAAAGGACACTAGAGGTGATAGAATTAAAATAGCAATGTTTGAATATTCTTAACCATGGCACTATGCACGTATAATAACAGGGGCAGAGTGAAATACACACAATCTTGTGAAATATACTCTTTGATATAGAGACACAAAGATGAAATTAAATTATTTATATGGCACTAAATTATCCCTCTCACTGTTTTTCTTTTTTTTTTTTTTTTTTTTTTTTTTTGCGGTACGCGGACCTCTCTCTGTTGTGGCCTCTCCCGTTGCGGAGCACAGGCTCCGGACGCGCAGGCTCAGCAGCCATGGCTCACGGGCCCAGCCGCTCCGCAGCATGTGTGATCTTCCCAGACCGGGGCACGAACCCGTGTCCCCTGCATCGGCAGGCGGACTCTCAACCACTGCACCACCAGGGAAGCCCCCTCTCACTGTTTTTGTTTTTGGTTTTTTGTTTCCTTTTTTTTTGAATTTCACATAACAATTTATTTTTATTTTTTTTAACATCTTTATTGGAGTATATTTGCTTTACAATATTGTGTTAGTTTCTGCTATATAACAAAGTGAATCAGCTATATGTATACATATATCCCATATCCCCTCCCTCTTGCATCTCCCTCCCACCCTCTTTAGCCCACCCCTCTAGGTGGTCACAAAGCACTGAACTGATCACCTTGTGCTATGCGGCTGCTTCCCACTAGCTAGCTATTTTACATTTGGTAGTGTATATATGTCAATGACACTCTCTCACTTTGTCCCATCTTACCTATCACCCTCCCCATCTCCTCAAGTCCATTCTGTACGTCTGCATCTTTATTCCTGTCTTGCCCCTAGGTTCGTCAGAACTTTTTTTTTTTTTTAGATTTCGTATATATGTGTTAGCATATGGTATTTGTTTTTCTCCTTCTGACTTACTTCACTCTGAACGACAGACTCTAGGTCCATCCACCTCACTGCAAATAACTCAATTTCATTTCTTTTTATGGCTAATATTCCATGGTATATATGTGCCACATCTTCTCTATCCGTTCATCTGTCAATGGACACTTAGGTTGCTTCCATGTCCTAGCTATTGTAAATAGTGCTGCAATGAATATTGTGGTACATGACTCTTTTTGAATTATGGTTTTCTCAGGGTATATGCCCAATAGTGGGATTGCTGGGTCATATGGTAGTTCTAATTTTAGTTTTTAAAGGAACCTCCATACTGTTCTCCATAGTGGCTGTATCAGTTTACATTCCCACCAACAGTGCAACAGGGTTCCCTTTTCTCCACACCCTCTCAAGCATTTATTGTTTGTAGATTTTTTAATAAGGGCCTTTCTGACTAGTGTGAGGTGATACCTCATTGCAGTTTTGAGTTGCATTTCCCTAATGATTTGTGATGTTGAGCATCATTTCATGTGTTTGTGGGCAATCTGTATATGTTCTTTGAAGAAATGTCTATTTAGGTCCTCTGCCCATTTTTGGATTGGGTTTTTTCGTTTTTTGATATTGAGCTGCATGAGCTGCTTGTATATTTTGGAGATTAATCCTTTGTCAGTTGCTTCATTTGCAACTATTTTCTCCCTTTCTGAGGGTTGTCTTTTCGTCTTGTTTATGGTTTCCTTTGCTTTGCAAAAGCTTTTAAGTTTCATTAGGTCCCATTTGTTTATTCTTGTTTTTATTTCCATTTCTCTAGGAGGTGGGTCAAAAAGGATCTTGCTCTGATTTATGTCATAGAGTGTTCTGCCTATGTTTTCCTCTAAGAGTTTTATGGTGTCTGGCCTTACATTTAGGTCTTTAATCCATTTTGAGTTTATTTTTGTGTATGGTGCCAGAAAGTGTTCTAATTTTATTCTTTTACATGGAGCTGTCCAGTTTTCCCAGCACCACTTATTGAAGAGGCTGTCTTTTCTCCATTGTATATTCTTGCCTCCTTTATCAAAAATAAGGTGGCCATATGGTGCATGGGTTTATCTCTGGGCATTCTATCCTGTACCATTGATCTATATTTCTGTTTTTGTGCAAGTACCATACTCTTTTGACTACTGTAGCTGTGTAATATAGTCTGAAGTCAGGGAGCCTGATTCCTCCAGCTCCATTTTACTTTCTCAAGATTGCTTTGGCTATTTGGGGTCCTTTGTGTTTCGATACAAATTGTGAAACTTTTTGTTCTAATTCTGTGAAAAATGCCATTGGTAGTTTGATAGGGATTACATTTAATTTGTAGATTGCTTTGAGTAGTATAGTGATTTTCACAATGTTGATTCTTCCAATCCAAGAACATGGTATATCTCTCCATCTGTTTGTATTGTCTTAATTTCTTTCATCAGTGTCTTATAGTTTTCTGCATACAAGTATTTTGTCTCCTTAGGTAGGTTTATTCCTAAGTATTATTTTCTTTTTGTTGCAGTGGTAAATGGAAGTGTTTCCTTAATTTCTCTTTCAGGTATTTCATCTTTAGTGTATAGGAATGCCAGAGATTTCTGTGCATTAATATTGTATCCTGCTACATTACCAAATTCATTGATTAGCTCTACAAATTTTCTGACAGCATCTTTAGGACTCTCTATGTATAGTATCAGGTCATCTGCAAACAGTGACTGTTTTACGTCCTCTTTTCCAATTTGGATTCCTTGTTTTTCTTTTTCTTCTCTGATTTCAGTGGCTAAAACTTCCAAAACTATGTTGAATAAGCATGTGAGAGTGGGCAACCTAGTCTTGTTCCTGATCTTAGAGAAATTGTTTCAGTTTTTCACCATTGAGAACGATGTTCGCTGTGGGTTTGTCATATATGGCCTTTATTATGTTGAGGTAGGTTCCCTCTATGCCTACTTTTTGGAGGGTTTTTCTCATAAATAGGTGTTGAATTTTGTCAAAAGCTTTTTCTGCATCTATTGAGATTATCATATGGTTTTTATTCTTCAATTTGTTAATATGGTGTATCACATTGATTGATTTGCCTATATTGAAGAATCCTTGCATTCCTGGGATAAACCCCACTTGGTCATGGTGTATCATCCTTTTAATGTGCTGTTGGATTCTGTTTGCTAGTATTTTGTTGAGGATTTTTGCATCTATGTTCATCAGTGATATTGGCCTGTAGTTTTCTTTCTTTGTGACATCCTTGTCTGGTTTTGGTATCAGGGTGATGGTGGCCTCGTAGAATGAGTTTGTGAGTGTTCCTCCCTCTGCTATATTTTGCAAAAGTTTGAGAAGGATAGGTGATAGCTCTTCTCTAAATGTTTGATAGAATTCGCCTGTGAAGCCATCTGATCCTGGGCTTTTGTTTGTTGGAAGATTTTTAATCACAGTTTCAATTTCAGTGCTTGTGATTGGTCTGTTCATATTTTCTATTTCTTCCTGATTCAGTCTTGGCAGGTTGTGCATTTCTAAGAATTTCTCCATTTCTTCCAGGTTGTCCATTTTATTGGCATAGAGTTGCTTGTAGTAATCTCTCATGATCTTTTGTATTTCTGCAGTGTCAGTTGTTACTTCTCCTTTTTCATTTCTAATTCTATTGATTTGAGTCTTCTCTCTTTTTTTCTTGATGAGTCTGGCTAATGGTTTATCAATTCTGTTTATCCTTTCAAAGAACCAGCTTTTAGTTTTATTGATCTTTGCTATCGTTTCCTTCATTTCTTTTTCATTTATTTCTGATCTGATTTTTATGATTTCTTTCCTTCTGCTAACTTTGGGGTTTTTTTATTCTTCTTTCTCTAATTGCTTTAGGTGCAAGGTTAGGTTGTTTATTCGAGATGTTTCCTGTTTCTTAAGGTAGGATTGTATTGCTATAAACTTCCCTCTTAGAACTGCTTTTGCTGCATCCCATAGATTTTGAATCGTCGTGTCTCCATTGTCATTTGTTTCTAGGTATTTTTTGATTTCCTCTTTGATTTCTTCAGTGATCACTTCGTTATTAAGTAGTGTATTGTTTAGCCTCCATGTGTTTGCATTTTTTACAGATCTTTTCCTGTAATTGATATCTAGCCTCAGAGCATTGTGGTCGGAAAAGATACTTGATACAATTTCAATTTTCTTAAATTTACCAAGGCTTGATTTGTGACCCAAGATATGATCTATCCTGGAGAATGTTCCAAGAGCACTTGAGAAAAATGTGTATTCTGTTGTTTTTGTATGGAATGTCCTATAAATATCAATTAAGTCCATCTCGTTTAATGTGTCATTTAAAGCTTGTGTTTCCTTATTTATTTTCATTTTGGATGATCTGTCCATTGGTGAAAGTGGGGTGTTAAAGTCCCCTACTATGAATGTGTTACTGTCGATTTCCCCTTTTATGGCTGTCAGTATTTGCCTTATGTATTGAGGTGCTCCTATGTTGGGTGAATAAATATTTACAATTGTTATATCTTCTTCTTGGATTGATCCCTCGATCATTATGTAGTGTCCTTCTTTGTCTCTTCTAATAGTCTTTATTTTAAAGTCTATTTTGTCTGATATGAGAACTGCTACTCCAGCTTTCTTTTGGTTTCCATTTGCATGAAATATCTTTTTCCATCCCCTTACTTTCAGTCTGTATGTGTCTCTAGGTCTGAAGTGGGTCTCTTGTAGACAGCAAATATATGCGTCTTGTTTTTGTATCCATTCAGCCAATCTGTGTCTTTTGGTGGGAGCATTTAGTCCATTTACATTTAAGGTAATTATCGATATGTGTGTTCCCATTTTCTTAATTGTTTTGGGTTCGTTATTGTAGGTATTTCCCTTCTCTTGTGTTTCTTGCCTAGAGAAGTTCCTTTAGCAGTTGTTGTAGAGCTGGTTTGGTGGTGCTGAACTCTCTCAGCTTTTGCTTGTCTGTAAAGGTTTTAATTTCTCCATCAAATCTGAATGAGATCCTTGCTGGGTAGAGTAATCTTGGTTGCAACATTTTCCCCTTCAACACTTTCAATATGTCCTGCTACTCCCTTCTGGCTTGCAGAGTTTCTGCTGAGAGATCAGCTGTTAACCTTATGGGGATTCCCTTGTGTGTTATTTGTTGTTTTTCCCTTGCTGCTTTTAATATGCTTTCTTTGTATTTAATTTTTGACAGTTTGATTCATATGTGTCTTGGCATATTTCTCCTTGTATTTATCCTGTATGGGACTCTCTGTGCTTCCTGGACTTGATTAACTATTTCCTTTCCCATGTTAGGGAAGTTTTCAACTATAATCTCTTCAAATATTTTCTCAGTCCCTTTCTTTTTCTCTTCTTCTTTTGGAACCCCTATAATTCGAATGTTGGTGCGTTTAATGTTGTCCCAGAGGTCGCTGAGACTGTCCTCAGTTCTTTTCATTCTTTTTTCTTTATTCTGCTCTGCATTAGTTATTTCCACTATTTTATCTTCCAGGTCACTTTTCCGTTCTTCTGCCTCAGTTATTCTGCGATTGATCCCATCTAGAGTATTTTTCATTTCATTTATTGTGTTGTTCATCATTGTTTGTTTCATCTTTAGTTCTTCTAGGTCCTTGTTAACTGATTCTTGCATTTTGTCCATTCTATTTCCAAGATTTTGGATCATCTTTATTATCATTATTCTGAATTCTTTTTCAGGTAGACTGCCTATTTCCTCTTCATTTGTTAGGTCTGGTGGGTTTTTATCTTGCTCCTTCATCTGCTGTGTGTTTTTCTGTCTTCTCATTTTGCTTATCTTACTGTGTTTGGGGTCTCTTTTCTGCAGGCTGAACGTTTGTAGTTCCTGTTGTTTTTTGTGTCTGTCCCCAGTGGCTAAGGTTGGTTCAGTGGGTTGTGTAGGCTTCCTGGTGGAGGGGACTAGTGCCAGTGTTGTGGTGGATGAGGCTGGATCTTGTCTCTCTAGTGGGCAAGTCCACGTCTGGTGGTGTGTTTTGCGGTGTCTGTAGACTTATTATGATTTGGGGCAGCCTCTCTGCTAATGGGTGGGGTTGTATTCCTGTCTTGCTCGTTGTTTGACATAGGATGTCCAGCACTGTAGCTTGCTGGTCGTTGAGTGAAGCTGGGTGCTGGTGTTGAGATGGAGATCTCTGGGAGATTTTCGCCGTTTGATATTATGTGCAGCTGGGAGGCCTCTTGTGGATCAGTGTCCTGAAGTTGGCTCTCCCACCTCAGAGGCACAGCACTAACTCCTGGCTGCAGCACCAAGAGCCTTTCATCCACACCGCTCCTTAATTTGGGATGATTCGTTGTCTATTCATGTATTCCACAGATGCAGGGTACATCAAGTTGATTGTGGAGCTTTAATCCACTACTTCTGAGGCTGCTGGGAGAGATTTCCCTTTCTCTTCGTGTTCTCACAGCTCCCAAGGGCTCAGCTTTGGATATGGCCCCGCCTGTGCGTGTAGGTCACCGGAGGGCGTCTGTTCTTTGCTCAGACAGGACGGGGTTAAAGGAGCCGCTGATTCGGAGGCTCTGGCTCACTCAGGCTGGGGGTAGGGAGGGTCACGGAGTGCGGGGCAGGCCTGTGGCGGCAGAGGCCGCCGTGCGTTCTCCCGGGGGAGTTGTCCCTGGATCCCGGGAACTTGGCAGTGGCGGGCTGCACAGGCTCCCAGGAAGGGGGTGTGGATAGTGACCTGTGTTCGCACACAGGCTTCTTGGTGGCGGCAGCAGCGGCCTTAGCGTCTCATGTCTGTCTCTGGGGTCCACACTTTTAGCCGCGGCTCACACCCTGGAGCTCCTTTGAGCGATGCTCTTAATCCCCTCTCCTCGCGCACCAGGAAACAAAGAGTGAAGAAAAAGTCTCTTGCCTCTTCAGCAGGTCCAGACTTTTCCCCAGACTCCCTCCCGGCTAGCCGTGGTGCACTAACGCCCTGCAGGCTGTGTTCACACCGCCAACCTCAGTCCTCTCCCGGCTCTCTGACAGAAGCCGGAGCCTCAGCTCCCAGCCCCGCCCTCCCCGGCGGACGAGCAGACAAGCCTCTCGGCTGGTGAGTGCCGGTCGGCCCCGATCCTCTGTGCTGGAATCTCTCCGCTTTGCCCTCCGCACCCCTGTTGCTGTGCTCTCCTCCGCGGCTCCGAAGCTCCCCCACTCCGCCACCCGCAGTCTCCGCCTGCGAAGGGGCTTCCTAGTGTGTGGACACTTTTGCTCCTTCACAGCTCCCTCCCGCTGGTGCAGGACCTGTCCCTATCCTTTTGTCTCTGTTTATTTTTTTCTTTTGCCCTAACCAGGTACGTGGGGGGTTCCTTGCCTTTTGGGAGGTCTGAGGTCTTCTGCCAGTGTTCAGTAGGTGCTCCGTAGGAGTTGTTCCACACGTAGATGTATTTCTGGTGTATCTGTGGGGAGGAAGGTGATCTCCGCGTCTTACTCTTCCGCCATCTTCCCGGAAGTCCCACATGACTCTTTTTGAACTTTGGTTTTCTCAGGGTATATGCCCAGTAGTGGGATTGCTGGGTCATATGGTAGTTCTATTTGTAGTTTTTTAAGGAACCTCCATACTGTTCTCCATAGTGGCTGAACCAATTCACATTCCCACCAGCAGTGCAAGAGGGTTCCCTTTTCTCCACACCCTCTCCAGCATTTATTGTTTCTAGATTTTTTGATGATGGCCATTCTGACTGGTGTGAGATGATATCTCATTGAAGTTTTGATTTGCATTTCTCTAATGATTAATGATGTTGAGCATTCTTTCATGTGTTTGTTGGCAGTCTGTATATCTTCTTTGGAGAAATGTCTATTTAGGTCTTCTGCCCATTTTTGGATTGGGTTGTTTCCTTTTTTGTTATTGAGCTGCATGAGCTGCTTGTAAATTTTGGAAATTAATCCTTTGTCAGTTGCTTCATTTGCAAATATTTTCTCCCATTCTGAGGGTTGTCTTTTCGTCTTGTTTATGGTTTCCTTTGCTGTGCAAAAGCTTTGAAGTTTCATTAGGTCCCATTTGTTTATTTTTGTTTTTATTTCCGTTTCTCTAGGAGGTGGGTCAAAAAGGATCTTGCTGTGATTTATATCATAGAGTGTTCTGCCTATATTTTCCTCTAAGAGTTAGATAGTGTCTGGCCTTACATTTAAGTCTTTAATCCATTTTGAGCTTATTTTTGTGTATGGTGTTAGGGAGTGATCTAATCTCATACTTTTACATGTACCTGTCCAGTTTTCCCAGCACCACTTATTAAAGTGGCTGTCCTTTCTCCACTGTACATTCCTGCCTCCCTTATCAAAGATAAGATGTCCATATGTGTGTGGGTTTATCTGTGGGCTTTCTATCCTGTTCCATTGATCTATCTTTCTGTTTTTGTGCCAGTAACATACTGTCTTGATTACTATAGCTTTGTAGTATAGTCTGAAGTCAGGAAGCCTGATTCCTCCAGCTCCGTTTTTCGTTCTCAAGATTGCTTTGGCTATTCGGAGTCTTTTGTGTTTCCATACAAATTGTGAAATTTTTTGTCCTAGTTCTGTGAAAAATGCCAGTGGTAGTTTGATAGGGATTGCATTCAGTCTGTAGATTGCTTTGGGTAGTAGAGTCATTTTCACAATGTTGATTCTTCCAATCCAAGAGCATGGTATATCTCTCCATCTATTTGTATCACCTTTAATTTCTTTCATCAGTGTCATAATTTTCAGCATACAGGTCTTTTGTCTCCTTAGGTAGGTTTATTCCTAGATATTTTATTCTTTTTGTTGCAGTAGTAAATGGGAGTGTTTTCTTGATTTCACTTTCAGATTTTTCATCATTAGTATATAGGAATGCCAGAGATTTCTGTGCATTAATTTTGTATCCTGCTACTGTACCAAATTCATTGATTAGCTCTAGTAGTTTTCTGGTAGCATCTTTAGGATTCTCTATGGTATCATGTCATCTGCAAAGAGTGACAGCTTTACTTCTTCTTTTCCAATTTGGATTCCTTTTATTTCCTTTTCTTCTTTGATTGCTGTGGCTAAAACTATGTTGAATAAGAGTGGTGAGAGTGAGCAACCTTGTCTTGTTCTTGATCTTAGTGGAAATGCTTTCAGTTTTTCACCATTGAGGATGATGTTGGCTGTGGGCTTGTCATATATGGCCTTTATTATGTTGAGGAAAGTTGCCTACTTTCTGCAGGGTTTTTATCATAAATGGGTGTTGAAGTTTGTCAAAAGCATCCTCTGCCTCTATTGAGATGATCATATGGTTTTTCTCCTTCAATTTGTTAATATGGTTTATCACATTGATAGATTTGCATATATTGAAGAATCCTTGCATTCCTGGAATAAACCCCACTTGATCATGGTGTATGATCCGTTTAATGTGCTTTTGGATTCTGTTTGCTAGTATTTTGTTGAGGATTTTTGCATCTATGTTCATCAGTGATATTGGCCTGTAGTTTTCTTTCTTTGTGACATCCTTGTCTGGTTTTGGTATCAAGGTGATGGTGGCCTCGTAGAAGGAATTTGGGAGTGTTCCTCCCTCTGCTATATTTTGCAAAATTTTGAGAAGGATAGGTGATAGCTCTTCTCTAAATGTTTGATAGAATTCGCCTGTGAAGCCATCTGGTCCTGGGCTTTTGTTTGTTGGAAGATTTTTAATCACAGTTTCAATTTCAGTGCTTGTGATTGGTCTGTTCATATTTTGTATTTCTTCTGGATTCAGTCTTGGCAGGTTGTGCATTTCTAAGAATTTCTCCATTTCTTCCAGATTGTCCATTTTATTGGCATAGAGTTGCTTGTAGTAATCTCTCATGATCTTTTGTATCATGAGAGCTGGGAGGTCCCTTGTTGACCAGTGTCCTGAGGTTGGCTCTCCCACCTCAGAGGCTGAGCCCTGACTGCTGCCTGGAGCACCAAGCGCCTTTCATCCACACGGCTCAGAATAAAAGGGAGAAAAAGTAGAGAGAATTAGTAGAAGTAGGAAGGAAGAAAGAAAGAAAGAAAGGAGGGAAGGAAGGAAGGAAGGAAGGAAGGAAGAAAGAAAGAAAGATAGAAGAAAAGAAGGCAAGAAGGAAAGAAAGGAGGGAGGGAGGCAGGAAGGAAGGAAGGAAGGAGGGAAGGAAGGAAAAAAGACAGAAAGAAAGAAGATACAGTAAAATAAAATAAAGTATAATAAAGTTATCGAATTAAAAAATAATTATTTAGAAAAAAAAAAGGGACGGATAGAACCTTAAGACAAATGGTGGAAGCAAAGCTATACAGACAAAATCTTACACAGAAGCATACACATACACCCTCACAAAAAGAGGCAAAGGGGAAAAAATCATAAATCTTGCTCTCAAAGTCCACCTCCTCAATTTGGGATGATTTGTTATCTAAAAGAGAGAGGGAAGGAAGGAAGGAAGGAAGGAAGGAAGGAAGGAAAGAAAGATAGAAAGAAAGAAAGAAGGTAAAGTGTAATAAAGTTATTAAAATTAATTATTAAGAAAAAAAAATTAAAAAAAAAATCAATGGACGGATAGAACCCTAGGACAAATGGTGGAAGCAAAGCTATATAGATAAGCTCTCACACAGAAGCATACACATACACATTGACAAAAAGAGGAAAAGGGGAAAAAATCATAGATCTTGCTCTCAAAGCCCAGCTCCTCAATTTGGGGTGATTCGTTGTCTATTCATGTATTCCACAGATGCAGGGAACATCAAGTTGATTGTGGAGCTTTAATCCGCTGTTTCTGAGGCTGCTGGGAGAGATTTCCCTTTCTCTTCTTTGTTCTCACAGCTCCCAAGGGCTCAGCTTTGGGTTTGGCCCCGCCTCTCCGTGTAGGTCGCTGGCGGGCGTCTGTTTTTTGCTCAGACAGGATGGGGTTAAAGGAGCCACTGGTTCGGGGTCTCTGGCTCACTCAGGCCAGGGGGAGGGAGGGGCTTGGAGTGCGGGGCGGGCCTGCGGCGGCAGAGGCCGGCGTGACGTTGCACCAGCCTGAGGCGCGCCGTGCGTTCTCCCGGGGAAGTTGTCCCTGGATCTCGGGACCCTGGCAGTGGCGGACCCCGGAAGCGGGGTGTGGATAGTGACCTGTGCTCGCACACAGGCCCCTTGGTGGCGGCAGCAGCAGCCTTAGCGTCTCCCGCCAGGCTCTGGTGTCCGTGCTTTTAGCCGCGGCTCGCGCCCGTCCCTGGCGTCCGCGCTTTTAGCCGCGGCTCGCGCCCATCTCTGGAGTTCCTTTAAGCAGCGCTCTTAAACCCCTCTCCTCGCGCACCGTGAAACAAAGAGGGAAGAAAAAGTCTCTTGCCTCTTCGGCAGCTCCAGACTTATCCCCGGACTCCTTCCCGGCTGGCCGTGGCGCACTAACCCTCTGCAGGCTGTGTTCACGCCGCCGACCCCAGTCCTCTCCCGGCGCTCCAACCGAAGCCCGAGCCTCAACTTCCAGCCCCGCCCGCCCCGGCAGGTGAGCAGACAAGCCTCTCGGGCTGGTGAGTGCTGGTCGGCACCGATCCTCTGTGCGAGAATCTCTCCCCGCTTTGTCCTCAGCACCCCTGTTGCTGTGCTCTCCTCCGCAGCTCCGAAGCTCCCCACTCCGCCACCCGCAGTCTCCGCCCGCGAAGGGGCTTCCTAGTGTGTGGAAACGTTTCCTCCTTCACAGCTCCCTCCCAGTGGTGCTGGTCCCGTCTCTATCCTTTTGTCTCTGTTTATTCTTTTTTCTTTTGCCCTACCCAGGTACGTGGGGGAGTTTCTTGCCTTTTGGGAGGTCTGAGGTCTTCTGCCAGCACCCAGTAGGTGTTCTGTAGGAGTTGTTCCACGTGTAGATGTATTTCTGGTGTATCTGTGGGGAGGAAGGTGATCTCCGCGTCTTACTCTTCCGCCATCTTCCCAGCACCCCCCTGCTGCTCTACTTTAAATTTTATATTGGATATTAAGTTTGGCTATAAAAATATAAAAGGTCAAACTGTTTTACTTGCTATTTAAGCTTATACAGATGTATCTTAAATTGCCTGGCTTGTCTTCCATTTTAAATATTTTTACACTATTTAATTTTTAAAAGTGTTAAATTGGTGGGTTGAAGATATTACCTTATAGACGTATATAGTATTTGCTGCTCATTGCAAATATATGTAGCTCTAAAAACATAAGAAAGTGAGATTTTAATAAATAATAAATGGGAAAATAAAGATGAATCAATAATAAAATAGAAGACATGGGGGAAAGGCAGAAAAGCTTAAAAATGAAATAATATTTAGTGAGCAATAAACTGAGCAAAGCATATAGAATGAGAAGGTTTAAATGGTAAAAAAAAAAAAAGGTTTAAACTAATAAGATAAAAATCTTAAAAAAGTGAGGGTTGTGTCAGGTATGATATTCATTTTTTCAGTTTGGGTGTGCAAAAAAAATGAAGTGGGGGGAGCTTTCCTTATATCTCCATAAGTAGGCTTAATTCAGTTTTTGCTAATGGTAGAAAACTTAAACTTGCCAATTCAATTTAATTCAGTCCTTCCAGTTTAAAACAATCAGTTTTGTCTAACTGCTCTGTTCTTTTAACATTCTCCATCTTCCTTCTTCCTGGGGGTAGCCTGAGGCTCTAGGGGCTGCACAGTGTCCTGACTGTGAGGGAGGGATGCCTGTGAGCGGGCCAGCCTCTGCCCTCACTGGTGTCCTTTCTCTGGGCTTGACCTTGTCCTGTGTCCACCTGGCTCCCTTGCTGATGTCTGCAACTCCATCTTGGCTTGTAGTCAGCAAGGTCCACGCACATTGCTTCCTCTTTGTCACAGTTATGAGCCCTCCTCCTTCTCAGCTCTCTGTTCTTCAGGGCAAATGCCAATTCCAGAGGCTCTTCTGTGCCACCCAGGTGTGCAGGGGCCTCTTTGGGGCTGCTGTCAGGGCTACTTACATGGACACCACACTCAGCATTGCTAATTCATTGCCTTGAGTCAGGCTGGACTTGGGGCTCCTCTAGGGCCCTTCTCTCAGTTTACCCAGGGAAGGGAAGTACAAAACTCTGTTCTTGAGGCCCCCCAAACTCATCAGAAAGTCCTAATCAATGCTACAACATTGGGGCTCAGCCTGCAGGAGAAGCAGCCTGGGTCCAGGCTCTTCTCAGAAGCTGTGCATCTCAGGTTTTACATCTCCCTTTGTAGCCACTGGTTGAATTCTCATTTCCTTTTAGGATGGGAAACATCTTTGATAACATCATGTACCTCTCCCCACAGAGGGACATAAATAACTTCCTCTGAGGCCTCCAGGCCTCCCAAATTAGAACACAAACAAGGCACTTCTGGTTTTTGACAAGTAGGAGACTAGCTCAGGCTGCTGGCCGCCTCCTCCAAACCTATCCCTGGAGGGGCCTCAGAGAGAGAGGGAGGTGTACGGAGCTGAAAAAAGTAAAAAAAAATAAAGGGAAAATTTGAGTGAAACCCTCATGGGAAGCCATATATAGCCTGGTGGGAATATAGCCTGGTAAGTGGGAGGTAAGGACGCAATGCTGGTCATATGCAGGCAGACATCCAACTCCCTGAATGTCCCTCCTCTCCCTCCATTTCCAGAGGCCAAGGAGAGTATAAAAAGGGGGAACTTTTAAAGAGAACAGCCTCTGGGTAGAAGAGATAAGTAAGGATTCCTGAGGGGCCCAGTTACCTGATGAAGAGAAAAAGCAGGAGTGGTAATTTCAATCCGGGCACCACAGGCACTGAGGTCTGCCCTCATTCTTGCCCCTTAGACCTGCTGGGAAAGCACCAGCTAAGGCCCTGGCATCAGACAGGAGCATGTTGCTAATCAAGGCAGCTGTGGAAATGACTGCAAATTGTCTACTAATATTTGTTTTTTCATAAGATGGAAAAAGAATGCCCATGTTTTAGCTGGACACATGATTACCCAGAATAAAAACTGAATTTCCCGGCCTCCTTTGTAGCATTCATATGACAAAGAATATTTTTTAACAACTATATGCTAATAAATCTGAAATTTATAAAAGTGAATTTCTGAGAAAAATAGAAAGCTAATATTGTCACAAAAAATAACTTGAACAGGCCAATAATCATTAAAGTAACTACAATTATAGTCATCAGAGATCTCCCCCAGTCACCCTAAAAGCTCCAGGCTTAAACAGTTGCATAGGTATAGATATAGACAGAGGTTTAGATAAACAGCAAGATAATGCTGTTTAGTGCAAGTAGTTTCAAAAAACATGCCCCAGCTCTTTTCATGAGGCTGGTTTACACTTGTTTTCAAAATTGCATAAGGAAACGAAAAGCAAAGAAAGTTACAGGCCCATTTTCACTTATTAACATAGAAATCATAAGTAAACTATTAGTTAATCAAACCCAACCGTATATTGAAATATATTAGGTTAAAGTCGTTTCTCCCAAGAATGCAGGAATGGTCTAACATCTGAGAAATCTATTAATGTAATTCATTACTTCAATGCAGTAAAAGAGAAAAAATCACATGTTTATTTCAATAGTTATAGAAAAAACACTTGATAAAATTCAACACCTAAAATAAATAAGAAAATAAATAAACTCTAAGGAAAGAAGGAATAAATGAGAGCTTCCCTAATTTCATGAAGTCTATATACCATAAACTAATGGTAATCTTCTTTCTAAATGGAGAAAAGTTAGACACATTTTTTTTTAGCTCAATAAACAAAAAAACAGGGATTATCACATTACCACTATTTTGTTGTCATAGTAGCAGATATCCTGGCCACTGCAATAAGTCAATCAATCAATCAATTGATCAAATAAAACATATAAGAAATAAAAAGATAGGAAAAAAGCTGTCATTAATGGCAGATTAAACAATTCTGTACAAAGAGAATCCAGGAGAATTGAGAGACACATTATTGGAATTCATCAAGATTACTTGATAACTGATCCTTATGCAAAAGTTAGTTACAGGGACTTCCCTAGTGGTGCAGTGGTTAAGAATCTGCCTGCCAATGCAGGGTACATGTGTTCGAGCCCTGGTCCAGGAAGATCTCGCATGCCACCGAGCAACTAAGCCCGTGTGCCACAACTACAGAGCCTGCACTCTAGAACCCTCGAGCCACAACTACTGAGCCTGCATGCTACAACTACTGAAGCCCACGCACCTAGAGCCCATGCTCCACAACAAGAGACGCCACTGCAACGAGAAGCCCGCACACGGCAACGAAGAGTAGCCCCCACTCGCCGCAACTAGAGAAAGCCCGTGCACAGTAATGAAGACACAACGACCCAACACGGCCAAAAATAAATAAATAAATGAATAAATTTATTTAAAAAATATCAGTTACATTACTTTACACCAGTAAGTTAGGTCAATGTAATTTTTTAAAATAAAAATATCATTTTTAAGAAACAGAAAGCACTGAGAAGCAAATATCACAAAATATGTACCAGATCTTTGAGGTGAAGATGTTAAAGAAGACCTAAATAAATGGAAAGGTTTATTATTATTTTGTAAATAGGTAGATTAAATAGAAAAAGTTTATTTTTACCAAGTTAATAATGTTAATACAACAAATCTTGAATTAATAAATGTTAATACAATAAAAATTCCATTTTTGTGGAATTTAATAAGCTGACTCTAAGTTTTGTACAAAAGAACAAACGGCCAAGAAAAATTAAGACAAATAAGCGGGGAGACATGCCTTATCAGATATCAAAATTGTAATGACGTTAAGTAATTAAAACAGTGTGATGTAAGTACAGAGATAGACAAATGGAATATGGAACAGATTAGAGAGTCCAGGAACAGACCCATGCAAGTAAGAAAACTTGCTAAATAAATAAAAGAGATGTCCATACAGATCAGCAGGAGAAAGACGGACTATGTGAGAAATGGTTCTGGGGAAAATAGTTAAGCACAGGAGGAAAAATAGAACCAGAGCTCCACATCTCACCACATACAAGAGGTGACCCAAGCTGAATTAGACCTTGATGTACAAGGCAAAAATTTAACTCTTTTGGAGGAAAATTGAAGAAAATTTCTATATGTTAGGGCGTGAAAATATTTTTTTAAAAAGACAAAATAAGTTCAAACCATAAATGAAAGATTGGAATATTTGACTAGATTTTTTTCAAAATTCCGTATTACAGAAGATAGCATGGAGGAAATGTTAAACTACAGCCTGGGATAAGGTATTTACAGTGCAGGCGATGGACACAGAATTGGTACTTAATATGTAAATGATTCCTAAAAAGAAAAAAAAGTTAACACAATATAGAAATGGCAAAGAATATAGATAGGCAATTCATGGAGGAACGGGGGTTTAACCTTAAGAGTAATCAAGGAAATGCAAATGAAAACCACAGTGAGGTACCGTTTCACACTTGTCATATTGGTAAAAATTAAAAAGTCTGACCATCCCAGTGGGTGGAGACAATATGGATCAACATTGCTGGGGTGGGAGAGGAGAGAGTAAGTTAGAATTATCACTAGAGCAATTTGGCAAAATTTAGTAAAGTTGAGAATGCGTATTTGCTATAATGCTGCAATTTCACTTCAAGGTGTCTACCCTAGAAACTCTTGAACAGGTGCACAAGGAGACACATAGAGGATGCTCACTGCAGCATTATTTGTAATGGCAAATAGGTGAAAATCACATTGATGTCCATCAGCAGGAGAATGAATAAATAAATGATGATGTCTTCATACTAATTTATTGGCCATGTGATCTAGAAGCAAAATCTATTAATAGCAACAACAGCAATAGAAGTAGTACTAGTAGTAATAGTAGGAATGTATAGCAGTACAATAAATGCCTCAACATGGCTTAATTGCACAAATAAGGGAATGGGAAAAAGAAAGTCGCAGAGGACTGTATATGGTATAACACCATTTGTATCAAATTTAAAACCGTTAAAGCCATACCATATAATGTCTATGGATACACACATATGTTACGGGATTGTAGAAACATGCATGGGAATGATGAACACCAAATTCTGGATGGTGATTACTTTTGAAGGTGGAGAGAGGGAAATGGGATCAAAGAGCTGCAGTAGTATCTATTTTATTTTTGTATACCTGAAAACAACAACTTTTTAAAAGGTTTACTTGGGCTGAGATCATACTTAACATTTCTCAGCTACCCGGTGTTCATGCCTCTGTTCATACACACTGGCTGCTTAGAAACATGATTAATTTAAATCCAGGAAGACTTCATTTCAAACGCCCAAGGCAAGCAAGCAACCTCATTTCAAAAACACTTAAAAAAAATTCTATTTTGTCCATTTTTGACACAGAAATAAGTTTCCTGAGAATTGGGGCTGTGCTGTATGTTTTCCTGGTCATCTGGCATAAGATAAAAGTAAAAAGTACATTATACAAATTAGTTGGTGATTCACTTCTCTGGAATTTGAAAATAAATTTTCCATGGAATATTTTAAACAGAGTGATTAACTCCCCACCCTAACCCACGAAATCCTATTTAATCCATGTTGTTGCTTAAATTGAAGACAATTATGACAAACATAAGAAATCATATGTATTTTTTTTCTCAGTACTACAAAATAACGTCAGCCTCAGTAGAGGTCTACTTTCATTGAAACAGGAAAATACTAAATTCACTGGTGTTCTAAATTTCCCTTTCTCTCAGAGTATTTAATAACCTCATCTCTTTGCAAATATACAACTCAATCCAATTCCAAATATGCCATAATTATGTTCTTCTGAAATGGATTTTCCTCAATGATGAAAATTCTTAATTCAAAGCCAGCACCTCCCAACTGATTTGCGGTGACTTCAAAGGGGAGTGTTGGGAAAACCCTGCCCCAAGTCAGTACCTCTTCCTGGGTGACTGCCTGGATCTCACTCCCTCTCAGAGCCAAAACAAACCTGGTGGGAGAAGAGTGGATGCCCCACCTGGGTAGACAGAAGCTGCGGAAGGGAGACTGGGCAGAAATAGCAGAGACAGCACTGCTGGGGAGGAGAGCAGGGCATCATCAGGAAGATCCAGGTTGAAACCAGGAAGATGACAAGCTCTAAGGGCAAAGCATCACGGAACAAGAATGAACAGGGTTGAAAAGCAGAGATAAATTAAGTTGTTCAAAACCAAGTCTGCTGACCATGAGTTTGGGCTGGAGTTCCCGTAAGGTGGGAGCTGTGCACCTGAGCTGGGTGCAAGGGCTTGATGGAGTTTATAGACAGGACATCTGGGAGGAATTTCTTCTTGTCTTCTATCTGGAAATTGAGATCCATCTTTTCTCCCCCTTTTCATCCTTCTCCTTTTTCTCCTCTCTTCTTTCTTTCCTCCATCTTCTTTTCTTTGGGAAAAAAACCCTTTATATACATTTCACAACTCCAAATGGATAACTTAATATTTTATCATATTTGCTTCAAATATTTTTAATCAAAATATAAAGTGTTACAAATAAAATTGTCCCTCTCTTCAGTCCTATTCATCTCTGCCCAAGAAGACAGTCCTAGATAAGATCGCTTACTTGACAGAATTCTCTAGTATGCAAGAATACAGGCTTGAGAACCAAATTGCCTGGGTTCAAATCTTGTCTCTGTCTCCAATTAACTGAGGCTCTAGCGTCAGCTGTGGAGTTGACTCGTGTCAGTCTTTGTTGGCGCTCAGTATCTTTGAATATTCCTCCAATGTTTGGGCGAAGGACACCTGCCAGCACCTGGTCAGATGACACCACAGAGAGGAATAGTACAGATGTGCTTGCCCCAGCGTGGAGCTGGCAGAGGCCACAGCAGCTGTATAGAAGAGTGGGGCAGGGGGAGATAAGTAGATTTCCTACCGTGTGGGAACAGACCCTGGCATAGGACTCCAGCCAAGAGGAGAAAGGAGTTGAAAGAGAGGCATAATCTTATGGCTTTTAAACCCTGTGAATATACCCATTAGAAAACTTAGTCAAAACAGTGCCCTGACAACCGACCAAACCAGATCCACATTCATTCTCCCTGGGGTGCAAGAAAAAAGGGAGAGGAACTAGGAGAAGAGAGGAGCTTTGTGAGCTTCCCCCCGCCCAGGCCAGGTGCACAGAGAGGTGTTCCCAATCCCTGGGTCCTGGGAGTCTGGGTCCCAGCTTCTCGTCAAGCTAAGACACCTATTACAATGGTAGAGTTAAATCTTTCGCCCAGAAATCTGCCCCGAAAAACTAGCTCAGAAATCTGCAGATAGAGAAGATAGAATATGCTTATAGGGACATCAAGAGAAGAGGTAAAGAATGACAGGAGTTTGGGTGTTAGTTAAAGTCTATTTATTTAAGAGGTGTGAGAAGTTGTTGAACAATTCTTCTATTCTCTTATCCAAATGTTAGTGAAATGAATTTGCTGTAACATGTTAAACATGCTTACATGTATAAAATGCTCATCATAAAATCACATCAAGATAGCTAAAATCGGTCTTAAAATATTAAATAATTCCCCCTTCATGTCATCCCAGGATCATATTTTAAAGACTTGGAATACTTCTGCTAGCTAATCTCTCAAGTCACCCAGGATTTAGACCACAAGATTCAAAATTCTAACTGATGACCTGGTATTAACTTATAATCCTGTCACTAGGATAATTAAGTTGTCATGAGGTAGATAAATGATATAAAATAGTATAAATGGTATAAACGAAATGATATAAATTCTTGGTTATTATAGAAATCTTAAAATGATTTAAAAGTAATCCATAAAGAAAAACTTCTGTTTATCTGACATTTACTAGCACCAGCGGTCCTTTTTCACAATGTCAGAATGCTCCTTATGGTTGTTTTTATGTTTTTTCAGTTTTTTTTTAAAATAGACTTTATTTTTAGAGCAATTTTAGGTTCACAGTAAAATTGAGTGGAAGGCATGGATTTCCCATGTACCCTTTTACCTCCACTTATGCAGAGCCTCATTAGCAACATCCGTCACAAGAATGGTACATTTATCCTTGTGTTTTTCTACTGCCAAGACTATGAATCAACAAGGTTTGATCTTTTAAAGCCTTTGCCATTTAGATGAACCTTCTTCATCCCAGCCTTGTTAATGATCATCGACAGGACTTCTTGTACTAAAGGAACATCTTTTTAACTCAGCCAATTATGGCCCAGTTGACAATTGCAAGAGGGCAGTTGGAGAGAGAAACTCCAGACTAGGATTTCCCAAAAAGTAGGGAGTGCGTCAAAAAAAGGATGTGGTAACCGTTAAGAGAGTTTGAGCCTTTGTCTCCCACTGCCAAAAAATATTTTGGGGGTAATGCTAGCATCATATGATTCTTCAAGATAAAGAGTCATAATGTCAGTTAAGTGTGTGAAAAACCACAGGCACTCTCTTGGAGACTTATGGTGAGTATATTAAAGACTGAGAAATTCTTTACTAAAAGAACCTTGATAATTTTTTTCTAACCTAGTATTACCTAGATTTATTTGACCACAGGGAAGTAATCCTATTCTATTCACATTTATGGAATTTGGGCTCCATGAAAATCATTTGGGAAAGTGCTGATCAGCATGAGAAATCTGGGGACTGACCTTTCCTCCAACATCTCATTCTGTTCAAAGCAAAATGTTTTAGTATGGTTACAATTGTCAATAGTGAGCAAATCCCCAAACAACCTTGATCCATTACTACCAGACATTAGGATCATGCCCTCTCTTTGCTCTCTTCACCTGTACTACTTTCTCTTCCACCAGACTCCTGTTTATTTATTTTTCCCTATTTATGTGTTGAGTTTTTAAAAATCTTTTAAAATATTTGAAAAAATTTTAAAATAAATCTGTATAGTATACTGTGAAATAATAGAAAATATATATATTGGTCTCTGCTCCTGGTTCCTGGACCAGGGCTTCTAAAACCCTTGTAAGTTCCTAAGTGTTAAGACTGCTAGGAGCATCTTTCGTTCTAATGATGTGACTCTGAGTGGGCTCCTAAATGGCTCCTGGATGAGGGCTTGCCATCAGAAAGACCAAGCCATGATTAGAAGCCTGGAATTTTCAGCCCCACCCTCCAATATCTTGAGAAGAAAGAAGGGCTGAAGATAGAGTTAATGATCTATCATGCCTAAGTAATACAGCCTCCATACAATCCCCAAAGTATGGGGTGTGGAGAGCTTCCAGGTTGGTGAACACATCTATAAGGGAGGCTGATGCACCCCAACTCCATGGGGACAGAAACTCCTTTGCTTGGGACCCTCCCAGACCTCGCCTTATGTATCTCTTCCTCTGGCTGTTCATCTGTCCTTTATTATATCCTTTAAGAAATTGGTGAATGTCAGTAAGTGTTTCCCTGAGTTCTGGGAGCTCTAGTAAATTAATCGAACCTGAGGAGGGGGTCACTGGAACCTCTGATTTGTAGGCAAACTTAGACAGAAGTTGTGGGTAACCTGGGGACCTACTAGTGATTGGCATCTGAAGTGTGGTAGGAGGGGCCATCTTGTGGGACTGAGCCCTTAACCTGAGGGATCTGATGCTAAGTCCAGATAGGCAGTGTCAGAACTGAGTTAGATTGTAGAACACCCAGCTGGTATCGTGGAGAATTCCTTGATGTGGGGAAAAACCTCCACACGGTTGGTGACCAGAGTGAAGTGTTCTGTGGGACCTAGTAAGGGAGACACATAGGAAAGAAACACACAGTAGGAAGAACTGGGTTATTCCCTACATAGGCAGATGGAAGACTAAGGTTTTTTCATTATATATACCATAAGAGAATTAAGGGGTAAACTTAAAGATTTCCATTCCTCTTTGTTAGCATCAGTTTATATATTGTCATTAGCAAAGTTGTGTTGGTTTCTTTTTGTGATATTCCCATATTCATAAACAAGCATGAGAGTGCAGTCAGTGGGATGTCTAGTTAGCAGAGTGGTCTTAAGTAAAGAATAGCATCTTTTATATACTAATAAGATTCTGATTCATATTAACTCATAAGACCGGAAAAATAAAAGAATAATTTGATTCTCTGGTTAGAGTCCAAAGCAGAAATATCTTTCTGATGGGTGTATGCTTAGATGAAACAAAGCACAATCACTAAACACCAACCAGAGATTTGCAGCTCAAGTGCTTTGCCAGCTCTACGGGAGAAGATTACACCACATTTCCCTTTGCAAAATGTATGATCTGGTTGGGAAGACAGAACCAGCACACAAGGAATATGAGGGAATCATGCAAGGGAGTATGTAATTCATTGTTAACTCTGTGGAATATACAGAACTGTCCTGACACGACATTTTGACATTTGCTTTTGACATCTTCCAATTCCTCATTTCTGTGCTCCTCTCCTTTTCCCTGGGTCTTCCTCTCTAACCTCCCAGGTAGCCAGAATATATACTCTCCTTGCCACCATATCTGACCTCAAGTGTGTATTTATTGAATTCAAGATGCTATAGATTACAAAATATACGATTATTTTTGTACCACTATGAAAAAATCATGTCAATTAAATTATATTACACTGCTTTCATTTAATTTCAAATTTTAAATCATTTAGAATTGGGCTTAGATAGATTTTTTTTACATATAATACTCTTTTGCATACACAAAAAGGAAAATAAAGTTAATGGCTAAATTATTACAGTTTTCTCAAACCTTCACAACTTCCAATAAAATAATGTCATTAAACTGATTTTTATTGAGTTATAAATGACTAGTCCCAGATTCAATTTCCTTTTAAGTCAACACGTATTTATTGACTATCACTATATATCCTGCACTACAGAGGATCCAAGAAGAAGTTCAGATAAAGTTCAGTAAAGAGGTTAAGATCTGAACTGGACCCTGTGGGATGGATGAGATTATACTTTTGGGGGATGAGATGCAAAAAAAGGGAGAAAGTTGAAAAAATAAACCTCTGTGATGTGAATCATTGTTCAGTTGCAAAGAGATATTGCAAGTACCAGTCTGATATCAGAAACAGACAATTCACACAAAAATAAATAAAACCAAAAACATATGAACACAGAGATATCCATTAAAAGTATCCACTCTTCAACCAAAATGTCCAAACTGAAATAAAGTACTTAAAAAAATGAATAAAAGAATAAAAGCTGAAACATGGAATATTACACAGGTATATAAAAAATGGAAACTATTTACAGTATAGTATCAAGTAAAAAAGTGGGATACAAAGTTATAGCATAATTACATCAATTTAAAAAATATATGCCTGTAACCCAAATTGCAGAAAGAACTTAGGTAGAAATACATATGATTCTTCCTTCTAGATTTTTTTCTTTGATGTACTATCTTGTATTAGTTTCTTTCTTAGAGGGTGTATTAGTTTCCTAGGGCTGCCATGACAAATACACAAACTGGATGGCTTAACAGAAATTTGTTTTCTCACATTCCTGGAGACTACAAGTCCAAGATCAAGGTGTCAGCAGGGCTGATTTCTTCTGAGGCCCCTCTCCTTGGCCTGTAGATAGCACTCTTCTCCCAGTGTCTCACATGATTGTTTTCTCTGTGTGTCTCTATGTCCTAATTTTTTCTTTCAAGGACACCAGTCTTATTGAATTAGACCCATCTATATGATCTTATTTTACCTTAATTACCTTTTAAAAAATTTTTTATTGGAGTATAGTTGATTTACAATGTTGTGTTAGTTTCAGGTATACAGCAAAGTGAATCAGCTATACATATACATATAACCACTCTTTTTTTTTCTTACATTCTTTTCCCATATGGGCCATCACAGAGTACTGAGTAGAGTTCCCTTTGCTATACAGCAGGTTCTTATTAGTTATCTATTTTATATACAGTAGTGTGTATATCAGTCCCAGTCTCCCAATTTATCCCTCCCCCATCCATCTCCCGGTAACCATAATTTGTTTTCTACATCTGTGACTCTACTTCTGTTTTGTAAATAAGTTCAATTGTACCTTTTTTGAGATTCCACATATAAGCGATATCACATGATATTTGTCTTTCTGTGTCTGACTTACTTCACTCAGTATGACAATTCTAGGTCCATCCATGTTGCTGCAACTTACATTACTTTGTTCTTTTTTATGGCTGAGTAATATTCCATTGTATATATGTACCACATCTTCTTTACCCATTCCTCTGTGATAGACATTTAGGTTGCTTCCATGTCCTGGCCATTGTAAATAGTGCTGCACTGAACATTGGGGTGCATGTATCTTTTTGAATTATGGTTTTCTCTGGGTATATACCCAGTAGTGGGATTGCTGGGTCATATGGTAGTTCTATTTTTAGTTTTTTAAGGCACCTCCATACTGTTCTCCATAGTGGCTGTATCAATTTACATTCCCACCAACATTCCCAGCAAGAGGGTTCCCTTTTCTCCACACCCTCTCCAGCATATATTGTTTGTAGATTTTTTGATGATGGCCATTCTGACTGGTGTGAGGTGATACCTCATTGTAGTTTTGATTTGCATTTCTCTGATAATTAGTGATGTTGAGCATCTTTTCATGTGCTTTTTGGCAATCTGTATGTCTTCTTTGAAAAATATGGAATGCTTCACGAATTTTCATGTCATCCTTGGGCAGGGGCCATGCTAATCTTCTCTGTATCATTCCAGTTTTAGTATATGTGCTGCTGAAGTGAGCACCTTCTAGATTTTTTTTTGACACTATTTTTATACCCTCTTTTTAATTATCAGTTTGAAAGTACATATGAGGAAAAGTGAGCTCAGCAGGTTGGCTAGGGGTGGGAGTGGGGCAGAATGATATAGAAGGTAAATCAAGAGGAGATTATAAAAAGAGAAGAAATTATTATCAAAATATTATTTAAATGCTAACATAAACCTATTATACTTCTGCTTCATTTTAGTATAATATTCTGATAAGTTATCCAAAGGAATCAGAAAAAGAGAAGCATGGTATAACAGAGATCGCACTAGTTAACTGCCATGTATTAATATTTCATGACCAGTTTTTTCATACACAATCTAATGAAGGCTGTAAATTTTTTTTTTGATTATAAACAACAGAAATTTATTTCTTACAGTTCTGCAGGCTGGACTTGCAAGATCAAAGTGATGGTCAATTCAGTGTCTAGTGAGAACCTGCTTCCTCATAGACCACAGTCTTCTCACTGTAATCTCACTTGGCAGAAGGACAATGCTGTAATTTTTTTAAAGCACAAAATTGGAAAGCCACGGTGGCCATTGACATACTGACAACCTAAAATATCTACATTTGGATTTTTCAGATATGTATTATGTTTTCAGACTCAAAAATAGATTTTTCTATTTTATATATTACCATTTCACGTACTCTTTATTCCTTTGTATAAATCCAAGTTTTCTTCCTGATGCCATTTTCCTTCATCCTAAACTTCCTTCAACACTTCTTGCAGTGCAGGTTTCCTGGTAAGAAAATGTGTTTATTTCACCTTCATTTTTTAAAGGATCTATTTGCTGGATATGCAATTACAGGTTAATAAATGTTGATGGGTCCCCTTTTCCTCCCCCTCTAGTAATTTTTAAAAATGCCATTCCATTGTCTCCTGATTTGCATTGGTTTTGATGACAAGTCAGTAATAATTCTTATCATAGATCCCTGTATGTAATGCGTCTTGGGCTGTTTTAAATATTTTCTCTTATCATTAGTTTTCAACAATGTAATTACAATGAGTCTTGGTGTTATTTTCTTTGTGATTATCTTTCTTGTTGTTTGTTGTATTTCTTAGAGCTGTGTGCTGATATTTTCCATCAAATTTGAAGAAAAAAATTGGGCATTATTCCTCCAAATAATAGAGCTATTAGGATAGAGTTGATAGTTAATAGGATAGAGTTCTTTCTCACTCTATCCTATAAACCCAATTATACATATGCTATATCACTTGATATTGGTGGTGTCCCGATATCGTGTTTTTTTAGAACAGCTTACAGAAAAATTGAATGAAAAGTACAGAGAGATCTTTTTCTACCTGATAATTTTATGCTGGATTATGTATAGTATATTGTTAAGTGCCTAGATTTTATTGTCTTCTTTTAGATGGGGTTGAATTTTGTTCTGATGGCAGTTAATTTACTTGTGAATTGACACAGTGCTTTTGAATCTTGTTTTTAACTTGGTTAGGGCAGATCTAGTCTTTATTTGAGAGCTAGCATATCCATTGTACTAAGGTGTGGCCTTTCTTGGCTATCAGCTGAGTACCAGGGGTCTCTCCTCTCGACTGGTTAGCACTCTATGTATCTCAGCCCTGTGTAAGCTGCAGGACCCCTGTGATGGTTTCCTGCTTGGCCTTCAGGAGTCTTGGACTGTGCAAGATCAGCTAAGAACTCAGTAGAAGTTACAAGGGGAACTTCATGCAGATTTCTAGAGTATCTTTCGGAAGCTCCCTCCTTTCTGAGAAAATTCCATTCATCTCAACACCTTTGAACTTTAAACTATGTTTCCTCAGCTCAGTGAGACTACCAGCTCTGTTTGGGTTCCCCATCCTTGCATCATGGTAAGGAAAATTATCGCTGGTCAGAAAACAAGGGTGATGTGCGACTTACATCATTTGTTTCCCTTCCATCAGGGATCATAATACTGCACTGCCTCTTGTCCAACATTTGAAATGATTGTTTCATATATTTTTCTAGTTTTATGCTTGTTTACCACAGGTACCATTTAGTCTATCATAGTCAAAAACAAAATCCACGATAGAGTTTTTTATTTAAAAAATTGTTTAATTATTGAAAATTTCAAACACATATAAAAGAAGATGGAGGAGTAAGATGAAATCCTAGATCACTCAACTTCAATAATTAGCAACTCATGGTCAATCTTGTTTCATCTATACCTATTCATTCATTCACTTCACTTCTATCTTATTTTGAAGCATATATTAGCCATCATATCATTTCATCCACAAATATTTCAGTATTTATCTCCAATAAATAAGATTTTTTACTAGAGCCACAATACCATTTTCATACTTTAATGAGTTAATAATTCCTTAATATAATCACATAAAGAGGAAGTGTTCATAAAAGGTAAGAGGTGAATACTATTTATATGTTCTTGGGTAATTCAGTTAACTTCTTGGTGCCTCCATTTCCTAATCTATAAAATGGGTCTGATGGAAGGAATTTGGGCTAGGTGTTGTCTCAGGCCCCTTATCCCCATCTTTGTTCTATAACTAAAAATCTTGTACTCTCATCTTAAAAGTCATTATCTTGGGTTTGAGCAGCTTGCATTATTTAAAAAAAAAGTATGAATGGATAAAGAAGATGTGGCACATATATACAATGGAATATTACTCAGCCATAAAAAGAGACGAAATTGAGCTATTTGTAATGAGGTGGATAGACCTAGAGTCTGTCATACAGAGTGAAGTAAGTCAGAAAGAGAGAGACAAATACCGTATGCTAACACATATATATGGAATTTAAAAAAAAAAAAATGTCATGAAAAACCTAGGGGTGAAAGAGGAATAAAGACACAGACTTACTAGAGAATGGACTTGAGGCTATGGGGAGGGGGAAGTGTAAACGGTGACAAAGCGATAAAGAGGCATGGACATATATACACTACCAAACGTAAAATAGATAGCTAGTGGGAAGCAGCCGCATAGCACAGGGAGATCAGCTCGGTGCTTTGTGACCGCCTGGAGGGGTGGGATAGGGAGGGTGGGAGGGAGGGAGACGCAAGTGGGAAGAGATATGGGAATATATGTATATATATAACTGATTCATTTTGTTGTGAAGCTGAAACTAACATACCATTGTAAAGCAATTATACTCCAATAAAGATGTTAAAAAAAAAAAAAAAAAAAAAAAGTAGATCATGGAGACCCGGAACACCCCTCCCCAAGAATATGAAAGTGATGATGACTCTTACGAAGTGTTGGATTTAACTGAGTATGCAAGAAGACAGACACCACTGGTGGAATCGAGTGTTTGGCCACAGTTCCGGACCTATGGTAGAACAATACTCAGTAGCCACCCAGATTGTAATGGGTGGAGTGAGTGGCTGGTGTGCAGGATTTTTGTTCCAGAAAGTTGGAAAACTTGCAGCAACTACAGTAGGTGGTGGCTTTCTTCTCCTTCAGATTGCCAGTCACAGTGGCTATGTGCTGATCGGCTGGAAGAGAGTTGAAAAAGATGTAAACAAAGCAAAAAGACAGATTAAGAAACGAGCAAATAAGGCAGCACCTGAAATCAACAATATAATAGAAGAAGCAACAGAATTTGTTAAACAGAACATTGTGATATCCAGTGGATTTGTGGGAGGCTTTTTCTAGGCCTTGCGTTTTAAGGATATGAATGTTCTATCACAGTGGAGTCACCTCTGAGAAGAGAAATGGTGGTGACAAGATGGTCTCAACATTACCCATTGACAGATTCTCCAGGATGACAAGAAACAACTAGCTGGACAGTACCAAACTCACTGCTTAGCATTTTGCCATCTGAACTTTGGCAGACAAGTATCTGTTATAAAACAATCTGTATGATCTGTGTATAATAGTATTCCTGAGCAAAACATGGCTTTCATTATTTTTTAAAAACTTGCATTTGCTTAAAATTTGCCTATAAAACACCACCATTGGATGTAGATATGGAGAGAGAAAAAAATCTGTTGGCTATATTCCCCAGTGAAATATCATCTTCATTTTATTTAAATAAGATGTTCTCCATTGTGCTTTTTAGTATAGTGCCAATAATTTAAAAATTAGTATTATAGCTTCAACAGTAGGGCTGACTTTTTTTTTAAAGATATGTTTTCAGTAAACTGAAGAACTGTAATGCCCTTTTATGGAAGAATTTACAAATAATAGAATTATTAAAGATATTAAACAAATTTAATACCAATTTTTAGGTTGTTTTTTCCTGCAATTCTTACTTTGGTTACTATGTAATAACTGTAGCAAATGCTCTTCTAGGGAAATGTTCTTCTAGGAAAATACTACATGTCTAAAGCTCTTTTTCTTTTTTTTTTGATGTCTATAGTTGTAAAAATATCTTCTTGTATATAAGCTTCTAATTGTTTTTATTCATTTGTTTATCTTGGCAGCCTGGGTAGAATTAATCATTTTGAGGGTACATATAGTTGGGTCACTGATTCATTTTATTAACTTTGAGTGAACCTTGTTTTTCATTAAAAAAAATCCTAATTATTATTTTGACCCCTTCTATACAAAGAGGTAAAAATCACCTTAAAATACTTAGTAGTATAGTATGAATTTATTGTCTGAAGAACAGTGATTTTCTATATAATCATGAAATTGTAGTTTAAAGAGAATCATCTCTTTGATCTAGTCTGAGATGTAAATGCTGAGGCTTTCAGCTTTTTAGGTAGCATTTATTTTTTTTAAAATTTCATTTATTTATTTATTTTTGGCTGTGCTGGGTCTTCTTTTCTGTGCGTGGGCTTTCTCTAGTTGCGGCGAGCGGGGGCCACTCTTCATCGCGGTGCGCGGGCCTCTCACTGCCGCGGCCTCTCTTGTTGCGGAGCACAAGCTCCAGACGCGCAGGCTCAGTAGTTGTGGCTCACGGGCCCAGCCGCTCCACAGCATGTGGGATCTTCCCGGACCGGGGCACGAACCCGTGTCCCCTGCATTGGCAGGCAGACGCTCAACCACTGCGCCACCAGGGAAACCCTTTAGGTAGCATTTTATGTTGGTCCCAACACTAGGCCAGTTGACTTGTTTCTCAGGGCCAATATCACACTCCCCCAGAGGGTCCTTGGCCTAGAAAAGCTTTTTGTATTGTTTGTTTTGTCCAGAGTTCTACGTTGGAATTGCAAAAAACAGCAGAACAACGTGTGTTGGAATCTTCAGATTGGAAAGACTTTGCAGATACTCAGACTATCTCCTTTTTTTTTTTTTTTTTTTTTTTTTTTGCGGTATGCGGGCCTCTCACTGTTGTGGCCTCTCCCGTTGCAGAGCACAGGCTCTGGATGCGCAGGTTCTGGACGCGCAGGCTCAGCGGCCATGGCTCACGGGCCCAGCCGCTCTGCGGCATGTGGGATCTTCCTGGACCGGGGCACGAACCCATGTCCCCTGCATCGGACTCTCAACCACTGCGCCACCAGGGAAGCCCCACTGCGCCACCAGGGAAGCCCCAGACTATCTCCTTTGGTAGGAAGTCCCTATAGTATTTTTTGTGTATTGTAAACATAAGGCATTTCATGCTTTCAAGATTGTTACAGTTTGTGTGCTTTCATTTTTGCAAGACTCCTTAAAATTGAATGTGGGATTGATCTTCATTTTCTTCCTTTACTCTCAGCGCCTCAGATAAAATGCTAAATAAAACTCGACTTTCTTAATATGAAGTGATTTTGCTTATAAATACTTCATTTTTCTTCTTTGAGCTTTTCTCTGTTTCTGCCTTGCCTAGCTTTTCATGACTGTGCACTTAAAAGGGAAAAATATTCTACGTTAGGCAGAACCTGGGCCGCGCTTCTGTGTGCCATATCTGCGTGATACATTTCAGCCGGTACGGTGTGGTAGGCTACTGCGAGGGGCTCTAGGGGCCGGCTCAGTTTGTTCACTTTGGAAATATTTATAGTGCCTGTTCTGTGTCTGATACGTTGGGAAAGTGAGGGGCACAAGAATATCTGCCCCCAAATAAAGACTAAATATTCCTATATGAAAAGTTACATACTAATATAGGAGAACCTGGCGTACGATTTAGTGGCAAATGAGCTGTAGAGATAACTACTTTCAGAGTCCAAACGTGAATGAAAAGTGAAAAAGAGCACTTCATTTTTTACCTATACATTTCCAAGTATTTGTTGATTTGTTTGAAAATATTTGTATACCAGTGTAAAATATTATCAGTTCTCTCCATACGCCCTCCTCTCTGTTAGTGCCCCTTGTTCTGCCTCGTGTCCGTGCCGTTTCCCCACGAGGCTGTACACTACTTGAGGCAGTCGTGTGTGGTGTTAATTCTATAACTTGTGACACACCCTGTGTAATGCTTTGCTCACCATAGGTATTCACCTGATGTTGTGGATGAGTATGTGAAAAGCATATGACTGTGCTAGAGTTGGTGTCAAACTGTAGGAGATCTTCTCCGTATGGCAGCCCCGTGAGTCAGAAGCTCCATCAGAAATGACTTGGTGGGGCTTGGCCTGAATGCAAAGCGTATAGCTTGCCTTTGTCTAAAATGGGGACTTTTATGTTTAAGGGCATAAAGTTTGTTTGCAAAATTTGTTAAAACTTGAGTATGTGGAATATAGATATTTTGTGGCTTAGGCTTTGGAAGATTTGTAAGGACATTTTGACTGATTTTTATTTTTTATTCTTAGAGCCCTCCCCAATCTCCCTCACAAAAAGAGATGATTTTTAACATTTTCTTATTTCAAATGCAATATGAACGAAATACGTTTATTATAGAAAATACGTCAGCATAAAGAATGTCGATAATATGATGTACCTAGAGATAATCATTGTCCATATTTTGATACATGGCCTTTGGAATTTTTTCTACATATCTATGAATACATAGTATGTGTATTTTGTATAAAAAAAAAGTAGTGTTCAGATTTTCAGTTGTCTCATGAATGTTGTAATTTTTTTCACAGTTGCTTTGAATCAGGACCCATGTATTTAATAAGCACAATAAGGATAGGAAAGAAATCAGGAGGAAGTTGAATCATGCAAGGCCCTGGAGGATGGAGTTTCAAAAAGGAGGTATTATTTAACAACGACCAGTGCTGCAGGGAAGTCAAATAAGAAAAGGGTTACAAACAACAAGACTATTGGATTCAACAAGAAGAGTCTCAGAAACTGCTTTGCTAGAGCAGCTTTGGTGGTAGTGGCTGGGGGCAGGAGGGAATGACTGGGTCCAGATCACAGGAGATTGAAGAGTAAATGAGACTTGAGGAAGTTAAAACAGGCATAAATAAAGCTTTCAGGAGGCTTGTTATGAAGGGAAAGAGATGATGCTAAGTAGAGTGGAATGTAGGTCAAATTTGTTTTTTAAATATGAGAAGGTCAAAGCACATATTTAATGCTGATGGAAACACCAGCAGAAAAGACACGTTAAAGACACAAAAGCAAGGTGCTGATGTCTAAAGGAAGACTCCTGAGGAGACGGGAGGGAATGGAAATCAGAGCAGAGGTGAAAAAGCCAGGCTCGTAAAGGCAAATGCTTCCTCCATGCCGATGGGGTGGTGAAACCAGATACAATTGTGTAAACTTGATTGCTGGGGCTCAGGAATCTGGGATACACCCCATTGGATGGTATACAGTGGAAGCCGAGTTCATCTGCTGCGAGTAACGTGAGGGTGTTAGAAGAGCAATGAGGTTGAAGAAAGGTTTCAAGGAGAGTAGCAGAGAGAGAGGGAAGAGGCTATAAGAAGGCTGGTCATGTAGCATTGAGGGCCCAGCAAGGGTTAGAGACAGATGTTTTGATGGGGCACCAGTCTGTGCAGTGTGGTGATTTTCTTCAGCCACACTCAGGATACTGGATGTTTGTTACTGATGTATCTACAAGATAATTTTTTTAAAAAAGCTCAAGGGACACGAGGAGAATTTGTTGCTTATTCCTTGTGCTCTATTGGTTTTGTGGTCTTCAGATTAGATAGCCACCTGAGGGGAATCTGGGACAGGAGCCTCCTGATTCAATGAGAGGTCTAATTAGGGAACTCTCCACTGTCTTCTGATTCAAAGATGCTCTATGTTTTAGCCTTGATTAATACCAAATGCCTTACTTAATCGTATTTTCCCCATCCTTCTCCACAACATCTTAATCTATAATTACTGGTCTTGTACACTAATACTCTCAGCACTGCCAGGTTGGCTTTCAGCCAGATCCTTGCACCAACCCTGCCTAGGTCGTGATACCAAGTAGCCTTCTTGGGACACTCTGGTCTCCCCTCCCAGTGTGATCAACTTCAGAGCAACCTCAGTAAGGCATGCGTTCTCAGTAACTCAAGATTGATTAGTCTGTAACTTGGTCTGTTATGCTTTTCTCTGGGTGATGATGATTAGGATTTTAGCCTTGGTCAAATAAAGATTTTTAAATGTAATTATATATACTGATGTCAATGATGAGTTGGCAATCTCTATATCTTCTTTGGAGAAATTCACTAACAAGTTCCCAAAGTAGCAAAGTGAATGATTAAAATCCACCCTGATCTCAAATCTCAGAAACCTCTCAGTACCTTCTCAGTTGGTGGTCCTTTGCGGATATAGCCAGTGTTGTTTCTCACTGAAAAAAGCCCATTATTCCCAGGAGAGGGACTCACCATATCTAAATTGATTATGGAAGTAATGGAAAATATTTTTCTCCTAGAAAAAATATCTATGGCATTTGCAAGATAAAAATGTCAGTAAATAAATAAAATAAAATTCAAAGAAAATTGTCAGTAAAGATAGCAATCTAGGTATAAAGTGGTTATATCTTTTTCTGCTTAATATTGGAAAAAATACCTTTTAAATTCTCTGCACATTTATTTTGGGAGACCCTTGCCTAAATATCTCTTTATAGATTGGAAGCTTCCTTAATATTCACAGTGAAAAGAATTATTTTCTCCTTTCTTTTTTTATTTATTAAAAAAAATTTTTAACATCTTTATTGGCGTATAATTGCTTTACAATGTTAGGGAGTATTCTAATGTTGCTTTACAACTGTTATACAGTTTCTGCTATATAACAAAGTGAATCAGCTATATGTATACATATATCCCCATATCCCCTCCCTCCCACCCTCCCTATCCCACCCCTCTATGTGGTCACAAAGTACAGAGCTGATTTCCCTGTGTTATGCAGCTGCTTCCCTCTAGCTATCTATTTCACATTTGGTAGTGTATATATGTCAATGCTACTTTCTCACTTCGTCCCAGCTTAGCCTTCCCCCTCCCTGTGTCCTCAAGTCCATTCTCTACATCTGTATCTTTATTCCTGTCTTGCCCCTATTTTCATCAGAACCACTTTTTGTAGATTCCATATATATGTGTTAGCATACAGTATTTGTTTTTCTCTTCCTGACTTACTTCACTCTGTATGACAGATTAGGTCCATCTACCTCATTACAAATAACTCAATTTCGTTTCTTTTTATGGCTGAGTAATATTCATTTATATATATGCCAATCTTCTGTATCCATTCATCTGTCGATGGACATTTAGGTTGCTTCCATGTCCAGGCTGCTGTAAATAGTGCTGCAATGAACATTGTGGTACATGTCTCTTTTTGAATTATGGCTTTATCAGGGTATATGATGCCCAGTAGTGGGATTGCTAGGTCGTATGGTAGTTCTATTTTTAGTTTTTTAAGGCACCTCCATACTGTTCTCCATAGTGGTTGTATCAATTTACATTCCCACCAACAGTGCAAGAGGGTTCCCTTTTCTCCACACCCTCTCCAGCATTTATGGTCTGTAGATTTTTTGATGATGGCCATTCTGACTGGTGTGAGGTGATACCTCATTGCAGTTTCGATTTGCATTTCTCTAATGATTGGTGATGTTGAGCATCTTTTCATGTGTTGTTGGCAGTCTGTATATCTTCTTTGGAGAAATATCTATTTAGGTCTTCTGCCCATTTTTGGATTGGGTTGTTTGTTTTTTTGATATTGAGTTCATGAGCTGCTTGTATATTTTGGAGATAAATTCTATGTCAGTTGCTTCATTTGCAACTATTTTCTCCCATTCTGAGGGTTGTCTTTTCGTCTTGTTTATGGTTTCCTTTGCTGTGTAGAGCTTTTAAGTTTCATTAGGTCCCATTTGTTTATTTTTGTTTTTATTTCCATTTCTCTAGGAGGTGGGTCAAAAAGGATCTTGCTCTGATTTATGTCATAGAGTGTTCTGCCTATGTTTTCCTCTAAGAGTTTGATAGTGTCTGGCCTTACATTTAGGTCTGTAATCCATTTTGAGTTTATTTTTGTGTATGGTGTTAGGGAGTGTTCTAATTTCATTCCTTTACATGTAGCTGTCCAGTTTTCCCAGCACCACTTATTGAAGAGGCTGTCTTTTCTCCATTGTATATTCTTGCCTCCTTTATCAAAGATAAGGTGACCATATGTGCGTGGGTTTATCTGTGGGCTTTCTATCCTGTTCCATTGATCTATATTTCTGTTTTTGTGCCAGTACCATGCTGTCTTGATTACTGTAGCTGTAGTATAGTCTGAAGTCAGGGAGTCTGATTCCTCCAGCTCCATTTTCCTTTCTCAAGATTGCTTTGGCTTCTAGGGGTCTTTTGTGTTTCCACACAAATTGTGAAATTCTTTGTTTTAGTTCTGTGAAAAATGCCATTGGTAGTTTGATAGGGATTGCATTGAATCTGTAGATTGCTTTGTGTAGTATAGTCATTTTCACAATGTTGATTCTTCCAATCCAAGAACATGGTATATCTCTCCATCTGTTTGTATCGCATTTAATTTCTTTCATCAGTGTCTTATACATTTCTGCATAGAAGTCTTTCATCACCGTAGGTAGGTTTATTCCTAGGTGTTTTATTCTTTTTGTTGCAGTGGTAAATGGGAGTGTTTCCTTAATTTCTCTTTCACATTTTTTGTCATTAGTGTATAGGAATGAAAGAGATTTCTGTGCATTAACTTTGCATCCTGCTAGTTTATGAAATTCATTGATTAGCTCTAGTACTTTTCTGGTAGCATCTGGTAGCACAGGATTCTCTATGTGTAGTATCTTGTTATCTGCAAACAATGACAGTTTTACTTCTTTTTTGATTTGGATTCATTTTATTTCTTTTTCTTCTCTGATTGCAGTGGCTAAAACTTCCAAAACTGTGTTGAATAATAGTGGTGAGAGTGGACAACCTTGTCTTGTTCCTGACCTTAGAGGAAATGGTTTCAGTTTTTCACCATTGGGAACGATGTTGGCTGTGGGTTTGTCATACATGGCCTTTATTACGTTGAGGTAACTTCCCTCTATGCCTTCTTTCTGGAGGGTTTTTTATCATAAATGGGTGTTGAATTTTGTCGAAAGCTTTTTCTGCATCTATTGCAGATGATCATATGATTTTTCTCCTTCTGTTTGTTAGTACGGTGTATCACATTGATTGATTGATTTGCGTTTATTGAAGAATCCTTGCATTCCTGGGTTAATCTCCACTTGATCATGGTGTATGATCCTTTTAATGTGCTGTTGGATTCTGTTTGCTAGTATTTTGTTGAGGACTTTTGCATGTATGTTCATCAGAGATATTGGCCTGTTGTTTTCTTTCTTTGTGACATCTTTGTCTGGTTTTGGTATCAGGGTGATCTGTGGTCTTGTAGAATGAGTTTGGGAGTGTTCCTCCCTCTGCTATATTTTGGAAGAGTTTGAGAAGGATAGGTGTTAGCTCTTCTCTAAATGTTTGATAGAATTTGCCTCTGTAGCCATCTGGTCCTGGGCTTTTGTTTGTTGGAAGATTTTTAATCACAGTCTCAATTTCAGTGCTTGTGATTGGTCTGTTTATATTTTCTATTTCTTCCTGGTTCAGTCTTGGAAGGTTGGCTTCCTAAGAATTTGTCCATTTCTTCCAGGTTGTCCATTTTATTGGCATATAGTTGCTTGTATGATTCTTTGTATTTCTGCAGTGTCAGTTGTTACTTCTCCTTTTTCATTTCTAATTGTATTGATTTGAGTCTTTCCCTCTTTTTCTTGATGAGTCTGGCTAATGGTTTATCTTCTCAAAGAACCAGCTTTTAGTTTCATTGATCTTTGCTGTTTTTTCCTTCATTTCTTTTTCATTTATTTCTGATCTGATCTTTATGATTTCTTTCCTTCGGTTAACTTTGGGGTTTTTTAGTTCTTCTTTCTCTAATTGCTTTAGGTGTAAGTTTAGGTTGTTTATTTGAGATGTCTCTTGAGGTAGGATTGTATTGCTATAAACTTCCCTCTTAGAACTACTTTTGCTGCATCCCATAGGTTTTGGGTCATAGTGTTTTCATTGTCATTTTTGTCTAGGTATTTTTTATTTCCTCTTTGATTTCTTCAGTGATCTCTCAGTTATTTAGTAGCATATTGTTTAGCCTCCATGTGTTTGTATTTTTTACAGTTTTTTTCCCTCTAATTGATATCTAGTCTCACAGCGTTGTGGCCAGAAAAGATACTTGCTTTGATTTCAATTTTGTTAAATTTACCAAGGCTTGATTTGAGACTCAAGATATGATCTATCCTGGAGGATGTTCCATGAGCACTTGAGAAGAAAGTGTATTCTGTTGTTTTTGGATGGAATGTCCTATAAATATCAATTAAGCCCATCTTGTGTAATATGTCATTTAAAGCTTGTGTTCCTTATTAATTTTCATTTTGGATGATCTGTCCATTGGTGAAAGTGGGGTGTTAAAGTCCCCTCCTATGATTGTGCTACTGTCGATTTCCCCTTCTATGGCTGTTAGCATTTGCCTTATGTATTGAGGTGCTCCTATGTTGGGTGCATAAATATTTACAATTGTTATATCTTCTTCTTGGATTGATCCCTCGATCATTATGTAGTGTCTTTCCTTGTCTCTTGTAACAGTCCTTTTTTTAAGGTCTATTTTATCTGATATGAGTATTGCTACTCCAGCTTTCTTTTGATTTCCATTTGCATAGAATATCTTTTGCCATCCCCTCACTTCCATTCTGTATGTGTTCCTAGGTCTGAAGTAGGTCTCTTGTAGACAGCATATATATGGGTCTTGTTTTTGTATCCATTCAGCCAGTCTATGTCTTTTGGTTGGAGCATTTAATCCATTTACATTTAAGGTAATTATCGATATATATGTTCCTATTGCCATTTTCTTAATTGTTTTGGGTTTGTTTTGTAGGTCTTTTCCTTCTCTTGTGTTTCCTCCCTAGAGAAGTTCCTTTAGCATTTGTTGTAAAGCTGGTTTGGTGGTGCTTTTAATTTCTCCATCAAATCTGAATGAGATCCTTGCTGGGTAGAGTAATCTTGGTTGTAGGTTTTTCCCTTTCATCATTTAAAATATGTCCTGCCACTCCCTTCTGACCTGCAGAGTTTCTACTGAAAGATCTGCTGTTAACCTTTTGGGGATTCCCTTGTATGTTATTTGTTCCTTTTCCCTTGCTGCTTTTAATATTTTTTCTTTGTATTAATTTTTGATAGTTTGATAAATATGTATCTTGGTGTGTTTCTCCTTGGATTTACCCTGTATGGGACTCTCTGTGCTTCCTGGACTTGATTGACTATTTCCTTTCCCATATTAGGGGAGTTTTCAACTATAATCTCTTCAAATATTTTCTCAGTCCCTTTCTTTTGCTCTTCTTCTTCTGAGACCCCTTGGTGCATTTAATGTTGTCCCAGTGGTCTCTGAGACTGTCCTCAATTCTCTTTGTTCGTTTTCTTTATTCTGCTCTGCGGTAGTTATTTCCACTATTTTATCTTCCAGGTCACTTATCCATTCTTCTGCCTCAGTTATTCTGCTATTGATTCCTTCTAGAGAATTTTTAATTTCATTTAGTGTGTTGTTCGTTATTGTTTGTTTGCTCTTTAGTTCTTCTAGGTCCTTGTTTCTTGTATTTTGTCCATTCTTTTTCCAAGGTTTTGGATCATCTTAACTATCATTACTCTGAATTCTTTTTCAGGTAGACTTCCTATTTCCTCTTCATTTGTTTGGTCTGGTGGGTTTTTACCTTGCTCCTTCATCTGCAGCATATTTCTCTGTCTTCTCATTTTGCTTAACTTCCTGTTTTTGGGGTCTCCGTTTAACAGACTGCAGGTTCATAGTTCCCATTGATTTTGGTGTCTGCCCCCCAGTGGGTGAGGTTGGTTCAGTGGCTTGTGTAGGCTTCCTGGTGGAGGGGACTGGTGCCTGTGTTCTGTTGGGTGGGGCTGGATCTTGACTTTCTGGTGGGCAGGACCACATCCAGTGATGTTTTGGAGTGCCTGTGAACTTAGTATGATTTTAGGCAGCCTCTCTGCTAATGGGTGGGGTTGTTTATTATATGGCATGCTAGTTTTTTGGCATGGGCCTTGCAGCACTTTGGCTTGCTGGCCTTTGGCTGGAGCTCGGTCTCAGTGTTGAGACAGAGATTTCTGGGAGAGCTCTCAGTGATTGATATTGCATGGGGCCGGGATGTCTCTGGTGGCCCAGTTTCCTGAACTTGGCTCTCCCACCCTAGAGGCTCAGGCCTGACAGCAGCCTGGAGCACCAAGACCCTGTCAGCCACACGGCTCAGAAGAAAAGGGAGAAAAAAGAAAGAAAAAAAGAAGTAAAAATTTTTTAAAACTTTAAACAAAATTATTAAAGTAAACAAATCCACCAATGATAACAAGTTCTATAAACTAAACTAAGCTAAACTTAAAAATCAGAAACAACTCAGTCACAGTCCACAGACCCCAAGTCTACAATTGCTCCCAAAGTATACTGCCTCAATTTTGGGACGATTCGTTGTCTATTCAGGTATTCCACAGATGCAGGCTACATGAAGTTGGTTTAATCCACAGCTCCTGGGGCTGCATGGAGAAATTTCCCTTTCTCTTCTTTGTTCACAGAGCTCCTGGAGTTCAGCTTTGGTTTTGGCCTTGCCTCTGTGTGTAGGTCACCCTCGAGTGTCTGTTCCCCGCCCAGACAGGACGGGGTTAAAGCAGCGGCTAATTAGGGCGCTCTGGCTCACTCAGGCCGTGGGGAGGGAGGGGTATGGTAGTCATAATTGAAATGTGGGGGGAGCCTGCGGCGACAGAGGCCGACATGATGTTGCAACAGCCTGAGGACGCCGTGTTCTCCCAGAGAAGTTGTCCTGGATCCCGGGACCCTGGCGGTGGCGGGCTGCACAGGCTCCCAGGGGCGAGGGTGTGGGTAGTGACCTGTGCTCGCACACAGACTTCTTGGTGGCAGCGGCAGCAGCATTAGCCCATTCATGCCCGTCTCTGGGGTCGGAGCTGATAGCCGTGGCTCGCGCCCGTCTCTGGAGCTTGCTTAAGCTGGTGCTCTGCCTTCTGTGGGCACACGGGGAAGGAATCCCCTCTCCTCATGCACTCCAAAACAATGGTCTCTTACTTCTTCAGCTGGTCCAGGCTTTTTTCCAGACTCCGTCCCGGCTAGCTGTGGCACACTAGCCCCCTCAGGCTGTCTTCCTCCTTTCTTTTTTAAAACAAATGAGATGAACAAAATGTAACCATTGATTTCTCTTTTTTTTTTTTTTTAAAGTAAGTCACACACAGACCTGTGTGCATCTTTCCTGGAAGACAAATTACACATATTGTAATGAGAAGAGAAACCCAAATGCTCGGGAAATGCCTATGAGATGTGTTCATTTTTCCTGATTTAAGGTACTTTAGAGAGAAGCTGACCATTGAGCCAGCCTCTTGAGTTGATGGAGTTATGATTGGATGCGGCCATGGAAGGAAACAGGTGTCAGAAGCCCTCCCCACTTGGTATCACTCTTGGAGTTTGTGTTGCAGCAGAGTCATCTGTGCCTAACCCTTCTTTCCAGACAGTCAAAATATTCTCACCTTGCTAACGGAGGGTTTAAGATAGCTTTCTCTTGGGTAGAGTTAAAAGGCATAGTAAGGAAACCCTTTGATTTCTCTCTTGGTGTCTTGAAACTCTTACCTCCTTACTTACTCTAAAGCAGCCTTTCCCTGAGTGTAGTCCCTGACCAGCAGCATCAACATCACCTGTCAACTTGTTAAAGACGCATATTCTCAGCCCCACCCCAGACCTGGGTGGTGGGGCCCAGTCATGTTTCAACAAGTTCTCCAGGTGATTCTGGTGTATGCAAAAGTCTGAGAATCACCGACACAAAGACCAAAACGGCCTAGCACAGAGGGAGTGGGCCATAGTAAAGAAGCCGGCAGAGAGCAGAGACACTGACAGAAAGAGAAAGAGAAGTTAATATTGAGATCTCTAGAGATGGAGCTGGGAAGGGCACAGGCCTTGGGAAGGAGAGATGCCACCCTTTCTGAAAAAGATTTGGGGACCAAAAAAAATTGTTTTTAAAGTTTGGAAGTATGAGGGAGGAAACCTGTAGACTTCATTCTACATAGAACCACCTGTTCTATGTTCTTGGAGAATTAGGTGACTAGATGGGGAATGGAGCAGAGCTGGAGGCTTGTGAAATAGCTAGTGTAGATTTTTGAAACTAGCAAGAGAAAAGTGATTATAGTAGCAGTCTGCTTAGCTCAACAGCATTAATCCTTAGGGAAATGCAAATTAAAACCACAAAGAGATATCACTACCCACCTATCAGAAAGGCAAAACCAAACAAAACTGTTATACCAAGAGCTGGCAAGGATGCAGAGCAACGCTCATACGTAGATATTTAAGATGCACAGCCACTGTGGAAAACACTTTGGCAGTTCCTTTTAAAGTTAAACATATACTTGCAATACAACCTAGCAATTTCACTTCTAGATATTTACCCAAGTAAAATGGAAACCTATATTCAAATTAAAAACCTGTAAATGAATGTTTACAGCACTTTATTCACAATGGCCCCAAACTGGAAACAACCCAAATGCCCATCAGTTGGAGAATGGACACACTGCAGCACATCCATATAATATAGTATTATTCAGCAATAAAAAGGACTGAATCATGGATATTCTCAACAATCTAATGAATCTCAGTGCTAAGTGCAAGCTGCCAGACCCAAAAGGCTACACACTGGATGATTCCATTTGTATGACATTAAGAAAAAGACAAAACTATTGTGATATGAAGAGATCAGTGCTACTCAGTGATTAAATGTGGAGATGACTACAAAGGTGTAGCGTGGAGGATGCTTTTTTTGAGGTGATAAAGCCATTCTGTATCTTGATTGTCATGGTGGTTGCATAATTTTATACATTTGTCAAACTCGTAGAACTGACAATAAAAAATGAATTTTATTATATGTAATAAAAAAAAAGAAAGAGAAACTCCCTGGAATGCCCCCTCGACTGTCTCAAGACAGGATTTAACTTTTCAAGTACTACTGCTCTTTCATGGCCCGGTTCAAATGTTATCTCTCGTATGAAACTTTTTTGAACCCACATAAGCCATTACTCATCATAATACTACTTACTTGGTCTGTGTCCCTGTAGCACTTTATTTTTGTCTCTGTTTTTATCACCTTATTTAGCGATATTCTTCTCCCCCTACCAAAAATAAATGTGAGATACGTAAGAGAAGGGAATATGCCCAGAGTCTTTATCTTGTTGGTATGCCCAGCACCAGCTTTAGAACCTTACACATGGGGCACGCTTAAGTATGTGTCAGAAGAAGCGAATGGGATCAGTATTCTGTCTGTCTTTTTTTTGGGCCTCATCGCTTGCGGGATCTTAGTTCCCTGACCAGGGATTGAACCTGGGCACTCAGCTGTGGAAGCACCGAGTCCTAACCACTAGATCGCCAGGGAATTCTCTTGTCTGTCTTTAAAAGCTTTTATTATGGAAAATATCAAACATATTCAAAAAAGAGGGAAAGCAGTATAATAAACCCACATGTTATGCAAAAACTGCCTTCACATTCTCTATACCCCACTAGATTATTTTAAGCAAATCTCAGATATATCATTTCTTCTATTAATACATCAATGTGTATCTCTGTGAAGACAAGGGCTCCCTTTTGTTTAATATAAGCACAATGCTATTTTCCCTAAACATAAGCATATTAAACATATTCTTAACTTCCTTAATATCTGTTATACTCCATATTGTCTAATATCCATTCACTGTTCAAATTTACCAACTGTCTCGTGAGTGTCTTTTTATAGTTGGTTTGTTTGAATCAGGAGCCAAACAAGGTCCACACATTGCACTTTGTTGATAAGTTTCTTAAAATTTCTTTTAATCTATACCAGTTCCCCCTGCAGGTCATTTGTCCTGTAAAATTGCCCACATTCTGGATTTGTGGTTTAGGTTCATAGGCAGTGCTATATGTACTTCCTGTTGCATCACATCAGGAAGCAATTATGCCTGGTTGTCTTTCTCTTTGTGATGTTAAGATTGATCTGTGGGTTAGACTAATTCATCTATTATAATGTTCCTCATCGGCTTTCCACCTTATAACTTTAGCAGTGAGGATCCATTATTTCATTAGGGGTTATTAGTGAGCGATAATTTAATTATATCACTCCTTCTACCTGTATTAGCTGGAATTCCATTCATATAGGAAAGGCAGAATAAACGCTTCTATCCTTTTATTTACCATTTTTTGTATTAATGAATTAGTGCTCTAGTAATCTCCAAAGGTGACCATTGATTTTAAAAAATATGTATCATTATGGATGTGTGGGATCTAACATGATGTATTTCAAACCTTGCATTATTTTTGATGCTTTAGTTGGCCCATCTTCAACCAGTAGGAAACTTTTCAATTTGTCTCTAACATTCTTTGATTGTTTCCTTTCTTCTGAAGTGACAAGATGTTCCAGATTTATCTTGCGTATTTCCTGCTTCAGAACTGGAATCCACCATTTAAGAGTCCAGGTTCCTTTCAGTGAGAAATGATATTGATAGTGTTAGTTGTTCTCATTTCCATAGGTTGACCATTGCTTCTAGGCCTTTGCAGTGCACAGTGATGGGAAAAACATCATGACTTCATTTCCCATCTTTAAGTGAGAAAAAAAAAAAAAAAGCTTGATTTGGCCAGCTTATTGTTCTTAGATGCTGCTGGATGGAATCAATGGTTAAAATGAAGTGCTTTGTGACCACCTAGAGGGGTGGGGTAGGGAGGGGGGGAGGGAGACGCAAGAGGGAGGAGATATGGGGATATATGTATATGTATAGCTGATTCACTTTGTTATACAGCAGAAACTAACACACCATTGTAAAGCAATTATACTCCAATAAAGATGTTAAAAATAATAATAATAAATAAGTAAATAAATAAAATGAAGTGCTCACTAAACTAAACATTTGGGACATTTGGAACAAAATCAGACATCAGCAAAAATCACAGAATCAGTGGAGTGAGAGCTCATAAAATAAAGTATAGAAAACTTATTAGTACTGAATAAACCATTGTTAAAACAAGAAGTAGAAAATTAGAAAAATTAAACAGACACTTAGCACAGGGCTCAGCCCATGATATTTGCCCCCAGTAAATGTTATCTTTGTGAGCTGTTGTGGATTCCTTCCCTGTTTTTCTTGTTAACAAGATCTGGGTTGGAACACTTTAACATCTTGATTCCCTATAGAGTTTTCAAGTGAAAAGTGAACCCTGTTTGGTGTCTGAGCATGCATAGTGTGAGATGCAAAATCTTCTTAATACCCTAAGAAATTATAACTCTGGGTAGTTTCAACCAAAATATCATACACATTTAATGAACATATGCATGTATACAAATCTTATCTTTGATGATCAATATCATATTTCGTATTTTACATTAGACTTTTTCATTTAAAAATGCTATTTTTTTTCCTTCCAAATGAGTAAAAGCTATAGTATCAAAACTAAAGTTTACTGCTTAGTGGCTCAACATTCAATCTACTGTTTCATCAATCTAGAGGGTACTCTAGACATTAAAGGTTTGATCTGTTCTGACATTTGACACAAGAATTGAAACAGGATATTGAACCAATTTTAACAACTTTGAAACCATAATGTCTCTGCTAACAAATTATTTTCCTCATACAGAGGTTGCCTGAAGAAAGATGAAACTCATGTTCAAGTTAGAAACTTTCCCCTTTTATGGCTGTTAGTATTTGCCTTATGTATTGAGGTGCTCCTATGTTGCATGCATAAATATTTACAATTGTTATATCTTCTTCTTGGATTGATTCCTTGATCATTATGTAGTGTCCTTCTTTGTCTCTTGTAATAGTCTTTATATGAAAGTCTATTTTGTCTGATATGAGAATTGCTACCACAGCTTTCTTTTGATTTCCATTTGCATGGAATATCTTTTTCCATCACCTCACTTTCAGCCTGTATGTGTCCCTAGGTCTGAAGTAGGTCTCTTGTAGACAGCATATATATGGGTCTTGTTTTTGTATCCATTCAGCCAGTCTATGTCTTTTGGTTGGAGCATTTAATCCATTTACATTTAAGGTAATTATCGATATATATGTTCCTATTACCATTTTCTTAATTGTTTTGGGTTTGTTTTTCTAGATCTTTTCCTTCTCTTGTGTTTCCTGCCTAGAGAAGTTCCCTTAGCATTTGTTGTAAAACTGGTTTGGTGGTGCTGAATCATCTTAGTTTTTGCTTGTCTGTAAAGGTTTTAATTTTTCCATCGAATCTGAATGAAATCCTTGCTGGGTAGAGTAATCTTGGTTGTAGGTTTTTCCCTTTCATCACTTTAAATATGTCCTGCAACTCCCTTCTGGCTTGCAGAGTTTCTACTGAAAGATCAACTGTTAACCTTATGGGGATTCCCTTGTGTGTTATTTGTTGTTTTGCCCTTGCTGCTTGTAATATGTTTTCTTTGTATTTAATTTTTTTTTCTCTCTTTTTTTTTTTTTTTTTTTTTTTTATCCGGGGCCCTTTTTTTTTTTTTCTCTTTTTTTTGGCCGCCGGCGCGCCGCGCGGGGGGTCAGCAGCCATGGCTCACAGGCCCAGCCGCTCCACGGCATGTGGGATCTTCCCGGACCGGGGCACAAACCTGTGTCCCCTGCATCAGCAGGTGGACTCTCAACCACTGCGCCACCAGGGAAGCCCTGTATTTAATTTTTGATAGTTTGATTAATATGTGTCTTGGCGTGTTTCTCCTTGGATTTATCCTGTATGGGACTCTCTGTGCTTCCTGGACTTGATTAACAATTTCCTTTCCCATATTTGGGAAGTTTTCAACTATAATCTCTTCAAATATTTTCTCAGTCCCTTTCTTTTTCTCTTTTTCTTCTGGGACCCGTATAATTCGAATGTTGGTGTGTTTAACATTGCCCCAGAGGTCTCTGAGACTGTCCTCAATGCTTTTCATTCTTTTTTCTTTATTCTGCTCTGTAGTAGTTAATTCCACTATTTTGTCTTCCAGGTCACTTATCCGTTCTTCTGCCTCAGTTATTCTGCTATTGATTCCTTCTAGAGAATTTTAAATTTCATTTATTGTTGTTGTTCATAATTGTTTGGTTGCTCTTTAGTTCTTCTAGGTCCTTGTTAAACGTTTCTTGTATTTTCTCCATTCTATTTCCAAGATTTTGGATCATCTTTACTATTGTTACTCTGAATTCTTTTCCAGGTAGACTCTTCATTTGTTTGGTCTGGTAGGTTTTTACCTTGCTCCTTCATCTGCTGTGTGTTTCTCTGTCTTCTCATTTGCTTAACTTGCTGTGTTTGGGGTCTCCTTTTTGCAGGCTGCAGCTTCATAGATCCCGTTGTTTTTGGTGTCTGCCTCCAGTGCCTAAGTTTGGTTCAGTGGGTTGTGTAGGCTTCCTGGTGGAGGGGACTAGTGCTTGTGTTCTGGTGGATGAGGCTGGATCTTGTCTTTCTGGTGGGCAGGACCACATCCTGTGGTGTGTTTTGGGGTGTGTCTGTGACCCTATTATGATTTTGGGCAGCCTCTCTGCTAATGGGTGAGGTTGTGTTCCTGTCTTGCTAGTTGTTTGGCATAGGGTGTCCAGCACTGTAGCTTGCTGGTCATTGAGTGGAGCTGGGTCTTAGCGTTGAGATGGAGATCTCTGGGAGAGCTTTCACCATTTGATATTATGTGGAACCGGGAGGTCTCTGGTGGACCAATGTCCTGAACGTGGCTCTCCCTCCTCAGAGGCACTGGCCTGACACCTGGCTGGAGCACCAAGACACTGTCAGCCACACAGCTCAGAAGAACAGGGAGAAAGAAAGAAAGAAAAATAAATTTAAAAATAAAATAAAGTTATTAAAATAAAAAATACAAAGTAGTTATTAAAAATAAAAAAATTAAAAACAAATAAAAAAAGAAATAAAAGAAAGAAGAGTGCAACCAAACCAAAAAACAAATCCACCAATGATAACAAGCACTAAAAACTATACTTTAAAAACAAAAAGACAGATAGAACCCTAGGACAAATGGTAAAAGCAAAGCTATACAGACAAAATCACACAAAGAAACAGACATATACACACTCACAAAAAGAGAAATAGGAATATATATATATATATATATATATATATATATATATATATATTGTTGCTCCCCAAGTCCACCACCTCAATTTTGGGATGATTCGTTGTCTATTCATGTATTCCACAGATGCAGGGTACATCAAGTTGATTGTGGAGACTTAATCTGGTGCTTCTGAGGCTGCTGGGAGAGATTTCCCTTTCTCTTCTTTGTTCTCACAGCTCCCAGGGGCTCAGCTTTGGGTTTGGCCCTGCCTCTGCGTGTAGGTCGCCGGAGGGTGTCTGGTCTTCGCTCAGACAGGACGCGGTTAAAGGAGCCGCTGATTCGGGGGCTCTGGCTCACTCAGGCCGGGGGGGGGGGGGGGGGGGGCACAGAGGGCGGGGGGGGGGGGGGTGGAGGGGCATGGAGTGCAGTGTGGGGCGAGCCTACAGCGGCAGAGGCCGGCAGGACGTTGCACCAGCCTGATGTGCGCCGTGCGTTCTCCAGGGTAAGTTGTCCCTGGATCACGGGACCCTGGCAGTGGCGGGCTGCACAGGCTCCCGGGAGGGGAGGTGTGGAGAGTGACCTGTGCTTGCACACAGGCTTTTTGGTGGCTGCAGCAGCAGCCTTAGCGTCCCATGCCCGTCTCTGGGGTCCGCGCTGATAGCCGCGGGTCGCGCCCATGTCTGGAGCTCCTTTAAGTGGCGCTTTTAATCCTCTCTCCTCGCGCACCAGGAAACAAAGAGGGAAGAAAAAGCCTCTTGCCTCTTAGGCAGCTCCAGACTTTTCCCTGGACTCCCTCCCGGCTAGCTGGGGTGCACTAACCCCCTTCAAGCTGTGTTCACACCGCCAACCCCAGTCCTCCCCCTGTGATCCGACCGAAGCCTGAGCCTAAGCTCCCAGCCCCCGCCCGCCCCGGCTGGTGAGCAAACAAGCCTCTCGGGCTGGTGAGTGCTGGTCGGCACCGATCCTCTGTGCGGGAATCTCTCCGCTTTGCCCTCCGCACCCCTGTTGCTGTGCTCTCCTCTATGGCTCCGAACTCCCCACTCTGCCACCCGCAGTCTCTGCCCACGAAGGGGCTTCCTAGTGTGTGGAAACCTTTCCTCCTTCACAGCTCCCTCCCAGAGGTGCAGGTCCTGTCCCTATTCTTTCGTCTCTGTTTTTTCTTTTGCCCTACCCAGGTACCTGGGGAGTTTCTTGCCTTTTGGGACGTCTGAGGTCTTCTGCCAGCATTCTGTAGGTGATCTGTAGGAGGTATTCCACATGTAGATGTAGTTTTGATGTATTTGTGGGGAGGAAGGTGATCTCCATGTCTTACTCTTCCACCATCTTGAAGGTCTCCGCTATAATATTTGTCTTTCTCTGACTTCACTTAGTATGATAATCTCTAGGTCCATCCATGTTGCTGAAAATTGCATTATTTCATTGTTTTTATGGCTGAGTAATACTCCATTGTGTGTGTGTGTGTGTGTGTGTGTGTGTATATATATATATATATATATATATATATATATATCTCACATCTTCTTATCTTTTCATCTGTTGATGGACATTTAGTTTGCTTCCATATCTTCGCTATTGTAAATAGTGCTGCTGTGAACATTGGGGTGTGTGAATCTTTTCGAATTAGAGTTTTCATCTTTTCCAGATGTATTCCCAGGAGTGGGATTACAGGATTATATGGTAGCTCTATTTTTAGTTTTTAAAGGAACCTCCCTCCTGTTTTCCTTAGTGGCTGCACCAAATTACATTCCCACCAACAGTTCAGGAGGGTTTCCTTTTCTGCACACCCTTCCAAAATTTATTATTTGTAGAATTTTTCGTGATAGCCATTCTGACAGGTGTGAGGTCATATCTCATTGTGGTTTTGATTTGCATTTCTCTAATAATTAGTGTTGTTGAGCTTTTCATATGCTGGTTGGCCCTCTCTATGTCTTCTTTGGAGAAGTGTCTATTTAGGTCTTCTGCCCATTTAATGACTGGGTTGTTTGGTTTTTTGATACTGAGTTGTATGTGCTGTTTGTATATGTCAGAAATTAATCTCTTATCAGTCACATCATTTGCAAATATTTTCTTCCAATCTGTCAGTTGTCTTTTCATTTTATTGATGGTTTCCTTTGCTGTGCAAAAGCATTTAAGTTTGACTAGGTCCCATTTGTTTATTTTTGCTTTTATTTCTTTTGCTTTGGGAGACTGATCTAAAAAACTATTGGTATGATTTATGTCAGAGAATGTTTTGCCTATGTTCTCTTGTAGAAGTTTTATGGGGTCATGTCATATTTATATCTTTAGACCATTTTGAGTTTATTTTTATATATGATTTGAGGGAGTGTTCTAATTTCATTGATTCATATGAGGCTGTCCAGCTTTCCAACACTGCTTGCTGAAGAGACTATCTTTTCTCCATTGTATATTCTGCCTCCTTTTTTGAAGATTAATTGACTGTAGGTGTATGGGTTTATTTGTGTGCTCTCTATTCTGTTCCTTTGATCTATATGTCTGTTTTTGTGCCAATACCACGCTGCTTTGATTACTGGCATGCTTTATTTTTTAAAGAAACTGCCACACTGTTTTCCAGAGTAGTTGTACATTTTGCCTTCCTACCAGTAATGCAAAAATGATTTGGTTTTTCCACATTCTTTCCAGAATTTGGTGGTGTTACTATTTTCTATTTTAGCCATTTTGATAGGTGTTTAATGATAGCTCATTGTGGTTTTAATTTGCATTTTCCTCATGGCTAATGATGTTTAACATCTTTTCATGTACTTACTTTCCGTCTGTGTATCTTCTTTTGTGAAATGTCTTTTCATGTCTTTTGCCCGTAGATTGTTTGCTTTTTTCCTGTTGAGTTTTGAATTCTTTATATATTCTTTGTTTGTAAATGTTTTTCCCACTATGTGGCTTGCCTTTTAATTCTCTTAACAGAGCTTTCTTAGAATAAAAGTTTTTAATTTTGATGAAGTTCAATTTATCATTTTATGGATCTTGCTTTTGGTGTCAAATTAAGAAATCTTTGCCTACACCTAGATTTCAAGGATTTTCTCCTACTTTTTTTTTCCTAAAAGTTTTATAGTTTCATGTTAACATTTAAGCCTATGACCCATTTTGAGTTAATTTTTGAATAAGGTGTGAAGTTTAGGTAATTGTTCTGTTTTTGCCTATCAATGTGCAATTTCTTCAAGCGCTATTTGTTGAAAAGCCTATCTTTTCTCCATTGAATTGCTTTTTCATTTTTGTCAGAAATCATTTGGGCATTTTTGTGGGTCTATTTCTGGGTTTTCTACTCTTTTTTTTTAATTGGGGTATAGTTGTTTTACAATGTTGTGTTAGTTTCTACTGTACAGCAAAGTGGAGTTCCCTGTGCTATACAGCAGATTCTCATTAGTTATCTATTTTATACATATTAGTGTTTATATGTCAACCCCAATCTCCCAATTCATCCCACCTCCTCTTCACCCCCTGAGTGTCCATACATTTGTTCTCTACATCTGTGTCTCTATTTCTGCCTTGTAAACAGGTTCATCTGTACCATTTCTCTAGATTCCACATATATGCGTTAATATACGATATTTGTTTTCTCTTTCTGACTTACTTCACTTTGTATAACAGTCTCTAGGTCCATCCACGTCTCTACAAATGACCCCAAAAAATTCATTCCTTTTTATGGCTGAGTAATATTCCATTGTATACATGTATCACATCTTCTTGATCCATTTGTCTATCAATGGGCATTTAGGTTGTTTCCATGACCTGTTGTAAACAGAGCTGCAATGAACATCGGGGTGCATGTGTCTTTTTGAATTATGGATTTTCTGGGTATATGCTCAGTAGTGGGATTGCTGGGTCGTATGGTCATTCTATTTTTAGGTTTTAAGGAACATCCATACTGTTCTCCATAGTGGCTGTATCAATTTACATTCCCACCAACAGTGCAAGAGGGTTCCCTTTTCTCCACACCCTCTCCAGCATTTATTGTTTGTAGATTTTTTGATGATGGCCATTCTGACTGGTGTGAGGTGATACCTCATTGTAGTTTTGCTTTGCATTTCTCTAATAATTAGTGATGTTGAGCAGCTTTTCATGTGTTTGTTGGCCATCTGTATGTCTTCTTTGGAGAAATGTCTATTTAGGTCTTCAACCCATTTTTGTATTGGGTTGTTTGTTTTTTTGATGTTGAGCTGCATGAGCTGTTTGTATATTTTGGAGATTAATCCTTTGTCAGTTGATTCATTTGCAACTATTTTCTCCCATTCTGAGGGTTGTCTTTTCGTCTTGTTTATGGTTTCCTTTGCTGTGCAAAAGCTTTGAAGTTTCATTAGGTGCCACTTGTTTATTTTTGTTTTTATTTTCATTTCTCTAGGAGGTGGGTCAAAAAAGATCTTGCTGTGATTTAAGGCAAAGAGTGTTCTGCCTATGTTTTCCTCTAAGAGTTTTATAGTGTCCAGTTTTACATTTAGGTCTTTAATCCATTTTGAGTTTATTTTTGTGTATGGTGTTAGGGAGTGTTCTAACAGGTAGTGGTCGAGCTTTCCCAGCACCACTTATTGAAGATACTGTGTTTTCTCCATTGTATATTCTTGCCTCCTTTTCATAGATTAGTTGACCATAGGTGCCCAGGTTTATCTCTGGGCTTTCTATCCTGTTCCATTGATCTATATTTCTGTTTTTCTGCCAGTATCATTCTGTCTTGATTACTGTGGCTTTGCAGTATAGTCTGAAGCTGGAGAGCCTGATTCTTCCAGCTCCGTTTTTCTTTCTCAAGATTTCTTTGGCTATTCAGGGTCTTTTGTGTCTCCATACAGATTTTACGATTTTTTGTTCTAGTTCTGGGAAAAATGCCATTGGTAATTTGATAGGGATTGTATTGAATCTGTAGATTACTTTGCATGGTATAGTCATTTTCACAATTTTGATTCTTCCACTCCAAGAACATGGTATATCTCTCCATCTGTTTTTATCATCTTAGATTTCTTTCATCAGTGTCTTACAGTTTTCTGAGTACAGGTCTTTTGCCTTCTTAGGTAGGTTTATTCCTAGGTATTTTATCCTTTTTGTTGCAATGGTAAATGGGAGTGTTTCCTTAATTATAAAATGGATAACTAATAAGAATAATAATTAAATTAAAAAAAAATAACGTTGTTGGCTGTGGGTTTGTCATATAGGGCCTTTATTATTTTGAGGTAAGTTCCCTCTATGCCTCCTTTCTGGAGGGTTTTTATCATAAATGGGTGTTGACTTTTGTCAGAAGCTTTTTCTGCATCTATTGAGATGATCATATGGTTTTTCTCCTTCAGTCTGTTAATATGCTGTATCACATTGATTGATTTGTGTATATTGAAGAATCCTTACATTCCTGGGATAAACCCCACTTGATCATGTTGTGTGATCCTTTTAATATGCTGTTGCATTCTGTTTGCTAGTATTTTGTTGAGTAGTTTTGCATCTATGTTCATCAGTGATATTGGCCTGTAGTTTTCTTTCTTTGTGACATCTTTGTCTGGTTTTGGTATCAGGGTGATGGTGACCTCATAGAATGAGTTTGTGAGTGTTCCTCCCTCTGCTATATTTTGGAAGACTTTGAGAAGGATAGGTGTAGCTGTTCTCTAAATGCTTGATAGAGTTCGCCTGTGAAGCCATCTGGTCCTGGGCTTTTGTTTGTTGGAAGATTTTTAATCACAGTCTCAATTTCAGTGGTTGTGAGTGGTGTGTTCATATTTTCCATTTCTTCCTGATTCAGTCTCAGAAGGTTGTGCTTTTCTAAGACTTTGTCCATTTCTTCCAGGTTTTCCATTTTATTGGCATACAGTTGCTTGTACTAATCTCTCATGATCCTTTGTATTTCTGCAGTGTCAGTTGTTACTGCTCCTTTTTCATTTCTAATTCTATTGACTTGAGTCTTCTCCCTTTTTTTCTTGATGAGTCTGGCTAGTGGTTTATCAATTTTGTTTATCTTCTCAAAGAACCAGCTTTTAGTTTTATTGATCTTTGCTATTGTTTTCTTTGTTTCTATTTCATTTATTTCTGATCTGATCTTTATGATTTCTTTCCTTCGGTTAACTTTGGGGTTTTTTAGCTCTTCTTTCTCTAATTGCTTTAGGTGTACGTTTAGGTTGTTTATTTGAGATGTCTCTTGAGGTAGGATTGTATTGCTATAAACTTCCGTCTTAGAACCGCTTTTGCTGCATCCCATAGGTTTTGGGTCATATGTTTTCATTGTCATTTGTCTCTAGGTATTTTTTGTTTTCCTCTTTGATTTCTTCAGTGGTCTCTTGGTTATTTAGTAGCATATTGTGTAGCCTCCCTGTGTTTGTGTTTTTTACAGTTTTTTAACCTGTAATTGATTTCTAATCTCATAGCGTTGTGGTTGGAAAAGATGCTCGATACAATTTCAATTTTCGTCAGTTTACCAAGGCTTGATTTGTGATCCAAGTTGTGATTTATTCTGGAGAATATTCCCTGTGCACTTGAGAAGAAAGTATGTTCTGCTGTTTTTAGATGGAATGTCCTATAAATGTCAAGTCTATCTGGTCTATTGTGTCATTTAAAACTTGTGTTTCCTTATTAATTTTCTTTCTGGATGATCTGTCCATTGGTGTAAGTGAGGTGTTAAAGTCCCCCACTATTATTGTGTTACTGTTGATTTCCCCTTTTATAGCTGTTAGCATTTGCCTTATGTATTGAAGTGCTCCTATGTTGGGTGTATATATATTTACAGTGCTATATCTTCTTGGATTGATCCCATGATCATTATGTAGTGTCCTTCCTTGTCTCTTGTAGCAGTCTTTTTTTTAAAGTCTATTTTATCTGATACATGTATTGTTACTCCAGCTTTCTTTTGATTTCCATTTGCATGGAATATCTTTTTCAATCCCCTCACTTTCAGTCTGTATGTGTCCCTAGGTCTGAAGTGGGTCTCTTGTAGACAGCAAATATATGCGTCTTGTTTTTGTATCCATTCAGCCAATCTGTGTCTTTTGGTGGGAGCATTTAGTCCATTTACATTTAAGGTAATTATCGATATGTGTGTTCCCATTTTCTTAATTGCTTTGGGTTCGTTATTGTAGGTATTTCCCTTCTCTTGTGTTTCTTGCCTAGAGAAGTTCCTTTTGCATTTGTTGTAAAGCTGGTTTGGTGATGCTGAATTCTCTTAGCTTTTGCTTGTCTGTAAAGGTTTTAATTTCTCTGTCGAATCTGAATGAGAATCTTGCTGGATAGAGTAATCTTAGTTGTAGATTTTTTCCTTTCATCACATTAAATATGTCCTGCCACTCCCTTCTGTCCTGCAGAGTTTAGGCTGAAAAATCAGCTCATAACCTTATGAGGATTCCCTTGTATGTTATTTGTTGCTTTTCCCTTGCTGCTTTTAATACTTTTTCTTTGTATTTAATTTTTGATAGTTTGATTAATATGTGTCTTGGCATGTTTCTCCTTGGATTTGTCCTATATGGGACTCTCTGTGCTTCCTGGACTTGATTGACTATTTCCTTTCCCGTATTAGGGAAGTTTTCAACTATAATCTCTTCCAATATTTTCTCAGACTCTTTCTTTTTCTCTTCTTCTTCTTCAGGGACCCCTATAATTCGAATGTTGGTGCATTTAATGTTGTCCCAATGGTCTCTGACACCGTCCTCAATTCTTTTCATTCTTTTTTCTTTTTCTGCTCTGTGGCAGTTATTTCTACCATTCTATCTTCCAACTCACTTACCTGTTCTTCTGCCTCAGTTATTCTGCTATTGATCCCTTGTAGAGTAGTTTTAATTTCAGTTATTGTGTTGTTCATCACTGTTTGTTTGTTCTTTAGCTCCTCTAGGTCCTTGTCAAACATTTGTTGTAGTTTCTCCATTCTATTTCTGAGATTTTGGATCATCTTTATTATCATTACTCAATTCTTTTTCAGGTAGACTGCCTATTTCCTCTTCATTTTTTGGTTTTGTGGGTTTTTACCTTGCCCCTTCATCTGCAGCATATTTCTCTGTCTTCTCATTTTGTTTAACATGCTGTGTTAGTTGTCTCCTCTCCCCAGGCTGCAGGGTCATAGTTCCCATTTTTTTTTGGTGTCTGCTGCAAGTGGGTAAGGTTGGTCCAGTGGCTTGTGCAGGCTTCCTGGTACCTGCATTCTGGTGGTTGGCCCTGGATCCTGCCCCTCTGATGGGCAGGTTCACAGCTGGTGGTGTGTTTTGGGGTGTCTTTGAGCTTAGTATGACTTAAGGCAACCTGTCTGCTAATGGGTGGGGTTTTGTTCCTGTCTTGCTGGTGTGAGGGGTCCAGCACTGGAGCTTGCTGGCCATTGGGTGGAGCCAGGTCTTGGTGTTGAGATGGAGACCTCTGGGAGAGCTCTTGTTGATTAATATTCCCTAGAGCTGGGAGTTCTCTGGCGGTCCAACATTCTGGACTCAGGTCTCCCTGCTTAGAGGCTCAGGCCTGACCCCTGAACAGAGCACCAAGACGCTGCAAGCTGCACAGTGTGGAAGAAAAGGAAAAAAAAAAAAAAGAAACAAACAGACAAACAAAACCCCAAGTCTAATGGTAAAAGCAAACCAAACGACAAAAACACACAAATAAACACACACACACACACGAGAAAACAAAGAGAGCAACCAAACAAATAAACGAACCCCAAAAGGAAAACAAACACTAATAACTAAAGTAACAAAAAATCAAAAACAAATCAAAAGCAGAAAGCAAACTAAAAAAGAGGCAAAGAAAGCATAAAACAAACACAGAAATGACCAAAAAAGGAATAAAAACAAAAGAAAGAAGAAAACAAAAGGAAAAACACAAAACAAAAAAGTAAAGTAAAAATAGAAACTATAGTTAAAAAAGATTAAAACAAAGGAAAAAAACTGAAATAAGTAAAAACACAATCTAATGAAAAAGTAGAAGTATAAAAAATAAAATATATTAAAAATAAAAGCATAAAAAAGAAAAAATAAATAAAAGTTAAAAGAATTATATAAAAAGAACAACAGAACAAAATAAAACAAAAAAATAATAATGATAATAATATTTTCCTGCACTCTCTGCTGTCAGTGTCCTTGCCCCCACAGTGAACCAATCCCTGCCTACCTGGGACGTCTTCAGTACTTCTAGGTAGGTCTCTGGACCTGCTCTTGGTACTGTGGGGCTAGCTCAGACTCTGACCTGGTCTTATTTGACCCCAAAGTCCACAGCCTCAATTGTGGGAACACTTGTTGTCTATTCAGATATTCCACCGACGCAGGGTTACCAAGCCGATTGTGAGGATTTAATCCGCTGCTCCTACAGCTACATGGAGAGATTTCCCTTCTTCTTCTTTGCTTGCACTGCCCCTGGGGTTCAACTTTGGTTTTGGCCCGGCCTCTGCATGTGGGCCACTCTTAAGAGTCTGTTCCTTGCCCAGGCAAGAGCGGGTGAAAGCAGCAGCTGATTAGGGCTCACTTGCTCACTCAGGCCGGGGAGAGGGAGGGATACGGCAGTCACAGTTGGGAGGTGTGGGAAGTGCCTGCAGCAGCAGAAGCTGGCAGGAAGTTGCAACAGCCTGAGGCATGCTGTGAGATCTCCTGGGGGAGTTGGCCCCAGATCACAGGACCGTCGGCAGTGGCGGGCTGCACAGGCTCCCAGGAAGGTATGGGCAGTGACTTGCACTTGCTCACAGGACACTTGGTGGCAGCGATGGCAGCTGTAGAGTACCTGTCTCTGGGGACCGAGATAGCAGCCGTGGCTTGTGCCCACCCCTGGAGCTCATGTAGGTGGTTTCCTGCCATCTGTGAGTGCACAGAGAAAGAAACTCTTGTGGTGGGCCCGCCCCTCTCCTTGCGTACCCCCCAACAATGGTCCCTTGCCTCTTTGTCAGGCCCAGGCTTCTTCCCAGACTCCCTCAGCTGTGGTGCACTAGCCCCTTCAGGCTGTCTTCATGCAGCCAACCCCAGTCTTCTCCCTGGGGTCTGACCTCTGAAGGCTGAGCCTCAGCTCCCAGCCCCCGCCCGCCCCGGCGGGTGAGCAGACAAGCCTCTCAGGCTGGTGAGTGCTGGTCGGCACCAATCCTCTGTGCGGGAATCTCTCCACTTTGCCTTCTGCACCCCTGTGGCTGTGCTCTCCTCTGAGGCTCTGAAGCTCTGCCCCCATCCTCCCCAGTGAAGGGGCTTCCTAATGTGCAGAAACTTTTCCTCCTTCTCAGCTCCCTCCCAGAGGCACAGGTCCCATCCCGATTCCTTTATCTCTTTTTTTTTTTTTTTTCTTTTGCCCTACCCAGTTACATGGAGATTTTCTTGCCTTTTGGGAGATCTGAGGTCTTCTGCCAGCATTCAGTAGGTGTTCTGTAGGAGTTGTTCCACATGTAGATGTATTTTTGATGTATCTGTGGTGAGAAGGTGATCTCCAGGTCTTATTTCTCTGGTATCTTGAAGGTTCCCCTGTACTCTGTTCTATTGATCTATGTTTTTATCCTTCAGTACCACACAGTCTTGACCACTGTAGCTATACAGTAAGACTTGAACTCGGATAGACTGATTCCTCTCCCTTTATTCTTGTTTTTCAAAGTTGCTTTAGTTATTCTAGTGATTTTCCTTACCATATACATTTTAAGATAATCTTGCCTATGTCTACAAAACTCTCTTTGAGAGTTTTGATAGAAATTTTATTAAACATCAATATCAATTTGGGAGAATTGACATCTTTACTATAGTGACTCTTCCTATCCATGAACGCAGTATTTCTTTTTGCTTATTTGAATTCCCTTGACATCTTTCATCAACATTGTGCAGTTTTCAGCATACAAGTCTTATACATGTTTTGTTAGATTTACACCTAAGTATTTCTTCTTCTTTTTTTATTTTTGTGTGTGATTATACATGCTGGTGTCTGTGTGTTAATTCCTAGTGTATAGCAATACAATTGATTTTTATATGTTTACCTTGTATCCTACAACCTTGCTGAACTCACTTATTAATTCTAGGAGGTTTTGTTGTTGTTGTTGTAGGTTCCTTGGGATTTTCTGCATATGTCATCTGCAAATAGGAACAGTTTTATTTCTTCTTTGTTCTGTATACATCTCACTTCCTTTTCTTATCTTAATGCACTAAGTAGGAATTCAGCATTATGTTGAATAAGAGTGATGACAGTGAGCATTCTGGCCTAGTTCCTGATTTTAGGGAAAAAGCACTCAGTCTTTCACTATTAAGTATGATGTTAGCTATAGATTTTTTATAGATGCTCTTTATCAAGTTGAAGAAGTTCTCTACTATTTTTTCTAAGAGTTTTTTCTTAACATCATGAACGAGCAAATGATTTTTAAATTTGTCAAATAATTTTTCTGCATCAACTGATAACATCATGTGATTTTTTTCCTTCTTCTTTAACCTCTTTTTTTAAAAAAAATTTATTTATTTATTCACTTAGTTTTGGCTGTGTTGGGTCCTCATTTCTGTGCGAGGGCTTTCTCTATTTGTGGCAAGTGGGGGCCGCTCTTCATCGTGGTGCGCGGGCCTCTCACTGTCGCGGCCTCTCTTATTGTGGAGCACAGGCTCCAGACGCACAGGCTCAGTAGTTGTGGCTCACGGTCCCAGTTGCTCCGCAGCATGTGGGATCCTCCCAGACCAGGGCTCGAACCCGTATCTCCTGCATTGGCAGGCAGATTCTCAACCACTGCGCCACCAGGGAAGCCCTAACCTCTTAATATGGTTAATTGATTGCTTTTCATACATCAAACTAGCTTGCATCCCTGGAAGAAACCCAACTTGGTCATGGTGTAGATTATTTTTATATATTGCTAAATTCTGTTTGCTAATATTTTTAAGGGCTTTTGCATCTATAATAATAAGGGATAATGTTCTCAAACTCTACCCCTGGGGGTGCCTTTCTTCCCAGGATTGGGGGAAGCATCAACTGTTGGTTGGTGGTTATGGTCGTGGTGGTAGCATTTCTTATGTATCTTTCTCTCTTCATCCTCCTCCCCCTTTTTTGGTCAGAAGAGATAAACCACAGACAGTGTGAGGTGTGCATGGGGGAGGGTTTGTTGGGTGAGTGGGGAAGTGGAGGGAGGGAAGCAGTGTGATGTAGGTCTTGGTTAGGTGGAGATGAGGCAGTTTTTACCGAGATCTGGGATTCAAATTGTGCTTCAAACAGAACATCCCACCCACCCCACAACCACCACACGCACGCGTGCACACGCACACACACGTGCACACAGCACTCAGGTTTTAAGAAGAAATAGAAAAATTGAAAAAGTACTGGGAGCACAGGGTATGTTTTCTTTTTTCTCTTTCTTAAGCTCCCACAAAAGCAACCCATGAATCTAAGATCCTGAGAACTCCCCAATTTAGCCTGGCCAGAAGGAAAACAAAGTGTCCTGTGGAATAAAGCTTTGATGACTCTCTGACTTCAGCAGAAACTTTCAGAAAGTATAAACTCTAAAGTTATTAATTCATTATTTTGTTAGATGTGATGACCCTTTGGATGTGCTATTTCTACTAATCTGACTGGCAAGGCAAATATTTTCTTGTCATTTTTTGTGTGTCCTGCTCAATGTTGTGCACGTCATTCTGGGAACAATTAGAATGCGAATTCTCCCTATCCATTGCCTTTATAACTAGGTGTGAACATTACTTAACATTTAAAAAATTCTGTGCAAAATGGCCTTGGTTAGAATAACTTTAATAATACAATAGTGTTTCTTTTAAGTCTTCTCTATTATTTATTGCCAAGTCACAGAATAAAAAAAGGAATGGAATTTATTTTATGTGAGACACAATTCAAATCACACAATCCTGGGAGATGAACTGAGATTGACAGCATATTCAAATTCATTGCTTTAATAGCTAAAATGAAAGTACAGTATCACTTTTGTCCTATTGAAATCCATTTTGATAATCTCCTAAATTAGCCTCTAAAAATACATTTTTGTGTTATGCTTAATTAATAAACACACCAACCAACCCATCAACCCACCCTAACTCTAAACATGACTGAAGACAATTAAGTAGCTTTGGAACGTAAAGGCACAGTCCCTCAGCAGGGCTAATTTTGTTAGCGTTCTCAGGGCTATTGCACTTTTAGCTCTTCTTCCCATGTGGGGCATGCACAGACTGATTGGATTTTGTGGGGTCTTTCTTTAAGATAAAATATAGAACATATGCAAAATTGGGTACATGGCTTTAAAAACGTGCCTGTGCTTTTTCAGGTCATGGTGAATCCATACCTCTCGTACATGGAAATGGACCATGTATTCCAAACAGTGTGTTAAAAATTTCCTAATATGAGCTATTTTTCTGTCACATAGTCATGAAATGTTTCTTATATCATCTGTAAGTATCTCAGACTCTTTTTCCCTCTTGCTTAGCTACTGTTGGTTTGATTAGGCTGATGTTTGAAAATCAACCAGGAATGCACCAAGAGCTATTATATTCATCATTTTGCTGAAAAGTGTCTTGAGTCAAACAGACTCTTTCCTATTGTCTGTAGTCTTTCTCATCTATAATCTTCAGGGACCCTTTCACTGTCACAGCTGGTCAGCTGTAGAGCTAGGAGCAGAGTCATCATCTTCTGACCTTGGCCTGGCTTGGAATGTTTTCCTAGAGTTGTGCTATGAAACACACACACACACACACACAATAGCAACTTAAAAAATGTCCCCAAGGACTCCTCTTAACCCACATGCATTATTATTATTGCTCATTTCTGAGCTCCGTAACGATTCCTAATTGCTCTGAAGGCAGACTTGGCTCTGCATCTTTGAGCAAATTGCTGATTTCACTAAGCTGTTTCTTCATCTGAAAAATGGGGATAAAGAATAGGCCCTTCTAGGGACTTCCCTGGTGGTGCAGTGGTTAAGAGTCCCCCAGCCAATGCAGGGGACATGGGTTCGAGCCCTGGTCTGGGAAGATCCCACATGCCACAGAGCAACTAAGCCTGTGCACCACGACTACTGAGCCTGCGCTCTAGAGCCCTTGAGCCACAACTACTGAGCCCGAGTACCACAGCTACTGAAGCCCACGTGCCACAACTACTGAAGCCCACGTGCCTAGAGCCCGTGCTCTGCAAGAAGAGAAGCCACCGCAATGAGAAGCCCACGCACTTCAATGAAGAGTAGCCCCCACTCGCCACAACTAGAGAAAGCCTGTGCACAGCAACGAAGACCCAACGCAGCCAAAAATAAATTAATTAATTAAAGTTGCTGTGATTAAGACTTTGAAAAGAAAAAAGAATAGGCTCTTCTCATAGGGCTGCTATGAGGGTTAAGTGCAGTAGAGCGTGGGAGAACATTTAGAGAGGGGAGCACATGTGTTCGATGATTGTTCCCTGAGCTGTGGGTGAAGGACATTGAACTTTTTAAATTTTCACATTAACAAGGGACACATTTGATGCTCTGAACAATGTAATGCTGACTTACTTCTTGATCACCTTGAATTTTAGCTGTTATCTTGTTCGTGCCACTTCTTGTTTTCACATTCTTTCCACCAGTGATGACCCAAACCATAATACCAACACACACTTTTCCCAGGAAGCTGTTATTAAGCGTGGTTTCTCTGCAATTGTGAAAATTCTGCCAAAATTGCTTAACAAGTGGCAGGTAATAGTTTACCCTGGCAGGGAGTGATGTCAGCCTCAGCTTTTAAAGATGCAGATGAATGTATCCTTTAAGCAAATGTGTATTGCATGTTTGTTGTATGTGAAGCGTTGTTTCAGACACTGGGGACACACAGGTGAATTGGATCCACAAGCTTCTGCTTTCATGGAACTAAGAATCTAGAGGAGAAGGTGGACCAAAAAAGAGAAAGAGAAGGAAGGAAAGAAGGGAAAAGGGAGGGAGAGAAGAAGGGGGAAGGAGGATAGAGGAAAAACGTTAAACACAAGAAAAATGCCAGGTATGGAAGGAAGCATCCCAAATTACCACACAGTGAGTGAGGTAATGTGAAAGAAATGGTGGGAGGACTATCTTTGGGTGGCCAAGAAGGTGACATTTGAGTTTCAGAGATTAAAAAAAGAACCAGTAAGAGCAACATCAGTGGAGAGAACATCCCTAGAAGAGGGAATGATTGAGGAAAGACCGAGGGTGGGACAAGTTTGTGCTGGAGGCCAGTGGGGTTGGTGAGGAGAAGGCAACTGCAGGGTGGCGGGAGGCAAGCGAGGCCAGATCATCTAGGGTCAGGATCATGCAGGGGCCAGATTGGATAGTGGCTTAATCCCAATTCCGAAGAAAAGCCCCTGGGGTGAGTGATAAGATCTGATTATGGGTCGCCACCCTGATATTGCCTTATTCAGGGTCAAAGTCAGGGCACTAGCATGGACCAATATTCAGCATGCCTGAATATTTCATCTGCCTTTCTGCACTGTTGCTCCTTCCTGCTTGGCCTGGAGCTGAGATCACGGAGGGAAGATATTGCTTCTTGATTTCAAAAACCTCCTATCTGCACTGTCCCACATCTTCATTAAAGAGAAGCTCCGAGTGGGCTTATAGAGGGAACAAAGTACATTCTGAGGGCTGGTAGCAATGTTTCTGGAATAAGCAGCTCATTCTGAACTGTTCATGGGCAGAGTTGTGCCTTAATCACCATGGCATCTCCCCGACACCCAGACCAGTGCCTTCACGAGCATGGTACTCTCCGTAAGCACTTCTTCTTTGTTGGATGAACTAGCAGATGAATGCATTTTAGGGCAGGGTATTCTCTCATTTTACAGATATTTATTGGGTACTTAATATGTGCTGGGCACCATTCTAAATGCTGTGATGGAGCACTGAACAAAATAGAACAACATCTCTGCCCATGAAGCTTAGTTTCTAGTGTTGCATGAGTGTGTCATGACTTTTACACATTCCTGGGTATCTTGGGTTGCACTGGTGGTGGTGGTAGTGGTGGTGTATATGTGTGTCTACATGTATTTTCTAGGAAACAGCGAGGAAAGGAAAAATAGTGGAGACTGATGTAGAAAAATTGATGATTTTCAGAGCAGGTAATAATAGTCCGTTGAAAGTATTAGTGAACCAGGTTAGTTTTGTAAGCCAAAATGCTGAGACACCGAGGTTTGCAGCAAAGACAGAGTTTATTCACAAGGCAGCCAAGGCAGGAGATGGGAGAACAAGTCTCAAATCTGCTTCCCTGGAGGCAAGGGGCTCAGGGTATTTATGGGATAAAGAATAAAGAAGCACGGCAGTCTGAGGCCAGGGGGCTGGGGAAAGGTAATAGGGAAAAAGTGCAGTAATCGTCATTCTGCACTGGTGTAACTAAGCTACAGGCCTCTGCATGTTCAAAAATGGAGGTGCTCAGCAGGATGTGAGGGTGGAGTTTTCAGCCCTTTGATGTCAAAAGGTCACTGAGTGGACACTGGTGCATGCCCAGTTGGAGGGTTGGTGGTCTTATCCAGTCCTAGCCACTCAACTCGAGCTAGACACAGCTGACTCCAAGTTCTTGGAAAAGAACTCAGACAAACATTGTATTGTTGAGGCTGTGTGCTGCTTGGAGGACCTGCAAGTCTTTAGTAGCAACAATTAAAAGGACCTTGATTAGTGAAGGCAGGTTACAGGTGAAATGGATTTAACTAATAATTACCCATGGTTTCAAAAGCAGCAGAGCAGGCTATGTGTGGTTTCAACCCTGTATGCTCTGATTGTAAAACAGAGGAATCCCTAGTGTCTGGAGGGACCACCAAGCTAGCATTCTGGTGGCCCTGAGGACAGTATTTTTAGTGTCAAGTCAAGATCTGACCTGAAAAGAACCTGAATTTCCTTGTGTCAGTCAACAAGCAAGAACTTTCTCCAGCTAGTTAGAGGAGGAAGAGTATTTATTAAACGATATTTGGTAGATCACAGAACACTAGGAGAGCCAGAGAAACAGTCTTGGAGGCTATATGTCAAGAACTATGCCCAAATTGCCTGAGGAATTGCTCCCTTGGAGCGCACTGAACAGGAGGCCTACAACTCACACTGCTGATGCAGGGCTTGGGTTACCAGGACCTCTGCCTGCCTCGTTCTGGAAGCTCCATGTCTCTCCCCTATGTTTGCCACAATTGAGTTTTTAAAACTTTTATTAAAAAACAAAGAATGGGGCTTCCCTGGTGGCACAGTGGTTGAGAGTCCGCCTGCCGATGCAGGGGACACGGGTTCGTGCCCCGGTCCGGGAAGATCCCACATGCCGTGGAGCGGCTGGGCCCGTGAGCCATGGCCGCTGAGCCTGCACGTCCAGAGCCTGTGCTCCGCAGCGGGAGAGGCCACAACAGTGAGAGGCCCGCGTACCGCAAAAAAATAAATAAAATAAAAATTTAAAAAAGAATGACACATGCAAAAAATGCACAAAACATAAAAGAATTATTACATAGCAAGCTTCCATATAACCACCACCCTGGTCAAGTAATAGAACTTTAAAGCACCCTAGAGTTTTCTCCCCCTGCCAGTCCCCACCTCTCATCAGAGGCAGAGTGGCTCTTCCTGTTGTTCTCTGCTGCATCAAAAATCTTGCAACTGACTGGAGGAAACTGGGTCACATTCATGTATTTTAGTCTCCCAGGATTTAAAAGATGGAAATTTCCCCCAATATAGGAAGCGTTTACACAGGTTTCGGACAGCTTCCCAGCATGACAAATGGTTGCCATGTTCTCCAAAGGGTAAATAAACATCTCAGCCTTGTTACATGGAACCAGGTGAAATTTCCATTTTTGTAGGTCAAGTGGTTGAATAGTGGCAGGCCCTTGTAGTTCAACCTAAGAAAAAGGACAGTGTCTGTCTAAGGGCAGGTAATGGAAAGTCATCTGAAGGAGATAAAACTAGAAGTGCCAGGAAGGCTGAGAAATGATTCAAGCCAGCCTCAGTTAGTGATATGAACCTGTAATTTACCTAGTTTGTTACCCGCACCTTCCCCCACTGCTATATTAGAAGTCTGTTGGCCTGAGACCCAGGGCTCTATGTGTGTATGCATGCGTTGTTGAGCTGTGAGCCCCAAAGCGTGGAGTACCGTGGGTGATTTAAGGGGACGGGCTGTGAAACCTCAAGACAGAAAATTTAACACCTTGGTAGGTGTCAGTGCAGAAATGTCAAAGCAAGATGGAACTGCGGGCTTCTTTGAGGCCTGCCCTAAAGGTAGGAGGGTGAGTAGTGCTACGTGTTCTAACAGTTCTAAGTGGCCTGTGGTGAAAATGCACATCCTTCAAGGAAATCATCAGATGCCACGAAGATAGGCTATAATTAGATTCAGCTCAACATTGCTTAATAGAGGAAAAATAGAAATAGTCTAGATGTCCACTTACAGGAGATTTATTAAATACATTTTTATTTATCCATGCAACAGAATGCTAAATAGTACCTGAAAATGGTGTTGCAGAAGAATGTGATAAGGAAAGTCGGTCAGGAAGCAGTATAGCCTAAAGCTTCAAAGCACAGGCTGCAGAGCCTAAATGTTTTGTCTGAGTCCTGGCTCTGCCACTTACTAGTTGAGTGAGAGTGGGCAAGTTCCTCATCTGAGAGTTTAAAAGAGTTACTACATGCAAAGCATGTGGAAGTGTTTCTGGGACATGTATGTGTTAACTGTTATTATGATCTTATTCTTAAGGAAATTGATGAGGCTTAAAAACACGATGTATCCTGGGCTTCCCTGGTGGCGCAGTGGTTGAGAGTCCGCCTGCCAGTGCGGGGGACATGGGTTCGTGCCCTGGTCCGGGAGGATCCCATGTGCCAAGGAGCGGCTGGGCCCGTGAGCCATGGCCGCTGAGCCTGCGCGACCGTAGCCTGTGCTCCGCAACGGGAGAGGCCACAGCAGTGAGAGGCCTGCGTACCGCAAGAAAAAAACCACAAAAAAACCCAGGATGTATCCTAAAAATAATGTATATTTATTTTTGCTCCCCTTCAAAATCCCACTAAAATGACAGTAAAGGAATTTTAAATAGTAAAAGTCCATAAGGACAAAAGGAAAGTGGATATGGAGCACATATGGAAGGCAAATGGCTGAATGTTAAAATCAGTATTCATCCAAGGCCAAGGCCAACACCAAATATTATCATCATTCATTGAATTTCTGAGATAAAAAAGAAATGTGAAGCTTTATCAAATTTTCATTTTCATTTCAATTGTACTATAAAAATGTCAGCTGTCAAATATTAGAAGTTGGACACTATTGTGCAGAAACACATTTCTCAGCACTGTAGGCTGTAGGTGGCCCCTGGGGGCACTCTACAATACTCTACTATCTACACTATACTATACAATTGCACACTCGCAGTACTGAAGAGATTGATGTGGCGGAGGAGCGTTACTAGTAGTAGTGGTAGCAGCAGCAGCAACAGTAGTAGTAGTAGTAATAGTAATAGTAGTAGAAGTAGTAGTGGCAGTAGCAATAGTACTGGTAATAGTACTAGTACTAGTAGTATTTTGACTAGTCTACCAGTGTACGCTATTGCTGATTGTGATGTTTTCACTAAGTCATCAAGTCCTTCTCACTTTCTGATAGTAACTGCCTAACGTAAAGAGTTATTCCCTCTTTGATTCCTGCACATTAAAACTTGATTGATGGTGATGGTGCACTTTCATTGAAGCAAACCACTTCCTGAAAAGATGCAAGAACATTTTCAGAAACAGACTTAATATCATTGACTTTTAATTCGTTTTTTCCTTCCTCCCTCCCTCTTTCTCTCTCTCTCTCTCTCTCTCTCTCTTTCTTTCTGAGAGGCAGTCATTTAATGGTTTATCACCAAAAAAAACCATGTTCTTAAATCCTCATCTAGAAATGTGACGAGAGCAATGTAATTGCCTCTGAAAGTTAACAAAATTCTTTGAATTGTCATCTGTATCTCAGCTTTCATTGCATGCCCTCTAATTTCAGCATCTTTCCTGGATTCAGGGGGTAGAAAGCTCTTTATTACGGGTATCATATAAAGGATACCCTCTCAAGGCATATCAGTTTGGTGTCCTCTTCAGCATACTCCAGGAAGCTGACTACCTTCTCTGAAAACAACTGATGAAATTTGGTCCTGCTAGGCTACCAAAAAGAAAAAATGTTCTTGAATTATATTCTGCTCTGTGTTATTTTACAGCGTGCTAATTCTGAGTTTTGTATCAGATACTCAGACAGGTACCGCGTGACCACTTGGTGGGTGAGTGCTAATTATTGCTGAACTCTGCTTTTACTTTACTCGACTGCCAGGAAAGCTCTGGGTCTCACATAACTAAATCCAGAGTAAATCTAAGAAGAAACTTTATACAATGGACAACTCGTGAATTAAAATGTCAGACAGTTGTCATTGACAACGTGACAACCACGACGGAGGCTATTGATGATTTAGGAAGCACAAGCATATGATGTTCAGTTCACAGCCTTCAGAAAGTAATTATAGCACAGAGTAAGGCATCAGACGTCTTAGCTGTGACTAGGAAGAGAGCGGAATACTTCCGTCAGCCTTCATCCAATCTACCATGCTATGTACTCATTCATCTTGTTGATTTAAGATGGAAATAGAAACTGTTCACTGTTAAAGGAGCTATTTAAACAAATGTAAGTCTTCACACTACCTTTGCATGTAACATTTCCAGCCTAGCAGAGCCAAAATTCACCAAACTGATAGTTTTTCTAGAAGGAACTTTGTACCTAGCATTCATAGCTTTGGCAAGTCAAAAAAAAATCTTTTGTGTTCAACTATTGAAAATGTTGTCAGTACATAGCAATCATTTTGACAGGTTTCTATTAACATTTTTGGCCTCTATAGGCTCAAAATTACAATATAAAGTGTTGCCTTCTTAAGGCAATCTTGAAAATTCTACCCTTATCTTGCCCTTCTCTCCTTCCCTCTCTCCACTGGTAACCTCTACTTTATTTTCTGTGTCTGTGAGCCTGTTTCTATTTTGCTGTATACATTTGTATGCAGTGATGCTGAGAACAGAAGAAAACTTAGAAAAATCCACCAATCTATAATTCATACCTTCAGAAAGATAAAATGTCCATGAAATAAGAAATAGCTGCTATAAGAAGGAACAATTAGAGAATGGGAATATACTGAATATTAAACATTCAATAGATTGGTTAGAAGATAAAGCTGAGGAATTTTTTTCAGAATAGAAAATAAACTGTTAAAGAAATGGACAATAGGAAACAAAAATGCAAAAATAGAAGTTCAATCAAGGAATTTCAACATCCAAAGGAAAAAAAGGACAGAGAAGATGAAGGGGAGGAAATTATCCAGCAAAGAATACGAGAATGGGGCTTCCCTGGTGGCGCAGTGGTTGAGAATCTGCCTTCTAATGCAGGGGACACGGGTTCGAGCCCTGGTCTGGGAAGATCCCACATGCCGCGGAGCAACTAGGCCCGTGAGCCACAACTACTGAGCCTGCACGTCTGGAGCCTATGCTCCTCAACAAGAGAGGCCGCGACAGTGAGAGGCCCGCACACCGCGATGAAGAGTGGCCCCCGCTCGCCGCAACTGGAGAAAGCCCTCGCACAGAAACGAAGACCCAACACAGCCAAAAATAAATAAATAAATAAAAAGAATACGAGAATCAAGGACATAAGTTTCCAGGTTGACATGGCCTGTAAAATGTCCAACACACACACACAAACACACACCAAAGGCCTGCACCAAACTCCAATACCGTGATACTGATGAAGAGGAGAGCCTCAAACAGATGTGGAAGACGTCCACAAAAAACAACACATCACACACCAAGAGCTGGGAATCAAAATAGTAGCGACCTTCAGAATACCAGTGTTGGCGCATAAATGACAATGCAGTGATGCTTTCCAAATTCTGAGTGAAAAGGATGTTTAACTATCCAACATGAACCAAACATGAGGGCAAAATAAAGGTACTTTTTGTTTGCAAAAAGTCGAAAGTATCACCTGTCATGTGCTCTTCCTCTGGAAGCTGTTAGAGGAAGGGGCCAGGGCAGAGGGTGTGGGGTTACGGGCTGTAGAATCCCCTCTGCACTTTCCCCTGGAAGGGGCTGTGGTCTGGTAGGCACTGTTACTAGTCCGTCCAGTACACTATCCATTTGTCTAGATGACTGCTTTCCAGTAGAAATAGAAAGTGAGCAACACACATAATTTAAATTTTCTAGTAGCTCCATTTAAAAAGGTAAAAATAAATGGGTGAAATTAATTTCAATAATATACTTTATTTAAACCAACATACCCCCGGCATTAGTCAATATATTCATAATGTGATATTGTACACTTTTTTTTCATACAAAATTTCACAATTTGGTGTGCATTTTACACTTAGGACACACCTCAATTCAGACTAGCTACATTTCAAGTGCTCAATAGCTACCTGCAGCCAGTAGCTACCACGTTGCACAGCATGTACCAGGATACTTTATTTTTAGCTGCTTGACAGCATGTGGAGTATAGCAAATAAAGTCTTTGGGAGACTGGGACACGAGACAGGCGTTTTAACTAAGGAACGGGGAGGAGCAGATAGTAACAGAAAAGTCTGAAAAATGGAGTGCCCAGATAGGGTGCCCTGTGTGGCAGCCTGGAAATGGGGATGGGTTCAGATTGGTAGTGCCAACTGCTGAAGTGAGTATTTCCTTTTTTTTTTTGCGGTACGCGGGCCTCTCACTGTTGTGGCCTCTCCCATTGTGGGGCAAAGGCTCCGGACGCACAGGCTCCGTGGCATGTGGGATCCTCCCGGACCGGGGCACGAACCTGTGTCCCCTGCATCGTCAGGCGGACTCCCAACCACTGTGCCACCAGGGAAGCCCGTGAATACTTCCTTTAACACCACAGGTTCTAATGTCTGCATCTCCTCAGGAAACTTTTCTACCAGTTTTTCTATCTCTTCTGTATCTTCAACCTCACCCTCCTTTTAATTCCTAAGTCTCAACTATTTCTTATTCATAACCATCCCTTCTCCAGCAGCTGCCTTTTCTTGCAGTGCCCTATTCCACATTGGGAACCACCCTTCTTTCTTCACATCCGCAAAGTTCCAATCACAATAGATTGTTGCCTGTTATAACTATTTTCAAAAATAATGAGGTAACGCAGGTTAATTGCAGCTCAAGGAAGGAAAGAATTGAATAACAGACATTAGTATTGCAAGACATTTTTTACTGATTTACCTTCCCAGCTCCAGAAAATATCTCTTTGACGAAATCTACTCTCTTCTGCATGTCGTTTGAATTGCTCCCTCCATCTTTCTACCCAGTTATTTTAAGAACTACTTCCAAATGCATATAAAGCATTGTAGTTCTCTCCCACCATTCCAAATGCGGTTTTGTCCTAACTTTGCAAGCGTAAGAATTCATTTTGGGGTCAGCTAAATAAGGAATTATTTACTCTATGACTTTATCATGAAAAAAATACAAAGAACAGGCAGAAGCTTTGAAAGTACAGTTGTTTTTTTTAATATAATCCAGGATCAAATTCTTAGGCTTAGATTCTACCCACAGAGGCCCAAGGGGTGTGAGCTGTTTCCTTCTTATAAATGATTATTGTACAAACTTTGGAAGTGATTGTCATTATGTTTGCTCAGCTGTTCCCACTGCTTCCACCAGTGCACCACCGTTGGCAAAGCTGAGGGTAAGCTTTTCTTTGGGTCCCACAGCTCTTTTGGTTAACTGTAGACTCTCTTGTTTTCTAAGTGCTTATAGAGCTTTTATGCCCTCCAATAAAAGTGCTCTTCCAGCTTTACAGTCTCCTCCATTGGGAGACCTTCAGCCACAAAATTCCATCATCCTTTAGCCAACGTCTGCCAGAGACCTGCCCTAATAGCTCCTGATTCCCAAGGTGGGTAAGGTGATGAGGCCTCCTGACCATGTGTTAAAGGGCTCTTAGAGATGACATAGGCCCACCTCTCCTATCACTGATGAGAAACTTAGGCCTATGAAAACAGTTCATTGGTGGTAGATCCAGAGCTAGACCTCAGATTTCTGGCCTCTATTTCATTATCCTTTCCACTCCATAAAATGAATGGGTGGGAGGAGAGTCAGGGAGGATGGAGACATATCTAAAGGCTGCAAGGTAGCACGGTTCTGGGTGGGAAGGGCAGCAAATCCAGAAGGACCCTGAAGGGCCACTGGTTTAAGGGTTGCCAGGCAGATTCCTGCTGTGAAAATAACAGAGATGCTACCAGGAGCCTGATAACTTGTCTGGGGACTGTCCCACGAGCCATAGTCTTTCCTGACCAGTCCAGGCCACTGTCATTTCCCCAGGGCCAGACATAACTCCTGGGCAAGGAGGGTGATTCTGAAAGGGAGGCCACCTCCCTAGGGCCTATGAGCTTGGCCTTGGAGCTTCCTCTTTATCACTGTGGTTCCCTGCCAGGTGTCCCCTGAACAGAGCTATGGCTTCAGAGACGCAGAGATCAAGAAAGCAAAGAAGCCAGGACTGAAATGGGCCATTCTGGCAGGTGGGCAGGAGAGGCAGGAGAAGCCTGCAGAGGGGATGTAGCAGATGTAAGGAAGGATTGGAACCCGGACAGCGCCGAGTGTGGGAACCTAGGAGCCTCAAGAAATAGAGAGTCAAGCATGCCAAATGCTGCAGAAATCAGAGGTGATGACTGTGGAAGATCGGAAAAGATTGTTCTTCAGGGAAGCAGTTTGTTGTGATGGAGGTAGAGGTGGATTGTGAGGAAAGAAGTGAGGGGGTTGTGAGAAGACAGAGGAAGTAGGAATTCACTACTTTAAGAACCTGATGTCAAGGAAGTGGAGAGAACTCTGAAAAGGGTTAACAGATAATCTTTGTGTTTACCAATACTAGTCCCATATATGATGTTTGAAACTTAGGGAAAGTCTCTGTTGGTCTAATTAGAAAAGGTGGGACAAAGAATGTATTCTTTTAAGTAGAAATCCTCCAGCAATATCCACATCTAAGGCTTAACACAAGGACCAAGGTATGAGCAGGACAGCTGGGTACTTCATCCTGGGTCCTGGAAACGCTGCCCAGTTCTCCCTCCCTTCCTTCTGGCCATATACTTTCAAGACCCAGAGGTTTAAAAGGCTCATTTCCTAGACTGCAGAGGACCTCGGAGAAAGTGGGGAATTTTCAGCGGCCCTGGTTATTATTTCAGGCTTATCTGCCCTTAGCAGGGGATTGGCACCCCCTTTCATTTCCACAAGGGGATAAATAAATAATAACTTGGAATGACATTGCTAAAAGATTAACAACTCAAATAAATCATATAAGGAACAGTCAGCGATTGAATGCCCAGGGTATGAAGCAGAAGAGGTGAGGGGAGAACTCAGGGTCGGTCTGTCAGCTCTCGTAAGGTCTTAGAAATGAAATGAGACAGGAGATGACTGATGGGACCCGTTGAACTCCCCGCTGGCAGTGGCCACTGAATTCCCTGCCTTGGGAATCCCATGAAGAATGTGCTTTAGTTTCCATCACAGCCTAGTAATAGCATCTCAAAATGTGCCCAGCAAGGCATAGGAATGTTCCCTGTGAAAACACTCTGCTGAGATTTGAGCTTTTATTTCAGCAGATGGAAACTAAAAGGCTCTGCCAGCAAAAGGCTCTGTCTTTTGCTATCCATTTGATAGAGGCCAGCAATGAGTATAGGCAGAACTGTGGTATTCTGGGTGAAGACTCAGGCCTGTTTTTCTCTGAGGCAGGGCAAATGGGGTCAGGAATAGCTGGGCTACTTGCCTGATGATAGAAGGACAACTGTGACCTGTGGGGGAGGTAGTGGTAGGAGACAGGGCCAGGTCAGCTGTAGAATAGGCTGTAAAACTGTCAGTCGATTTTGGGCTCCCTTTTATGACCCTCTGGCGGTACAGCACTGGGCTTAGGAATCAGGAGTCCTGGATGCAAAGCCTGGCTTTCACATTAGCCGTGTCTTGCACAATTTTCTCAATATCCTGGAACACTGGTTTCCTTGGTAGTATCCTGGCCCTGATCCTGTCTCTGGTTAGTAGGGGAATATGTGTGTGTGTCTGTGTGTGTGTATTTTTTTTATTGAGGTATAGTTGATTTATAATATTATATAAGTTTCAGGTGTACAACATAATGATTCACAACTTTTAAAGGTTCAACTATCTCCAATAAAAATTTAAAAAAATAAAAAAAATTTAAAGGTTATATTTGATTTATAGTTATTATAAAATATTGGCTATATTCCCTGTGCTGTACAATATATCCTTGTAGCTTATTTACTTTATACATAGTAGTTTGTACCTCTTAATCCTCTGCCTCTGTCTTGCCCCTCCCCCCTTCCCTCTCCCCACTGGTAACCACTTGTTTGTTCTCTATATCTGTGAGTCTGTTTCTTTTTTGTTATATTCACTAGTTTGTTTTATTTTTTAGATTCTACATATAAGTGATATCATATCTTTGCTATTATAAATAATAAGTTGTTTTCATATCTTTGCTATTGTAAATAATGCTGCTATGAACATAGGGGCGCATGGCTGTTTTCATATCTTTGCTATTATAAATAACACTGCTATGAACATTGGGATGCATGTATCTTTTCAAATTAGTGTTTTCAATTTTTTCAGATATATAACCAGGGGAGGAATTGCTGGGTTAGTTTTTTGAGAAACCTCCATACTGTTTCCGCAGTGGCTGCACCAATTTGCATTCCCACCAACAGTGCATGAGGGCTCCCTTTTCTCTACATCTTTGCCAACACTTGTATATTTGTGGTCTTTTTGATGATAGCCATTCTGACAGGTGTGAGGTGATATCTCATTGTAGTTTTGATTTGCATTTCTCTGATGATTAACAGTGTTGAGCATCTTTTCATGTGCCTGTTGGCCATCTGTGTATCTTCTTTGGAAAAATGTCTATTCAGGTCTTCTGCCCATTTTTAAATTGGGTTGTTTTTTTGATGTTGAATTGTATGAGCTGTTTATATATTTTTGATATTAACCTTGTGTTGATCATGTCATTTGCAAATATTTTCTCCCATTCAGTAGGTTGTCTTTTCATTTTGTCAGTAATTTCCTTTTCTGTGCAAAAGCTTTTAAGCTTAATTAGGTCCCATTTGTTTATTTCTGCTTTTGTTTCCTTTGCTTTAGGAGACAGATCCAAAACGGTTTTGCTCTAATTTATGTCAAAGAATGTTCCACCTGTTTTCTTTTAGGAGTTTTATGATTTCTGGTCTTACATTTAGGTCCTTAATCCATTTTGAGTTTATTTTTATATAGGGTGTTAGCAAATTTCTAATTTCATTTTTTACACGTAGCTGTCCAGTTTTCCCAGCACCACTTATTGAAGAAACTGTCTTTTCTCCATTGTATGTTCTTGCCTCCTTTGTCGTATATTAATTGACCATAAGTGCATGGGTTTGTTTCTAGGCTTTCTATTCTCTTCCATTGACCTAAGTGTCATTTTTTGTGCCAGTTCCATATTGTTTTGATGACTGCAGCTTTGCAGTATAGTCTGAAGTCAGGGAGAATGATTCCTCCAGCTCTGTTCTTCTTTCTCAAGTTTGTTTTGGCTATTCAGGTCTTTGGTGTTTCTATATACATTTTAGAATTATTTGCTCTTGTTCTGTGAAAAATGCCATTTGGTATTTTGATAGGGATTGCATTGAATCTGTAGATTTCCTCAGGTAGTATGGTCATTTTAACAATATTAATTCTTCCAATCCATGAACACGATATAACTTTCCAACTGTTTATGTTGTCTTCAATTTCTTTCATCAGTGTCTTATAGTTTTCCTTATAGAGTACAGGTCATTTATGTCCTTAGATAGGTTTATTCCTAAGTATTTTATTCTTTTTGATGCAATTGTAAATGTGATTATTTCCTTAATTTCTCTTCCTTATAGTTCATTGTTAGTGTATAGAAATGCAACAGATTTCTGTATATTAATTTTGTATCCTGCAACTTTAATGAATTCACTGATGAGCTCTAGTAGTTTTTTGGTGGCATCTTTAGGATTTTCTGTGTCTAGCTAGTATCATGTCATCTGCAAACAGTGACAGTTTTACTTCTTCTTCCTTTCCAATTTGCATTCCTTTATTTCTTTTTCTTGTCTGATAGCTGTGGCTAGAACTTCCAATACTATGTTGAATAAAAGTGGCAAGAGTGGGCATCCTTGTCTTGTTCCAGTAGGGGAGCATATTAATTAGAATCCCACGCTCTGGGGTCAGATAAACCTGGGTTTGATGCTAGTGGAACCATTTCCTAGCTAAAGGGCCCTGGGAGGAATCCCAGACGCCACCCTCAGGCCTGCTGAATCCGTCTCTGGAGGGAGAACCTCCATCATCAATAAGCTTTCCAGGTTTCTTTGACTTTCTAAAATGTAAGAACCACTGCCTGAGGGTTCTCCCTTTCTCTGCCCCTTTCCATCCAAGTTCCCATTTTCTTAACATCAGGCTCTTGAGGTAAATTCTTAATTTGAGATCTTAAAGCAACCATCTTTTTGTTTGTTTTTTTTTTAACCTAGGGATCTGGACTCTTTGGAGAGAAAAATTTAAGAGTTCTTTGAACTTGGATAAGAAAATATTTACTTCTTTTCATTAACCTCAAACTGAAATCAAGCATTTCCTTCCATTACGAGCATAGGCAACACACTCCAGTAGTAATAGCAGGACCTGTGATTCTTTACCCTAGAAAGCACAGATATTTTCATAGCACATTACAGTTGTTGCAGACATTTTGAAAGATCATAAGCCCTTATCACTAATTTGAAATGATGGTAGCTATGAACTAATAAAGAAGCACATATATTGTATCAAAACTTACAAAATTATTTTTAACTATATTTCAGTGTCATTGCTTTCCTTTGTAATCTCTGTTTTTAAAAATGCATTTAAAAATAGTATTCTAAGAAAATTTCACTAAGCTGTCAGAGTTGCTAGGGCACAAAAAGCTTAAGGATCCTTGTATAAAGTAGATTGTCTAACTTAATGATGCCACTCCAAGATGTAACTAACTCCTGCTTCTCTAGAAGTCCTCCTCACTAACTCACATAAGCCACTAATGGATGGAATTTCAAACAGTGTGAGGGAGACAGAGGTGCGAGGGGCTGTGCTGGTAGACGTTTCCCCTCAAATCTCACCTATGGCTTACTGCACTGACCAGGTATAGGAGAAAACAATATTGCTCACCTGTTTCCTCAGGCAAGACCTGATTCCCCAACCTTTGGGTTTGGCACTTCTGAAACACCCATCCAGCATCTCCTGGAGCACCCAGGCTGTGGTGAACCTTCTCTTGGGAAACAGAAAAGGAAAACCAGATGTTTGGGTGTCTCTCTTGTCATAGATCCAAGAGAGACTTGTTCTACACAGACACCCCTTCTTATCCAGGTCTCCCATCCCCAGGCTTCAGCATAACTGATTAGCTTGGTGATGATGATGATACTGCCACTAACAATAACAATAACTTGCTGTGTGTCAGGCCCTATCCCAACTACTTTACAAATGTTGCCTTGTTTAATCCTTCCACAACACAATGTGATACCTGGCTTTATTATTGCCATTTTGCAGTCATAAAAGGGGAAGTGATAAAGTAATTCACCATCACTTACATTAAGTCTGTCTTAACTTATACTACCATCACAGCTGCCTTGCTTAGTGACTCTGCTAGATGCTGGACACTAGTGTGTAAAGAAGTACGTGCAATACGTTCTAAATGGTATAATGTGCCTGGGGTCACATGCAGGCGTGGTAGTGGTCGAGAGGGCGAGCTCTTGCATGGGAAGCCCTGGTTAGAATCCTGACCCCACCCCCTTGGGCAATTGACTTCACTTTTCTGTGCTTCTCTGTCTTCATCTGAATCCAGGAGATAATAGTGACTTCCTCATAGGAGAGCGGGGAGGATGAAAGGAGATAATCTATGTAAAGTGTTTAGCACAGCACTTGCACATAGTAACTTCAATACGTGTTTGTCATTATAACCATAATTCAAATGAATGGTGTATTTGTTAGGAAAGGCATCAAGGGGTTGGTGAGCTCCAAGATCTTGGGAGATAAGAAGGTAGAACATTCTGGGCATGCTTTATTCACTGACTTTCATCACAATGTCAAATAGATTAATTTAGCAAAATCCACTTTAAACATCTTTCGTGGGTCAAATCCTTTTTGAAAATTACAACCCGAAGTGGTGCTTTATATGATATCACTCAAGTTCAACCTGCCTAACGTCACACCAGTGTTTTTGAGCAAAGCAGATGCTATGATAGTATAAGTTAATATAAAGTTACTATGGGATAGATTGGAAGATTGGGATTAACCCATACACACTACTATATATAAAATAGATAACTAATAAGGACCTACTGTATAGCACAGGGAACTCTACTCAATACTCTGTAATGGCCTATGTAGGAAAAGAATCCAAAAATAAGTAGATATATGTATTTGTATAACAGATTCACTTTCAGGTGTATTTGTACACCTGAAACTAACACAACATTGTAAATCAATTATACCCCAATAAAAATTTTAAAATATATATATGTAGTTAATATGAGTGATGGTGAGCTACTCTTATCAATTCCCCTTATATGACTGTAAGATGGGAATAACACCACATATGTCATTGTGCTGTGGAAGGATTAAATGAGGCAATATTTATAAAGTAGTTGGGAACAACTGAAACCCAGTTAATTCAGACTGGTTGTAGTGTGCGTCTCTTGCCTTTGCCTAGACAGCATTTGCTCTCTTCCTCTGGTAAAACCACCCAGCTTTGCTTTGGGAAATGGCCCTTCCCCATTCCATGGGGTTCTGACCTGGTCCCTCATCCCAGGCCACAGAGACTCATTTCTGTTTCCTTCTGGATTTGCTCAGCTCATAAGATGAGCAGCTGGGTTCCTGACGGTATTCTCACCCATGCTATGGAGAAAGCCTGCCCAAGGTGTGGAGAGCCAGTCAGAGCTCCGAGGAGGTCACTTGAACCTCTGGTCAGATGTGCCTGAAACTGGACACACACCTGGATGCCCCTGACTTGTGATTTAATAGTTCTCCCTTTTGCTTAACCTATTTGAATTCACTTTTCATCTTTGTAATTCAAAGAGTACTCCACGTATACTGGTTATAAATGCTACTTGAATATATCCCTAAGTTTTGGGTATACTCCAATTTTGTGTTTTATTACTTACAGAACATTTTTTGTCTGTTCACTGCTTACAAAAAATAATAATAACAATAATTCCACCTATGCCTGATCTCTCTGCCAGCCTGACGACAATTATTAGGTTAAGTGATTTGTTCAAGGAATAAGGAGCAGAGGTGGGATTCAAACGCAAGTTTGTCTGATTGTGAAATCTGTGAGTTTTCTGCTACACCAAGCCTCCTCTTCAGCTTGAGGTAACAGTGTTTTCCATCTGAATGCATCTTTGACATTATGATGAAAGTCAGTGAATAAATAGATTAATTTAGCAAAATCCACTTTAAACATCTTTCGTGGGTCAAATCCTTTTTGAAAATTACAACCCGAAGTGGTGCTTTATATGATATCGCTCAAGTTCAACCTGTCTAACGTCACACCAGTGTTCTTGTTGCTGAGAGAAAAACTTGGTTTTCTTTCCTGGGAAACATGGAATTAATGCATATTTTACAGTGACTTCTATGCGAGGTAGATGATGAAGGAGTAGGTCTGGGAGTGGCGTTTGCCTTCAAGGAGCTTGAACTCCAGTGGGGAAGATACACATACAGTGATCTAAATCTCTTCCAAGCCAGTTGGATATATGCTACTATCAGCACCAACAATGGGGCTACAGCCACGGAGGAAGGGCCAAGTATTAGTAGGGATGGTACGTCAGGGAAGGAAGACTTCAAGGAGGCCGAAATGTTGAGCTACGTCTTGAAGCAGGAGAAGAACTCCTCAGAAGAATGTATCCTCAGGTGATCTAAGAGTTCACGGTCAAAGCGGGAGCCTAGGTTTCACGGTTTGCCTGCTAGCTGCAGACACTGCTGGGAACCCGGAATACAACAGGGATGTAGACAGAGTGCTCGCCCACACAGTGCTTACAGTTTGGCAGAGGCAGACCAACAAGGGTATGCAAGGTAGAGTGAGTGACGCGCGTAAAACTCCAGTAAGTGCAGGGCGCCTGGGGAACGTAGGGGTGGCGCAGCCTTAGGTGGTCGGGAACCTCTCAGACGGGATCTGATGGGTGAGAGGGCGGAGCGCCACCAAGGGGCACTCTTGAGAGGCTGCGGAGCAGTGGAGGCCGGCGAGAAGATGACTGGTTGAGGGAGGGGCAGGTTGTTTGCTAGAGTATTTCCAGGCGGGCTGGAGCCAGGAAGGCAGTAGAAGAATACGTCGGGACCACCTGGAGACCGCACGGAAGAGCGCAGTAAGGAGCTGGGGTGGCCCCTGACCCCACCCTCTGCCTTAGACGTTGGCGTAAAATCCGGCAGAGATGAATTCAAGGCTCGCGACAAAAGACTCCGGGTGTCTCTTCTAGCTCGTTATTTAATCCCTCCTCCCTCAACTCAGCCTCACAGAGAGTTCTGGGTTTCCACGTCCTTCTACGTTCCTTGCCAATGGATAACCTCGCAGAAACGGCCTCCTGGAGACCACCTAGCGAATCGCCCCGCACCCAATCCCCGGGCTGTTCTTCCCTTTTCTATCTTCGCTTTCTCGAAGCTGCGTAGGCTGCAGCTCGCCTCTGCCCAGGAGGCTTGGTTGGCAGTAGCTCTCACCTCGCCACGGGGGGAGCTGGGCAAGAGGGGAAGGGAGAGGGGAGGGGAGGGGGAGTAAAAACCTCGGGCTCTGCTTTTCTCTCTGTGGCCCGGGCCGCCAGCCCCGGGTCCTGTCCCCTCCCCCGTCCGTCAGTTCCGCTCAGGTCTCCACTTGCGCACCAGCTCTTGTGATACATGGACGCCTCTGGTAACCCTGGCCTTCGGGTTTCTCTCACGTATCCATATCTGTCACTCCATCCCGAAGTGTGAAGACGGCCGTGTTAGAACCTCTGTGTGTGGATTTTGTCCGCCTCTATGAGAGCCTAATGGAAACAGAATGAGGCACAGAGGACAGCCTTTGTAATCCCTGGCCCACCTCCCGATTCTTATTATACAAGAAGACCCTTAGAACTCTTTTTTTTTTTTAAGCTTGCTTTGGGGATAGAAGAGAGAATAACTCTAGGATAATAATTTGTTCTTCAATGGTGGGTAGCAAAGGTTTTCATTGACACAGGGAGCCAAGCCTTGGGACCACTGGGAGAAAAGGGGTGGCAGGAGGACCCCTGAGAATTAAGTGGGTGCCAGTTATTTTCACCAGAGAGCCTATTCTCAGCCTTTATCACGATAACAATTTATAACAATTTATTCTCCTGGGTTTTAGTCACTAAAAGATTAAATACATTTAGATCTTTTTTTGATAAGTTTTTTTAAAAAAATATTGAAGTATAGTTGATTTACAATGTTGTGTTAATTTCTACTGTACAACAAAGTGATTCAGTTATACATATATACATTCTTTTTCATATTCTTTTCCATTGTGGTTTATCACAGAATATTGAATGTAGTTCCCTGTGCTATACAGTAGGACTGTGTTGTCTATCCATCCTATATATAAGAGTTTGCATTTACTAACCCCAAATTCCCAGTCATTCCCTCCCTCCCACCACCTCCTTGGCAACCACAAGTCTGTTCTCTATGTCTGTGAGTCTGTCTCTGTTTTGTAGATAAGTTCATTTGTGTCATATTTTAGAGTCCACATATGTGACATCAAATGGTATTTGTCTTTCTCATTCTGACTTACTTCACTCAGTATGATAATCTCTAGGTCCATCCATGTTGCTGCAAATGGCATTATTTCATTCTTTTTATGGCAGAGTAATATTCCATTGTATATATGTACCACATCTTCTTTATCCATTCATCTGTCGATGGACATTTAGGTTGTTTCCATGTCTTGACTATTCTAAATAGTGCTGCTATGAACATAGGGGTGCATGTATCTCTTCGAATTATAGTTTTGTCTGGGTATATGCCCAGGAGTTGGATTGCTGGATCATATGACAACTCTATTTTTAGTTTTTTGAGGAACCTCCATACTGTTTTCCATAGTGGCTGCACCAATTTACATTCCCACCAACAGTGCAAGAGGGTTCCCTTTTCTCCACACTCTCTCCAACATTTGTCACTTGTAGACTTTTAAAAAATTTTTTTTGCAGTACGCGGGCCTCTCACTGTTGTGGCCTCTCCCATTGCGGAGCACAGGCTCCGGACGCACAGGCTCAGCGGCCATGGCTTACGGGCCTAGCCGCTCCGCGGCATGTGGGATCCCCCCGGACCGGGGCACGAACCCGTGTCCTCTGCATCGGCAGGCAGACTCTCAACCACTGTGCCACCAGGGAAGCCCTATTTGTAGACTTTTTAATAATGGCCATTCTGACTGGTGTGAGGTGGTATGTCATTGTAGTTTTGATTTGCATTTCTCTAATAATTCGCAATGTTGAGCATCTTTTCATGTCCATTGGTGCATATGTCTGTTTTTGTGCCAATACCATGCTATTTTGATTACTGTAGCTTTGTAATATTGTCTAAAGTCTGGGAGGGTTATGCCTCCTGCTTTGTTCTTTTTCCTCAGGATGGCTTTGGCTATTCTGGGTCTTTTATGGTTCCATATAAATTTTGGGATTATTTGTTCTAGTTCTGTGAAAAATGTCTTGGGTAATTTGATGGGAATCACATTAAATCTGTAGATTGCTTTGAGTAGTTTGGCCACTTTAACAATATTAATTCTTCCAATCCAAGAGCATGGGATATCTTTCCATTTCTTTGAATCATCTTCAGTTTCCTTTATTAATGTTTTATAGTTCTCAGCATGTAAGTCTTTCAACTTCTTGGTCAGGTTTATTCCTAAGTATTTTTTGATATGATTTTAAAAGGGATTTTTTTTTTTTCTTTTACATCCCCTTTCAAACACACTTAGATCTTGAATGTGAATGTAGGGAGTGTGGCTGTAAAATAATGCCACTGACACATCAACAAGGAAACCATACTCCTCCTTTGTGTAATCTGTTGCATTATTGACGGTGTACCTCGAGGGGGCAGAAGAGGATAAGTTTTCTTCAGAAGCCTCTTGGTCTACTGAAGTATCAATACTATTAGGCCTCTGGTTCTTCTCTAGCTTTCTCTCTATATCTACTTCAGGCTAACTCTCTCAAGAGAAGTTTTAGAGGAAATTACAGTGCAATCTTTGAGGCAGGAAGGTTGTCTACCTCACTGATTCTCAAAGTGTGGTTCCCAGTTTCCTGAGTGTCATTGAGACTCTTTCAGGCAGCCCATAAAGTAAACTGTTTTCAGATAAATACCAAGGCATTATTTACCTTTTCCCCTGGGTTGATGTCAGAACCAACGGTGCAAAAACGATGTTCGTTAAAACTGCTGGCATCCTAGCAAGAATCAAGATAGTGGCACCAAACTATTAGTAGTCAATGTATTCTTCACCATCACACATTTGCAATAATTTTTTTTAAATTACCAGTTTCACCTAAGAATGTCCTTGATCAAACAGTAAAATTCTTAATTTTATTAAATTTTGACCCTTGGATTCATGTCCTTTTATTATTCAGTGTGACAAAACGGGAATACCCATTAAGCAGTTCTACTGAATGTCAAAGTAGGAAGGTCACCTTGAAGGAAAGCACTTGCATAACCTGAACGAGAGTCCCTTTTCTTCGGAACACCATTTTTACTTCAAAAAAAAAAATCTGGCAAACAAATTACGGTTTTTCAGACTTCAGTATCTGGCAGATCCTTTCTCAAAAAGAAGGTGAACTTATCCCTTTAAGGAAATCAATGATCAGTATTTGTGCCAAAGATAAAATTTGAGCATTCAAGTGAAAATTAGAAATCTGGAAAACTTGTATCTACCACAGTTAACTTCACACATTCTCTATATTTGAAAACTTTTCTGATGAACTTGGTGGTGATGTTAATGAATTTTGGTATTGCGTAGTGAAATGTGTGAGAATTTTGAAGTTCTGCGTAACTCAGTGAACCACCATGACCCTATGCGTGAGTAAAAGATTTATTCAAACCACAAGATTGCTCAGTGGATTTTAGTGTAACAGAGTACAGAAAAGGTCATTGATATGGTTTCAGATTCCATCTTGTTGCTACTCTTTAAGAAACGATCATTTTGGCAGTTTGGTGTAGTACAAAAATCAACAGCCACCAGCATATCTGAAAAGCTGCTGAAATACCTCTCTCATTTTCAGCTCCTTCTCTGTGTGAGGCTGGATTTTCTTCACATACTTCAGCCAAAACAGTATCTCACAACAGACTGAATGCAAAAGCAGATATGAGACTCCAATAACCACTAATAACTAATTCTACCGTGTTTTGAATAGACATGCAAGGAAATGGGTGTCTTCATTTGTTCCCTTGTCATTTAATTTCTGCAGATAAACATGGCTTCCTTCTCTGTCTACAAACTGTCTTCTTTAGAAAACAACAGATCTTGACCAAGATAACTTTCCTTGGCTACTATGCTTTGCTAACAGCCGTGCGATACCTTCTGTTGTAAATGTTGTGTAGTTAACAAATACCAGACAGTCCACTCAAATACCCTGAGGAAAATGAGGTCAAGAGATGGAATTTACCCACAGCCATATAGTAAATAGCAGAGGCCTAACTAAAACTCTGACTTTATGATTCAAGGTCATTAGCTTCCCTATTATACAGCTCCCTCTGGAAAGTAGTTCCCACAGGAGGTTTGTTAGAGGAGGGAGGGGGAAAATTTAAGAGGGCAAGCAATTCTGCATTTGGAAAAGACCCAATCTGTCTCACTTAGGCAAAACTGAAGAGGGATTCTTGTCTGTGCTAGGTGATGGAACAGAACTACGTGCAAACAATTCAGATTCTTTACTCAAGTGACAGGCAGTTGTGGAAATAGGGGGGAAACAGTATTTGCTCCACAATCAAATGCCATGCTCCTTCCAGTTGAACCCTCAAGAGGGCGCTAGAGGTTTTAATCTCTCTTTGCAGAAGCAAGTGAAGTAGCCAGATACGGGTCATGGGGTATTGGGCTCCCTTTTACACTGCTGTGTCTTCACTCTATCCATTTGGTATGCCTGCATTTCAAGTATAAACAGACGAGCAGGATAAAAATCAAGGGAGGAAAGCTATGTATACAATCAAAATGATGATTTCTTCAGAAGCTGAGTAGTTTATATAATCTGTCATCCATGTCTCTTCCATTTATTCTGTTTTCGTCCTTCATACAACTCCCCCAGAGACTTGGCAGCTCTAACAATATTTACATTTGTATGGTCCCTCTCAATTTTCAAGGTATTTTCACAATCATGTCCTCTGAGCCTCAGACAGAGCTTTACCTCTGTGAAGAAAGTTAGGATAAATGTTATTTTCCCATGGTGCCTTTGGTAAGCAGACTTGTTTAAACATGATGCACAAGATCATTCTAGACTGCCTGAACTATGAGCTGGTAGGATAGAGAGGAACTACCCCAACGCAGCCTCCTATAGGACCAGCACCACCTTCCACTTGGAGGAGAGGAAGCATCAGAGCCCAACGTTCCCCAGACCAAGGAACCAGTGTTTCTGACTCAGTCCATTTAGGGTGGGGCCCGAGAACGTGAATTTCTATCAAATTCCCACTAGATGCTATGGTCTGGGGACTACAGTTTCAGAACCAGTGCTTTAACTCATACTCTATGTTTGCAAAATTGGTCTACAACCTTGTTGCTAGATGGGTGGCATCCATGTCCACGAAAGAACCCACCTTTTATAAGCAGCCCTTTTTACCGATGGGAAAGATGAATAGAGATTGACTGATTTGTCCAAGGTCACATCGATAGAAATTTGGTATAGTCTGAAGTAGACCCAAGGTCTTCTGATTCCTAATCAAAGGTAATTCCTTAAGCTATTAGTCTATTGTAACTTTCTTTAATAGCAGACAGGGACGATTGGCAATTGTTACATGTTCAACAAATATATGTTTAGTTGAACTTTTTTGCTGAGCATGATCTAAGTAAATAGCAAAGGAAAAATAATCCTCCCTATTTTTATCCAAGACACATTATAGGAGATAAAAATGCCCTTCAGCGTACCTAAGAGCATCAGGAATAGAAGTATATAAATTACTTAAATTCTGCTCTTTAGAATTGCATGTCTAAATGCTGTTGGGTTTCTAAAAATAATGTATTTCAATCCAATTTAATTTTTTAAAAATTTAAAATTTGTATTGAATGAGTTAATTTACAATATTAGTTTCAGGTGTACAACATAGTGATTCAATATTTTTATAGATTATACTCCATTTAAAGTTGTTATAAAGTATTGGCTATATTTCCTGTGCTATACATGGTAGTTTGTACCTCTTAATCCCCTACCCCTATCTTGCCCCTTTCTCCTTTCCTTTCCCCACTGGTAACCACTAGCTTGTTCTCTTTATCTGTGATTTTGTTTCTGTTTTGTTATATTCATTTTAATAAAAATGTTTTGATGTTTACTCTGAGCAAATAACTCTGCTGGGGCTGTAAGTGAGATCTGGTCCTTGACTTACAGGAACTCATAAACTAGTGGGAGGAAGCCGAATGTTCATAACTAACTACAGAATTACATCAGTTGCAATGTGATATCTACGAAAATCTCGAGGTCCACAGTATACAGTGCAGGGAGACAAAGAGGGGAGAAATAGGTTTCATTTAGGAGAGTTAATGAAGGAGTTGTGGAAGAAGTAGCATCTGAACTGGTCCTCTGAAAGGGAGGAGGATTTTGCCTGGTAAAGATAGAGAGGAAGAATCTTCTGGGCAGAGAAAACTGCATTGGAAAAGATACAGGCAAGCACAGAGCTTGCTTGGGGAAGAGCTACTTTTATATGTGGTCTGGGAAGGGCACAGGAGTGCAATGTGATACAACTGCAAGTCATTGGGGACGGCCAAGAATAACAGTTCTGAGCCAGGAAAGACATGAGCGGAGGGGTGCTGTAGAAGGGAGGAGAAGAGACTAGTGAGAACGTGGAACCAGTAAGGAGGACCCTTCAGAAGTTGGCATGAGGGAGAGAGTGGGTTTGGGGTCTTTTGTAGTAAACCTGGTTTTGAACCCGTTTTCACTTACTACTTCTGTGACCTTAGGCAAAATATGACTCTTTTTGGACTTTAGTTTTCTCACCTGGAAAAGGAGAGGGTAGATGCTGGCTAACATCTGTCTACCCTTAACATTTTTTTTTTTTTTTTTTTTGCGGTACGCGGGTCTCTCACCGTTGTGGCCCCTCCCGCCGCGGAGCACAGGCTCCGGACGCGCAGGCCCAGCGGCCACGGCTCACGGGCCCAGCCGCTCCGCGGCATGCGAGACCCTCCCAGACCGGGGCACGAACCCACATCCCGTGCATTGGCAGGCGGACCCCCAACCACTGCGCCACTAGGGAAGCCCCTACCCCTAATATTCTTTGATTCCAAAAACCTTATTTACCTTCTGCTGCAAATCTAATTCTGGATGGCTTGAGTCAGTTTTGTACCCTTCACCTTTCTAAAATGGGTATGGTTCCTTTGGGGATCACAACGTGAAATAAAAGACAATTGAAAGTCCCATTGATCTGGCCACAGTTTGACGTAGAAGCGAGAAAATGAAATTCTTGAATTAGAACTTATTCAAACCTGTCTTACTTACAACTTACTTCAATTGTACCAACTATTCAAGCATGGTTGATTTGCAACAGAGAAAATGTTATCTTGCTGAGTTTACAACCTCATGGGTTGGAAGCACGATTCCAGCTCTGAAAATGTGTGGGTTACTTCTTATATAAACACAAGGGTTTGCTTTAGGGGTAGAGGCCAGATTTCATGACTGTAACTGGAAATCTTAGGGAACAGATGAATCATATAAATACATCACTTCAACCGGAAAGTGAATGTATCCTCTTGTTAGTTTATCTCAAAATGCTTTGTGAAATCTAAGAGCTGGAGGGACCTACAGCCCAAGCCATGTATGGGATGTGATGATCTAGTATAGTCTCCAGCCAGAAGACCAAATATTGCCTTTTGTTCTTTCCTGGGGTCGGGGGGAAGGATATGGAAAACAATGCTCTGGCCACAGAGAAGATTCAAGGGAATAAAAATGAATCATCACCAGCTGCCAGGAAACACCAGGAGTTCTCTTAATGGAACGAAGTCCTCCTGTACCTTGGGTGGGAGCAGAGGGAGTGAGGGGAAACGACAGCTGGTGGGGAAGATGGAAGCCGGAGAAAGGGACACTGCAGCAGGACTGAAGCTGGCAACCATGGCAGAGGAACAAACCAGAAGGGATGTGAGTGTATGCAGGTTTCCTGTGATGTCCCTTAGGGAGATTGTTTTCCAGAGCTGCCCTCCATGGTTTCCTAATCAGCTGCCTCAGTCCCTAGTCTCCACCCTGTGCAATGTCATCTGCATAAAAATGTGGAGAATGTAACCAACTATTCACTGTGTCCAAAAGGGCTCTGCAAATTATGAGGCTGCACGTGCAGCCCACTATATAAAGGGCCTCCCACCAGCAGGCTGGGAAGGGGAACTGCTGCCCTAGGCCAGGGAGGCCCAAGGGTCAAGTCCAGGCCATAAACTGAAGCTTTGGGGGAATTTCAGGCACATCCTGCTGCTTGCTGGACCCCGAGGCATGGGATCTGGGCTGGATTCTCTCTTGCTTCCTGAGCTCCTTTAATTAACTTAATTAGTTTATTACTTTTTAAGCATCCTAATATCTCTCCATTTATTTGGGTCTTCTTCAGTGTTTCTATATAAAGTCTTTTTTTAAAAATCTTTTTTTATTATGGTCATTTTCAAACATACCAAAAATAGAAAGGAAAGTATGTCGAATCCACCCAATCCAGCTTCAATATTTATCAGTATTTTGCCAAATTTCTTTCACTTATGTCTCCTCCACTTTTTTTTCCGATGGTGTATTAGAGCAAATTCCAAATACATCATTTCAACTGTAGAATCTTGAGAATGCATTGTTAGCAGGAAGGTCTCTTTTTTTCCACATAATACTACTACTATCGTATGTAATAAAATTAGTAATTTTTTAATATATAACCATGGACAAAGACCATATATTTCTTACACCATAGGATTCAAACAAGATCCACACACAACACACATTATTTCCTCTCTCTTTTTTTTTCATGCCATTTATCTGTAGGAGAATTTTGATCAAATGTTTCTATAGAGTTTTCATAACCTAGATTTGGCTATTGCATCCTTGTGGTATTTTTCCAAGGATTCCTAGTTCCTTTTTATTGGGAAATGGCATTTAGAGACCACCATCTGGGCATGAGGCATCATTCTTTGCTACTGAATTGTCATTGTTTTGTGGACTTTTCAGAGTAAACAATGAGAAAATATATACATTTGAAAATGAGAAAAGCTGAGTTCTTACTGATATTTACAATTTAAATTTAAGATTACAGGGTTTTTTCTTAACTTACTTGTTTTGTGTTTGCATCTCACTTCTCCCTCGCTGAACAGTTTGGTTTCTATGATATTAATATCATTACTAATTAGCTTTAGTTTACAACACGTTTAATGCAGGTTAAGATTTCTTTGTACTAATTCCATGGGGGCAATATTACCTCTTATGTCTCTGAGGATATTAATTATAGGGTTTTTTTTTTTTACATTGATATATTTTTAATTCCTTTTATTGTTTCTGTTTTCACTGTTCACATTTTCTTAAAGATCTGGTGCACCTTGGCCGTTGATTCAAAAATAAGAGATACTGGGCTTCCCTGGTGGTGTAGTGGTTGGGAGTCCGCCTGCCGATGCAGGGGACACGGGTTCGTGCCCCGGTCTGGGAAGATCCCACATGCCGCGGAGTGGCTGGGCCCATGAGCCATGGCCGCTGGGCCTGCGCGTCCGGAGCCTGTGCTCCGCAGCGGGAGAGGCCGCAGCGGTGAGAGGCCCGCGTACCGCAAAAAAAAAAAAAAAAGAGATACTAAAACATCAGTATTACTAATAACAGTAAGATTACTGACATGAGTATAATATCAAAGAAGTTAAGTAAAAATCCCATAATCTTGTATTTGAATAGGAAATATCAGTATGAATTCATTTTTTGTCTCTTAAAATCAATTAAAAAGAACATATTTCATTGCTTTGTCTCTTAAAAAGGCCTAGAAGCAATGAATTTAGTAGTAATAAGCCCAACAAGCATTCAGATTATGGTCTCTAAATACCATTCCCACTAAGAGGAACCAGAACTCTTTGGGAAAATGCCTGATTCCAAGTCTAGGGCAGGAATTAAAAGGTGAGTCCGGGACATAGTTTTATGTCAAAGAAGAAACAGGAAGTGTTTCAAAACAAAGAGAGTCACATCAAAAGGATGCAAAAGCCATCCTTAAGAGGCTCTCACTGGCCAAAGAAGGGGCAGTTTGAACATGAAAAATAATTAGAACACATCAGATAACTAAAAATTCATGAGGTTATAGTGATTTTAAAAATATGTCATTGGTCATCTTTGGAGGTTGCTAGAGCACCAAATCATTACTAAAAAATGTATTAAAAAGGGAAATATCAAGGATTTTTTTCTGCCTTTCCTGTATGTACTGTCTTTCACAGTAACCAAGTTGTTGATGTGGAAAAGTTCTTTATAGAATAGTTCAACCAGTGAATGCAGAAGAAATGATGGAATTATAAAATCATCATTTTGCAACCCCTAATAAAATAATGGATCTAGGCAACAATTATCAATGTTTGCTAAAACAATTAGGTTAAACTCAATGAAGAACTTCATAATGGAAATATTAGACTGCTATCACTTGAAGCCACTGATCAATCTTGGTATCATTAAAGGTAAAACAACTGGACTGTATAATGATGTCCTACAATAAGAAAAACACACCACCCCCTAGGAAGTATTCTTGCCTAAAAAATCACCTGAATCTTATCAAGCCAGTAGGTTAGCTATCAGTTTACAGAAAACAAGACAAGAAAATAACATTTTAAACAAAACCACTAAGATGCAATAAATCAGATCTTGAATGAGATATTCTATAAGCCAAATGAGCTAGTTTCTCCAAAAAATAATGGCATAGAAAATAGAGGGATTGATTTTTAGAGAATAAAAGATATTTAAAAGATAGAGTAACTAAATCCAATGTATGGACCTTGTTTGGATCCTGATTTACACAAACTTACTGTAAAATATATCTGAGATAATCAGGGAAATTTGAAGATGGACTTAGTATTCAGTTTTATAAAGGAATTATTTTAAGTTGTATTATTATCAAAATGGCATGGTTGCCATTTTTTAAACTTCTTTATAGTAAAAGTTAGATGCATATTGAAGTATTTCCAGGTGAGTAAATATGAGGTTTGAGATTTGCTTTAAAATACTCCAGGAGAAAAAAAAATAAAAAGATGGGGTGATAAAAAAAAGGAGAATAGGTTTTTAGAAACTGCCGATAAATTGGTGAAACTGGATAATAGGTACATGTGAGTTCATTATACTATTCTTTGTACTTCTAAGTTTGAAATTTTCTATCATTAAAGGTTTTAAAAATTAAGGAAAACATGAATTGTTGGTGAATAAAATCTAAGATATCTCTAATAAGCATAGTCTGAAACGGGACATTTCTAAAAGAATATTTAAATGAACAAAATAACCTGATGAATTAACAATCTCCTCTGTATAGTTCCATTCCTCCCTATATTGGCACCAACAGGTTTTCTAGAACCCAATCACCTCTCTTCCATATGATTCTAGTAATACACAGACAAATCCCAATTCCTCTCTTTTCTTAGAGCTATCTCCCTTCTGTTTATATTTGTAATGCCACCTAATCCAGGCCATGACAAAACTTCCCATGACGGATATGATTTACAGGACTTCAGTTTGTCTTACAAGGTTATATCTTAGCTTTATTTTTCCAGAAGTCACTGAAGGAGGCACCTAAGTTACATAAGTAAGCCCTGTTTGAGTCACAGTACAAGTCACAATACAACTCATTCCTCCTAAGCTAGTTTGGTTCTTCTCCACTGGTGAGTCCAGGCTTCATCCCTGACACAAAAATAGGGGCCCATTTTTCTCCCAAGCCTGTTACCCACCATCTACATACTACATTGACCATAAGCAGGAATGAATATTTCACTTTCTGAAAACTAGCTTTTTCACAACACAGCTAACAACTAGCCTGATTCAAAATTAAAACCCTCCCAGTACAGAATTCTCCTTCTCTTCAGAGGCAAGGGCTGGGGGGACAAATGCTCCTTGTGCTCTGCCCTCGAGGTCAACAGATTGAATGTGGCCTTGTGTGTGCTGTGAATGTACACTGAATGACATCATGCCTATTCAGTGGACTTTCCAGCCACCAGAGCCTCACTGATGACCAAAATTTTTCTTTTTAGAAAGGCGCTCTTCTTTGACTTATGAGATTGTTTTACTATCCTGGTACTTTTAGTTTTTTTCCCAGCCTTAGCCATGATTCCTCCTCCTGACTTGTTCCTTTTCCTCTCCTTTTCTCTCCTTCCCTCACTTTTGCTCTCCCCTACCTTCCCCTGTTCTTTCCTCCCCTCCCTTTTCCCTCCTCTCCCTTCCCATCCTCTCTCCCTCTTTCTCTTTCCATTCTCCATACATAAAACTAATATCAACTATCAATTTTAGATGAATAAGTGGAAACCTTCTGTATCACTTTCACCAGGTTCCAATCCTGCATCTCCGACAGACTACCAGATATTTATAATTGGGCATCCCATTATTAAACCCAAAATAAAACTCATAATCTCCCAAAGAGATTCTTCTTCCCATTTTCTTTAACTTTGTAAATGACACTTCCAGTCTCCAATCTGCCCAGACTTGGAAACTCGTAGCCATCTCTAGTTCTTTCCTTAACCACTATGGTGAGCCAGGCACTGAATTCTGCACTTTCAATCTTTAAAATGCATCCTAGCTCATCCCTCCTCTCCATTTCTACCATCACCAGGTGGTCTGGGCCCTTGTTGGGCTGAATTATAATACGGGGCCCTCTATGCTCCTCCACCCTCTATTCATTTTGTTTTCCTTGGGTCCACTGGGCCCACGCTCACCCCAGAGGATTCTCATTAAAACACTGCTTGACTCATACCACCCCTAAAACCTTGTATGATTATCTAATTAAAACTTCCCTGTAGAAACCCACATCCTCAGGCTGGCATTTGAAACTTTTCATAATTATTTCCCCCCGATGTGTCCAACCTTCCATCCATCCAAAATCATTTCCTCCTGCCTCTGTACATACAATTTTCATCTCCTGTCCAAACCTTTCCTTGTACTTTCATTTCATTCCACACTCCTTCCTCTCTGCCTATCTATGGGCTATCCATTCTCCAAGTCCACATGAAAACCTCTTCCTTCAGAAGGGGTTTATGGATGAAATGACCAGATACCTGGCTTTGCTTTAAAATAATGGGCAGAGGAAATGAAGCAGGTATCCGTATATGTGGACCTTTCCTCACTCAAATGCAATTAGTTCCCCCAAATAGCTTTTATTTGGGAAAATAAAGAAATATTTAAAAAATGCTCCTACTGAGACTTCTCTGGTGGTGCAGTGGTTAAGAATCTGCCTGCCAATGCAGGGGACACGGGTTCGAGCCCTGGTCCGGGAAGATCCCACATGCTGCGGAGCAACTGAACCCATGCACCACAACTACTGAGCCCGTGTGCCACATCTACTGAAGCCCACGGGCCTAGAGCCGGTGCTCCACGCCAAGAGAAGCCACCACAATGAGAAGCCCGTGCACCGCAATGAACAGTAACCCCCACTCGCCGCAACTAGAGAAAAGCCCGCCTGCAGCAGCAAAGACGCAACACAGCCAAAAATAAAAAAATAAATTTACTTTTAAAAAATGCTCCTACTATATAGGGAGTGCCCTATTTTGGAATGGATTGCAGTTTGAAGAGGGGAAATATTGGTGGCCTGAGAATGAGGAAATAGGGTTCTAGTTTTTAAGTGCTGATTATTAATAAGTTTTGTTTATTCCATTAACCTTGTTTCATCATATATAAGTTCTTCCATTGCTTTAGTTCATTGTCTCACTCATGGAGGTTGATTTTCTTGAATACTTCATGTTCCTTGATTGTGAATTTAGCTTTGTGACTGAGATTCCCGTTAGATTCTCTGCTGCATCTGTTTGCATGGCCTGCCTGGGAAAGAGGCAAGAGTTGCCCTTGTAGCTTGCCTCCTGGCCTGCTTTCAGGAGGAGGAAGGACAGGGTGTGCCACCTTAAGGTCAGGGCACCTTAGTGGTTGGTCTGTTAGATGTTGGTACTCACCAGTCCCTCCTGAGGTCATCATTGGCTGCTGCCCTGTCTCTGACCTGATAGAGCCTGTGGGCAGACACCCCATCATTGCTTCCTGGCTGCTCTTGCTATGGTTTCTATGCCTTGTCTATTGCCCTGGAGCCCTTTCTGCTGCAAGTCTGTGTAGCCTCCAGGTGTACCCTCCACCCCCAGTAGTCTGTGCCTGCCGTTCTCAGCAGTCTCAGTAGAGTCTAGTCTACAGATTTCCTTTTCAATCCAACCGCCTCAACATTTATCCTTTAAATTCTTAATCTAGTTTTTAAGCAAAATTATTTCTAGGCACTCAGAGGAAACTTCAACTTGTACTTAGGACACCATTTTGGAATTAAAGTCTCAGTTTGGGCTAAACTAGCCAGGTATCTCAGAAGCCAACCCATCGATGGCCATTGAGATTAGTGCTTATTCACCCACCTTTGCCAAAAGTGAGACAAGAAGAGGACATGAACTTCTGGTTAGGAAGCAGGGACAATTTATTTTTCTTAAAACTGATTTCCTGTTAATATCTGAGTGGGAAGTTAGAAGTTTGCATCCAAAGAATTTTTTTTGTCCTTTAGGAAATAGGCCGCTCAAAGTCAGAAACACAGAAAAATATCTCCACGTATTTGCCTGTTGGAGTTTGAAATTACAGAATCCCCACGTGAGTGGATGTCAAGCCCCTGCATCTGGCAGGGCTCCTCCTCTAGGCTGAGATGCAGTTTGGGTCCACTCAGCTGGAGAATTTATGGACACCTGAGTCCAGTCCAGCTGAGTAGGGGAGAGGCTTGAGCGGGAGACAGCCAGGTGCAGGCCATGCTTAGGGCTACATCTGGGGAGAGGGGATTCCACGTGGGTGAGGGTCAGCCTGAGGGCTGAGTCAGAAGAGCAGAGAGGATATGGAGGGCTCTGGAAGTCTCATTAGACCTTGGTGGTGAGATGAAATTTGGGCGTTGATCCTCTGAGCAGGGTCAGACCCTGTTGAGAGAGATTCTAATCAGGGGCTACTCTCTTATTTCATGGAGAAGGGGGAAAATTGCAAGGTCCTGAACAACAAAAGAAACCTTTTAAAACTCTCTCCATTTTTTTTTAAAGGGTAAGTATGTCGGTTTATTCAGGTATTAATACAGTGTAAATAGGATTTAATAATTTAGTTAAGAAAGCATCGCTGGGGCTTCCCTGGTGGCGCAGTGGTTGAGAGTCCGCCTGCCGATGCAGGGGACACGGGTTCGTGCCCCGGTCCGGGAAGATCCCACATGCCGCGGAGCGGCTGGGCCCGTGAGCCATGGCCGCTGAGCCTGCGCGTCCAGAGCCTGTGCTCCGCAACGGGAGAGGCCACAACAATGAGAGGCCCGTGTACCGCAAAAAAAAAAAAAAAAAAAAGAAAGAAAGCCTTGCTTTGTTTGCCTTCAGGAAGCTGTATAAAAAGATCCAGGACCCCTTGACTGTTTTCTAAAACTTAAATGTGTGTGACCTACACAGGGGTGGGGTTAGGGAAGTAGGGTGGTGACTGGGTGGGAAAGGATAGTTTTACGCCCTGATGATGTGTTCACCTGGTCACATGGTTTTGTAAAATTTGCAAGAGTAAAACCAGAGTCTCTTTCTATGCTGACTTCCCTCCATCACCATCCCTTCATATCACATGGCAGCCATGTGATATTTTGGGGTATTTTGGGGTCTGGCTAAAGGAGTGTTAAAGACACACATTGAGTTTGGGTTCAGTGTGATGTATAGTTTGCAGGTTCTCTGGGTACAGTTATTTCTGGTGGTTTGAATATACGAGTAGCTCTCGGGAATTCTCTTCTTAAATGTTTTAAATTGAGCTATAACTCATATATCATAAACTTGACCCTTTTAAAGCATACAATTCAGTGATTTTTAGTATATTCCTAAGGTGGTGCAGCCATCACAACTAATTCTAGAACATTTTCATCACTTCCCGAAAGAAGCCACATCAGTTCACTACCTGTTCTCTCCCTGCCCCCCACCAGCTGACTCCTAATCTCTAAATCCCCTCCTAATCAACTTTCTGTCTCTGAATTTGCTTATTTGGCACATTTCATATAAATGGACTCATACAATATGTGTGCCTTTTGTGCCTGGCATTTTTCGCTTAGTACAGTGTTTTCAGGGCTCATCCATGTTGTAGCATGAATCAGTATGTTATTCCTTTTCATGCGTGAATAATACTCCATTTTGTTCATTCATTCATCAGTTGATAGATATTTGGGTTGTTCCCAGGAATGCTCTTCCTAACCAGTGTGTTAACTCATTCAGCATGAAGGTTCAGGGCCAGTGGTGGTATTATTCTATGAACATGGCTCAGGGTCCCTGAGGCCAGAAGTGTGAGAGCTGTAGAGGAAAAACAGGTTTGGAATAGAGTCAGAAGCTTTCATGCTAGAGGAGTGACTAAATCTATGTATTCTTTCCACAGAAGTGATATTACAAAATTGTGGTCAGAGACTATCGAAATATTTGCAGCCAAAAAATCTAGGAAAACCTATTATAGTGGTATGTCAGGTAGTCAGTCAATTAAAAATCATTTTTCTGAATTTGGGGATATTTTTGGTAATTATCAATTTTTTCAAAATGCGTGATTTGTGGTTTATTTTCTCGTTTTAAATAAAAACTTTAAAATATAATTTTATATTTGTAATTTTGTATTTTTTTCTTAAAGGAAGTCCCCCAAGTTATATGTATAAGTTGCAACCCCTCAAAACCAGGATCCACCCTGCCCTAGGGCCACACTTTCAACCTACTTTCCTTGTCCTATACTTAGAGGTGGTCAGGAGCTTGTTGAGGGACTTCCTCCAGGGAATTATACAGCAAGCTGTTCATTTTGTGGTTTTCCCTCCCTCTTATTGTCCACTTTTTTCTTCTTGGGAGCACTTCCAGGGGAAACTAGTTCATGCAACACCTTCATTAATGTACAATACTTTCAAGAGTTGCTGTAATTGATTGTATTCCTTTCTATGCTCCCCTTCCCTGTTGCGCAGGGTCTACTTACCCATAATTCAGACATGGGTTTGGCCATGTGACTTGCTTTGGCCAATGGGATGTGGACAGAGAAGTCCACGTGATATTTCCGAGCACCAACTTCAGGGGCTTCGCAAGTTAGATCCAGCTCTAGGAGCCCGTGGTCCTTCAGTGTGCATCCTGGAAGAAGGTGTGCAGGACAGACCTGCATCCTGAAACCTGTATTCAGTCTGAAGAGGAGCAGCTGCTGCTGACCTGCAGACCACGAGTAGAAATAAATATCTGTTATTCTAAGCTACCGAGATGGGGGTTGTCAGAAACATAGTAGAATTGCAGCAGGAACTGACTTATTAGTTGCACCTTCCCAATCCGAACAGCAGAGCTGATATCATTTATCTCTCAGGAAGAAGCTAAACTTAGTCCCAAAGCTCAAATTTCCAAGATCCCTGACAGCAGATCCCGATACCTCACCTTTCCAGGTTTCCATTTTAGCATGCTTCCACCTTTTAAGGAAATCCATTTCTGAGTTAAGGTCGTGTCTCCTTTTCTTCTTCTCCCCTCGGGTATAATTTTAAGTACAAATTATTTCACTGTTTACACTTTCTGTAATAGTATTTTTGCCACTTCAATTAAACTCCAGATGCAGCCCACTACACTTCCCCTCTCAACAGTGGCTGCACCAATTTACATTCCCACCAACAGTGTATAAAGGTTCCCTTTTCTCCACATCCTTGCCAACATTTGTTATTTGTGTACTTTTTCATGATAGCCATTCTGATATGTGTGAGGTGATATCTCATTGTGGTTTGATTTGCATTTCCCTGTTGATTAGTGAGGCTGAGCATCTTTTCATGTACCTGTTGGCCATCTGCATTTCCTCTTTGGGGAAATGTCTATTCAGTTCTTTTTGCCCATTTTTCAATCAGGTGGTTGTTGTTGTTGTTTTGATGTTGAATTGTAGGAGCTGTTTATATATGTTGGGTATTAATCCCTTATTGGTCATATCATTTGCAAATATGTTCTACCATTCAGTAGGTTGTATTTTCATTCTGTTGATGGTTTCCTCTGCTGTGCAAAAGCCTTTAAGTTTAATTAGGTCCCATTTATTTTTGCTTTCATCTCCTTTGCTTTAGGAGACAGATTAAAAAAGTTATTGCTGTAATTTATGTCAAACAGGGTTGTGCCTATGTTTTCCTCTAGGAGTTTTATAGTATCTGGTCTTACATTTATGTCTTTAATCCATTTTGAGATTACTTTTGTATATAGTATTAGAGAATGTTCTAATTTCATTCTTTTACATGTAGCTGTCCAGTTTTCCCAGCACCACTTGTTGAAGAGACTGTCTTTTCTCTATATTGTTGCCCCTTTGTTGTAGATTAATTGACCATAAGTGCATGGGTTTATTTCTGGGCTGTCTATTCTGTTTCATTGATCTACAAGTCTGTTTTTGTGCCAGTACCATACTGTTTTGATGACTGTATCTTTGTAGTATAAACTTAAGTCAAGGAGCATGATTCCTCTAGCTGTGTTCTTCTTTCTCAAGATTGTTTTGGCTGTTCGGTATCTTTTGTGTTTCCATACAAATTTTACAATTATTTGTTCTAAGTCTGTGAAAAAAGTCATCAGTATTTTGATAGGGATTGCACTGAACCTGTAGATTGCCTTGGGTAGTATGGTCATTTTAACAGTATTGATTCTTCCAATCCAAGAACAAAATTTTGCTATTTGTAGCAACCTGGATGCACTTGGAGGGCATTATGCTAAGTGAAATAAGTCAGACAGAGAAAGACAAATACTGTATGATATCATTTGTATGTGGAATCTAAAAAATACAACAAACTAGTGACTATAACAAAAAAGAAGCAGACTCACAGATATAGAGAACAAACTAATGATTACTAGTAGGGAAGGAAATGGGGAGGGGCAGTATGGGGGAGGGAATTCGGAAGTACAAACTATTAGGTATAAAATAAGTAAGCTACAAGGACATATACAAAATGGGGAATATAGCCAATATTTTATAATAGCTATAAATGGAATATAACCTTTAAATATTATGAATCACTATATCATACACCTGTAACTTATATAATATTGTACAGCAACTATACTTCAATTAAAAAATTAAAAATAACAAAAAAATTTTAATAAATAAAAACAAAAAAGAAACAACTTAAGTACCAACTATAGGGGATTGGTTAAATAAGGTATATCAATAGAATGCAATACACTGTAATCATTAAAAGTGATGCAATAAAAATCTACTTAGTGACATAGAAAGGAGAGTGTTACCAAACAGAATGAACAGTATAAACTCATTTTGTAAACACAAAATACATGTATAGGTCTAGAAAGATATATGCCAGTTATTTACAGTGGTTATATCTGGTTGTTAGAATTATGGGTGATTTTTATTAATTTCATTTAGCTTATATTTTTTGTCTCCTTTGCTAACCATATTTCCTAATGTTTTAATTTTGCAGTAAAAATTAAGCCAATGTATTGTTATTTTGACCCTTACAACTGTTTTAGATGGATTGAGAGGACTTCTTTTCCTCTTTTTTTCTCTTTAATTTTTTTATTTCATTTTGTAGACACTCAGGGGTTGGGAATAAATGATGGGCTTTAACACAAAGGTGACAAGGATGATGATGGAGGTGGTTCCGTTCATAAAGAAGACAGTAAAGGTCCAGGCATGCATATATAAAGGGCATGAAATGCAAGGTTACCAAAGTGTTATAGGCAGCACAGGTAAGATGGATTTCCTCCTGTGCCCTTCCTATAAAAGGTTAAGCAGATACCAATGAGCTTGGGATTTGCATTTCCTGATGGAGTCCAAATCAACACAAGGTGATACCTTCCCATCCCCAAAGGCCTGTAGGTTATTTTACTATAGAGCCTTGGTTGGGGAGGAGGGGACAGATCCAACTGAGAGAATTTTCCATTCATTATATTTTCCCCATGAGTCAGAAATGAGCAACCTTTTATTGCTTGAGGATCAATGTAGGAAAAATAAAATTCCCAACAGGCTTAAGTGATATGCAGCAGGTCACACAGGAAGCTAGAGGTAAAGTCAGGCTGATTTTCAGCACCATACATATTCCACCCATGTCATCTCAGTAATTTCTGAGGAGACTTATGATGGTGGCAGCGTTGACAAAGTTAACTCAAAGCGGAGAAACAAGACATCCTCAGCCTAAGCGTCTGTCTGAATCATTCGGCGCCATCATATAGATAGATGGTTCCTAGAAAAAAATACGGAATACGTCATGATTTTGTGTGTCATCCCTGGGCAGGGGCCATGCTAATCTCTGCATCGTTCCAATCTTAGTACCTGCTCTGCCAAAGTGAGTACAAGAGGACCTCTTATTGTCGACCATGACATGAGCTCTCTACCTTTTTCAGAGAAGGGGCAATTCCAGATTCAGTGTTTCCCTTCTGAAGTAGACGATGGCAAAGAAATAGAATCAATAAAATGGAAAAGCTAAACTATAGGGAGAGAGAAATAACAGAAACATAAAATTGTTCAACAATGTGATCAGCTAAAAAAGATCAGAGTAAGACTGTGTCTAAACAAAGGTGGTTAAAGCAGAGGCTAGAGCTGGGTTTCTTCATAACAGGCCCTTCTTACAGGCTGAGCGTCCTCTCTGGCTTGATGATGATGCAGAAGACAGACTTGTGGTGAGCTGGAGGAGCCCGTTGTGCGTCTCTCTTCCTGGCTCTGCATTTAGTGAAATCAGCTATGGTGGGAGCATTTACACCACAAAATGAGCAAATGCTATAGATCAGGGCTCTTTTCCTCGGAGAACTAGTTGTTAAAGGTTTACCAGCGCATCACTGTGACAAACCACAGTAACCTTTCAGAGGAAAATCCAGAGAATATGAAGCAGTCCTGGCAGAAGTTCAAAAGTATACAAACCCTTCCCCAGCCACTTTGTCTCACTACCCCCTGCCCACTGCAGTCCCTGAAAACCCACCTCCCCAAGCACTTTCTTGTTATGCCAAGCAGGAAGCTTCCCCGGGGCTCTTAGAGCAGGCCTGAAAACAGGGTACATTCTCAAGGAGAGGCAAAAGAATGAATGAAAATATGACTCCTGCCATGCACAGGGCATGCCACCTCTGAGCAGAAAGCGAAACTTGAACTATCCCTTTGATCTTATAAGGAACATATAAAGGAAATTAAAAGGCCCTTAATCGCACTTGAATTTGTAAAAGAGCAAATCTCACTTCCTTTATTCTTTTTCTCCAACATCTGCAGCTCTGTCTTGAATACAATTGCAGATGGTTTTTCATTACCTTTTTTTAAATGTCTGGAGAAACAGCTCAACTTTCCAAGTAGAATTATTAAAAGAATTCAGGGCAGGATGTAAAAATCTTTCACTTTTTCTAAGTCTTCAACTCTCCCTTGCATTATCATAAGTTCTCTTAAGTGTAGTTACTTTCCTCCCATTTCCTCCCCTCCTGGGCTGCAGTTTTGTAATAAAGGAGGCTCAAGGGACATGAGTCCTTCCTCTGATTGGGTTAGAGTAGGACGAAGGCAAGGGGGTGGGGAGAGAGAGAGAGAGTGACTAGGCAGCCACGTGGAAATGACACCGTCTCTTACTGTCCACTTTACATAGTTGTCATTTTTCATGCTGGTGTCTTTAAGTCTTGTATATATGACTGGTGGTGCTATCTGTAACATCCTTATAAGAACAATTAAAAGCTTAATTTAGGGGCTTCCCTGGTGGCTCAGTGGTTGGGAGTCCGCCTGCCGATGCAGGGGACACGGGGCCGTGGCCGCGGAGCCTGTGCTCCGCAACGAGAGAGGCCACAGCAGTGAGAGGCCCGCGTACAGCTAAAAATTTAATTTAATGGCTATAAAATGTAGAGAGAAATAAGAAAAAGAATCTCCAGATCCTGAGAAATCTTCAAAAACGATAAACTCTGTACTTTAGTGAAAAATAATGCTTTAATGCTTTCATGATAAAAGTATCCATGCATATTAAAGAAAATTTAGACTATACGGAAGCAAAGCCCCAGATAGCTAAATCCATAGGACACAGATTTTTTTGTTTTCTAACATGTCGTGTTTTCAGGTCCATTTTGGTTGAATTGTCTCTAGCATCTGTTGATTGTGTGCGTGCTTCTGTGTATTCAGATATAGAGCAGAAGATGCAAATGGGCAGCTTTGGGGCCAAAAAAAATATCTGGCATGTTTTATTTGGCCTGTGCAATATATTTATGATTTAAATTCAATTTTAACATGCAAAAATGAAGAGATTTCACATTAAATCCGTATTTAGAATTTTTCTTGAAAAATTGAAATTCATTCCCAAATGTCAGGAGCTGAGAAGAGGCAGCCCCCCTCAGAAGAAGCAGGTGCTTGCCAATTTGAAAATTGTCCCAGTGCAGTTTCTTTTATTTCTTTATGCTGCCTGTTTGGCTCCTGTTGGTATTTAAATTTGGTGCTCTTGGTGTAGAAGTTTTTGATTTTTTAATCATTGCACTCATTTTTTCCACGCAACTTTATGTTCAGTTCTCTTCTCGAAGCAGTATCTCACTAGCCTTTCCATATGTTTTCTGTCTGATTGTACCAGTGTACATAAAATAGTACATATCAAGTGCATAACAGTATAAAGAGCAAGGTAACTATTATTTGTAATATTTTCTTCCCATGTTTTCTATGCAAATATCCTTTTTAATAGTGGGAATCATATTGCACTTACAGTTTCATATCCAGCTTTTTTATGTGCAGCTAAGCTTAGTCTTCCCCACGTGGTTACCTATGTAGGTTTTTCTTTTTCTGTCATAATTATGTCATAATAAATATCTTTGTTGCTTGAAAGCTTTTTTCTCTATTGAGGATTCTTCTGCTAGGATATATTCCTAGAAATGGGCTATGCAAAAAAAGGAAGTTTAGGCAACAGTCTATGATCCAGACCTCATAGCCAAAGCCCCAAATAGCTATATCTACAGAATACAGATTTTTCGTTTTCTAGCGTGTAGTGTTTTCAGGTCCAAAGTCCTAATGAGGCTGGTAGTCTTGGAGGCCACTTTACATTTTCCGTCACAGGTAATTTCACCATTTCTTTTTCCTTCTCTCCAGTTCATCCTACCACCTTGAAATCCCTCTTGAAAAAGATTTGTCCAGAGCCTACTGTCCGGAATCTGAATCATTTTTTTAACTCACAGAGGCGTGTAACCAAACTAGAAGACAGGTACCACGAAACCTGGACTGTGAGGCTGAATTAAAATCACCTAAGACGGGAAGGAGAGGCCAAGGTGGCTGCTCAGACTTCCAAGCCAAGGGCACCATGGGGAGTGGCTGGCACTCACTGCCTGGAGCTGTTTACTGGGAACGTGGAGTCAAACAGCTTTTCATGTATTTCTTTCTCTGAACACTTCATGAAGCCAAAGTTTGGAGGGAAAGGGGAAATATGAAAGTCTGAAACCTCATTTGAATAAATGAATATACTTAGCTAGAGCAATCTGTAATCACACTTGACAGGAGCAGTTGTTTCTAGATTGAATTTGAAACTTATTTCATTTAAAGGTATTTTTCTTAATTTCTACCTCTGGACTTTAGGATTTGATTCTAGTGATTTTACTGCCCAGGAAACTGAGAGGGGGGAGCATGAAAGTTATAGTTAGTTGCCCCTTGCTCACAGTATGTTCATATAAGTATTGATTTTTGCATCAGGGCTAGCAAAACTTGCCAAATCCTAGCCTGCTTTTGTTCAGTCTATGAGCTAAGAAGATGTATTTGTTTGTGTATTTAATATAAGCTTCTTCCACCAAAATGTTAAGGATAGTGAGTGCATCTTTCTTTTTCATGTGTCCTTCATCTAAGTTCATAGCAAGCAGTTAATAAACATTTCTTTCATAAGTGATTATATATTTACGTAATATTTATCAATGTATATGTGATACTGTTTAGAGTAGGCTCAGTTACCATGGGCATCCAAAATTTATGAAATATTTTTATTTACTTATATTTCAATGGCTTTTCATAAGAATATATCAAGTAGGCTATATACCTTTGTATAAAATTAATATAATATATGAGGAAGATAATGGACTTTTTTCTTTTCCCGGTTTTATTGAAATATGACTGGCATATAACATTGTATTAGTTTTAGATGTACAACATGATGATTTGATATGTGTGTGTACTGTGAAATGATCACCACAATAAGTTTAGTTAACATCCAACACCTCGCATAGTTACGAATTTTGTTTTCTTATGATGAGAACTTCTAAGATCTACTATCTTAGCCCCTTTCATGTATGATACAGTATTGTTAACTTTAGTCACCATGCTGTACTTCACATCTCAGAATTTATTCATCTTATACCTGGAATTTTATATCTTTTGATCACCTTCACTCGTTTCCCCCATCCTCACCCCACCACCAGCCCCTGGCAACCACCAGTTTATTCTCTGTTTCTATGAGTTTGGTTCTTTTAGATTCCATGTACAAGTAAGATCATACAGTATTTGTCTTTCTCTGAGTTGTTTCACTTAGCATAATGGCCTCAAGTTCCTCCATGTTGTTGCAAATGGCAGAATTTCCTTCTTTTTTATGGCTGAGTAATATTCTCTATTGTTTATATACCACATTTTCTTTATCCGTTCATCTGTCAATGGACACTTACGTTGTTCCCATGTCTTGGCTATTGTGAATGATGCTGCAATGACCAACGGGGTGCAGATATCTCTTGGATATGGTGGTTTCATTTCCTTCAGATAAATACCCAAAAGTGGAATTGCTAGATCGTATGTAGCTCTATTTTTAATTTTTCTGAGGAACTTCCATACTGCTTTCCACAGTGGCTGCACCAATTTACATTCCCACCAACAGTGTACAAGGGTTCCCTTTCCTCCACATCCTTGACAATGCTTATTATCACTCGTGTTTTTGATGATAGCCATTCTAACAGGTGTGAGGTGATATCTCGTTATGGTTTTGGTTTGCATTTCCCTGATATTTAGTGATGTTGAGCACCTTTCCATATACCTGTTGGCTATCTGTTTCTCTTCTTTAGAAAAGTGTCTATTCACTTCCTGGGCCCATTTTTTAATTGGATTTTTTTTTTTTTTTTTTTTTTGCTACTGAATTGTATGAGTTCTTTATATATTTTGGGTATTAAACCTTTTCAGATATATATTTAGCTAACTCACAATATGCTAACATAAGTATTGGTCTCTATATTAGGGCTAGCAAACCTTGACAAATCCTAGCCTGCTTTTTGTACAGTCTGTGAGCTAAGAAGAGTTTTCAGATGTTTACATGGTCAGGAAAAAAATCAAAATAATATTTTGTGACATGTGAAAATTATATGAAATTAAGACTTTAGTGTCCATAAATCAAGCTGTGTTGGAACACAGCCATGCCTATTTACTTACGTATTGTCAATGACTGCTTTTGTGCTATGAGGGTATAGTTGAATAGTTGTGACAGAGATTATATGGCCTGCAAAACCGAAAATATTTACTCTCTGGCCCTTTACAGAAAAAGTTTACTGACTTGTGCTCTAGTGCATTTAGAGACATAGCCTGACACAATTTAACACCCTTAGCGAGGGGTTCTGTCAACAGAAGATCTAAGAGAGATGGCGCACATGACTTGAAATCAAGTGTTGGACCTATATTGGCTAAATTTGTAGGTGCCCAGGATGAAGAGAAAGTTGTTCACTGAATGTCAGAAAAAGAATTAAAAATGAATACGATAAAGGATTATGTTGAAGTGGGCACTTAGGATCTAAAATGAAATACTACAAGTACAAAATGAGGAAGTCCTGAGGGAAAGTATGGCATTAACATTCTGATGAACGTTGTCAAATGGTAGTGTTAAACAGTAACTCACATTCTCAAGAGAAGCAAACACAGGCAAGCTTGAGTAACAGGGACATTCCTATCAGCTTGAAAACAATGCTTCCCTCAAGCTCAGGAGCTGAGCTTTTTGGTTCTTTGGATCCCCTCACCATGCACTCCATAAAGGCTGTTGACTCATGAGCTGATATATATGCTGGTATCTGGATTTTGGAGCTCCAAACTCTACAAAGACATGGGACTGAGGGTTCTACAAAGATAATTATAAGTGGGGAGAAATAGATGGATGAAAAATGGCCCCCGAAGCTGGTGTGTTTAAACTGTAGAATGAAGAAGGAATAGCTTTGATGCTGTAGAGCACAGACTGGATGTGAAACAGAAGGCTTGGTCTTCAATGCCTGGCCGTGCCACTTATTAGCCAAGTACTTTAACCTATCTAAGCTTCTTTATCTAGGTTTCCTTATCTATGAAATAGAACTATCTCCTTAAGTGATTCTTGAAGGAATTAGATGAGATAATGTTAAAAGAACTTTGTAAATTCTAAAGCACAAACAGATGTGGGACACTGTTATTGACAGAAAGCGGGGCTGTGAGAGTGATTATCCTCGAGTCCTGAAGAATTATTCCATAGGGTTGTTGGCTTTGTGCACTGCACAAAGGGTTGCAGCTAAGAAGGCCAATGGGGGCTTGCCAAGCTGCTCTGGCTCAGGCTGAATCCATAAGGAAGACAAGAATGCTTTTCTCACAGTAAGCCATCTTCTGCTTGCCAGGACACACACTCACCCAGAAAAGGTATCTTTCCCCTTCCATTCTCATGAAGGTGCTGTGTAGATTTTGCACATTTATATGTAAATATATGACGGCATTGTATATTAAACAGTAGTCAAGGGGTTAATGCTAGGTAGATGTTTTCCATTTCCTCAGTGAAGATGCAATATTTGCTGAACTTGAAGCAAAGGAGAGCTCAGGCAAAGAGAAGCTCTCTGTTGATCTAAGAGAGCTCAAACATTATTAGACCACTTGAGGTGAGAATAGAATATTCATCTTTGCAAAATCTTTTAAGACAAAATAGAAAATCTTTAAGTGTCTGCCATCTAAACATCTCCCTGACACTCCTTCTGGTTCTCTGATTCTCACATTATCCTGAGATTAAAAGACTTGAAGCCTGCCACGTGGCTTCTCTCTGCTTCACTCACCAGGAAAAAATATTGTTTCTTTTTCTTAGTTAGATTTGTATTTGTCAAACACCAAACTGTATTGCGTGGTACTAATAAATTTTAAAAAAAACAGGAAATATTTGAAACTTTTGGGAGTCTTTATAAATGTCTTATGTCCTGTGCATAGAAATTCTTTTTTCTAACATTTATTGCTTAATCCGTTCAACTTTTTAACTTAGTCTGTAAGAAATGCTTCCCATGTAGTGATGCTTCCTCTGCATTAGCAAGAAGCTGAGGTTAGCAGTGCACAATATAGTCTGTAGGCATCAGCAGAGGTGATACTGCCTGCTCTGAGCCAGGAGTTGAAATAAAAGCAAACAGGTAAGCCATTGGCCTGAGCCAGCTGTACCTTCCAATAATCCTAGCATGCTGGTTTCTGTTTCACTTTTGGAAATCCTGCAGAAAGTGTAACTGAACATTTCTGGGCTGAAATAATGGCTTCACCCTCAGGACCACTTTATGCAGAGGACTCTGCTTTCAATATATTTTTGCAAAGCAGTGACCTTTTTATCTTCATAAATTTGCCCCATAGAGGACTATCTGTTTTTCTCAGTGATAGCAAATGGCCTACAGCATGAATACTGCTTAAAATGTATTCATTGACTGAAGGAGTGCTCCAACACTTCTAATATAGAATAGTTTACATTATAAATGCTTTTATATGTTATACAAGCTTTTATAACAGCTCTGGGAGACACAGACAAATGTGATCCTTGTTTAACAGGTGAGGAAATACTGTTGGAAGGAAGTTAAATGTCAGAATCAGAATCACACAAGTCAGTAGCTGAATCAAGTTCACCCCATTAGTCTTGGTCAGGTTCTTTTTGGGCTACTCTCTCTGAATAACAAGCAGAAAAAAACAAGTTTATTTTTGGCTATTCTGAAAGATAATTAAGGAGACACCACCACCAGATCATACTGGATGTTAAATTATATTTATTCAGTTAACCTCCTTATTGCTGCATTTTATAATGTCACATGGTTTAAAATTATTTTCAGGGACCTTCTGAGTAGAGCATAGTATAAGATAGGAAGGTCTTGACCTACTTTTTTTTTTTAACATCTTTATTGGAGTATAATTGCTTTACAGTGGTGTGTTAGTTTCTGCTTTATAACAAAGTGAATCAGCTATACATATACATATATCCCCATATCTCCTCCCTCTTGTGTCTCCCTCCCACTCTCCCTATCCCACCCCTCTAGGTGGTCACAAAGCCCCGAGCTGATCTCCCTGTGCTATGTGGCTGCTTCCCACTAGCTATCTATTTTACATTTGGTAATATATATAAGTCCATGCCACTCTCTCACTTTGTCCCAGCTTACCCTTCCCCCAAACCTCTAGGGGTTATTCTCATTCCATCATCAACCAATAAAATTCCCCATTCTTACTGAATACTTGCCCTTGAGAAATTTACAGTTGAGTCAGGGAGGCCGATTATACATATTCAAAATGGAAAATGTAAGTGTAATCCCAGTGTCTAAATCTGGTAGACACAGATGTGATTCCATGAACACACATGTCCAAGTCTTCATGGCAATTGACTACAAATCCTATTTCTCCTAGCCTTTCTTCCCAAATAAATCTTGGGGTTCCCAGAGATGCACATTTGTGTCTAAGATCCAGTCTTGGTAATTGAAGCAACAGTGGGTGACAAAGCCAAGGTTCTGCACTCCTGGCCTTGACAGCCCCTCAGAGGTGTCTCTCTGATAGAGGAACGTGGCTCACCCAGCATGGCAACCGTCAGAGCCATACATGTGGCCACCACCAAGAGGACAGCTGGGTTGTCCCTTCCCAGGGTTGAGAATACTTCTATATTTTTCTCCATCTTTGCAGGGGAGGGAAACCACTTTGCTCAACAAATTCTTGTTGAGCATCTATTACATGCCAGGTACTATTAAATCTAGGAACTTAGGGGATAGTCCTCTTCTCATGAAACTTATGTTTCTAGTGGGGGAGAGAGGCAATAAACAAGCACACAATTTTGTAAAAACAAACTCCTAAAGAAGCAGTTTACCATGAGGGCTTTAGTCGCTTTTTGATGCAGTGTCATCAGTAAAGGGCAGAGAAAGACAAACATGTATGAGAATAATAACAAATATTTTAAAAAATTAGAACTGATTTTGTATTCAATTTTTAGTCAGTCTAGATCCAATCAGGAGAATAAGTCTCAAAGGATTGGTTTGATCAGTTTTAATTAACCAAGTGACTTTTATCTCCTTTCTTGATTAATTGTTTTGTCCTTTTTGATGTATTTACCCAAGCACAGTAAAATACATTAAGTATTATCAGACTCCATCTTGGATGGCCAGGAAATAGTCTAGGGCAGTTTTATTTTTTAGAGCTATTTTAGGCAACAAATTTATACTAGCTTCTTGAGCAACTCAAGTTTGCAATTTTTTGCTTGATAGTAAGTCCATTGTCAAGATAAATTATGGAGCTTTTTATTATAGTTCAGGAATCCTTGTGTAAACCAATGAAATCCACTATATTGGGCAATTTTTGGTAAGTTGTCATATAAAAACTCTTGATAAAATATGAGCAAATGAAAGAATGGCTTTGAATACTTGGAAAGACTAGATTGTCCAAAGAATAGATCACATTTTGGTATGGTAGGGACAAAAAGGCTGTTTCATTAGTCAAGAGGAACAGACTCAAGAATAGCCATTGTGTTCTGTTTAATGGGAATAGGTACTAATAACAGTTTGATCTTAATTGGTCTAATTGTGGAGGACAAAATCCCTGGGAGAGTTTAAAAAAATCATGCAATGATTCTGCGTAGCTTTTTGGGAAAATAATTGGACCAGTTTGCATAATTAGTCACGTGTTTCCTTGTTTTCTGATGTCCTTGGATCCCTCTGAGTTTCTGAGAAATATCAGTAACAGCAGCTAATTGGTAGGGACCTAGAATCCCATTAAAGAATATAGATGTGTCAGAGTTTATATATATATAAAATATATATATATATATATATAATGTATATATATTTTAGTGAGTTTTGAGGCTGTATATCAAAAGTGATATTTAGAAAGTTTGATGGTCACTTCAATTCTTTGAGAAAGGCAAGTTTAGTTCAGAGACATTCATGGGAAAGGAAGAAGTTAAGAGAGCAAAAGAAATTAACACAAAAGAATTGAAGTAAAGAAGAAAGAGGCAAACAATAAATTTCAAGTTCAATGATAAGGCCTTTGACCCAACCATAAATGTTCATCCAAATGTATTAAAAGGAAACTGTCTATACTTGATGTCAGCTTTTTCATCCATCGAGAGTTGGGAAGGAAGCTGAGAACTTGCAGAAATTGTCAGCTTCTGGAGGCCTTTTAGTGAGCCTAGGGTCAGATATACAGTGGTCTAGATTAGAAGATTCAGATGGAGATCCTAAGTATGTTTATGGGCAAACATGTCTATGATGTATGTGTTGGAACTTAAGAACACTATTTGTGGTTAAGAACACCTGAAATGGCCCTATTCTGTGTAGTCTGAAGGCTGGCTTTCATTGTAGTCTGTTTGAGTATATTTGGCCTCCTAAATCTGTAACATGTGGTGGTGAATTCAGCCAAGCACCTTTTAGAATTGCAGCTCACATCTGTTAGACCTATGACTACATAGCAACCCGATCATGTCTGACAAGACCAGAATGTTCCAAATGGAATCTGTCAGAGGGAGGGTCAAGTTGAGTCTCACAGGGCTTTATGTAACAATTTTATACAATGAGAATTTGTAGGCATTTTGACAGATACCACTAAAATGGAAAATTGGGATAGTTTTGATTATAAAATAACTCATTTTATGTTTCAGGAATGACGTGTCAGTGACATGCTTCTTTAAATATTTCTTTAAATATTTTAACTGTAAAGTGACACTTAAAAAAAATCATCCAGTTCTCCCTGGATTATGATAGTTATAGATAGGGCAAAATTTGATGACCTGTTGAGTCTCTCAGGTAAATTTTTTACCACCCATAATTTTGTAAAGTCTGAGCCAATTTGACCCTCCACTCCCACTTGGGTTTTTTTGTTTGTTTGTTTGGTTTTTTGGGTGCATAAGTGTAAAGGCCTGGAGATGTAGCTTGGAAAGGCATGAAAGGATGTGAGAAAATTTTGAAATAGTATCTTTTTTTCCTAGTGGAGTAAATTGTTATATTTGAGTAAGTCCATTTTATTCAGAAATCAGATTGAACAACTGTCTTTTAATGGTAGTAACACCAATAAGGGCTATTTGTTTTGTAGAATAGTAGGCCGGAGTGTTTTCTTTTAGGATGCACTTCAGTCTGAGTTACTGGGATTTCCTTTAGATGTTAGATTGTTTATAATAAGTAGATAATTTATTCTTTAAATTGAATTTATTTTTTAAATTTTGTATTGGAGTGTCCAAAGAAGTTAGAAAAGCCCTTTTTAAAAAAATAATATGTCAAAATCATGAACAATGTAAACTTCACCCTGTCTTAATTGTGGCATACTCATGTCAGAGCTCTCTGGGGAGAATAAGCTACTGGTAACCAAATATTTAGAATCTATGATTCATACAGCACTAAATATGCATTGGTTCATCTTCAGATGTAGTGATCATCAAATAATATCATGTTAGGGTTGTCATCAGGGTCCAACATGAGCCAATCAGAACAGGGTATGCTTAGAGCAGATTTGCTTATATTAGGAAGGAAAGGTAGGGTTACTGGGTTGAGATCAGAGCAGCATTTAACCACGTGTAGGAAGCAGACAACACAAGAATTTTATAGGTGATAATCAAATGGCCTACAGTGTTGATTATTGTTTGGCTACCTCTAGCAGATAAACAAGGTGGATAAGCCTTAGATGAGGGGTTGAGAAAAACATAAGCAATGGGCTTATGATAAGCTCCTAGTTTTGAATAAGTACCCTTAATACCCTTAAAATGTAACCTTGTCCTGAATGCACAATGCGTGAGAAGAGGTTGGGATAGGTTGAAAGGTTCAAAGTAGGGGTTCAGTCTAGTTTTTGCTTAAGAAAGGAAGAGGTTCATTTGGCATCAGGATTCAGCATTGACACAATGGTTCCAGTCACTTGTATAGTTGACAGCTAATTAAAATATGAAGAGCATGAACCATGCTTATTGTTTTAGTATTGCTCCTTTCATAAGGTGAAGGGATAGATCTTTTTGGTTACCCAGGGACTATCTGGAAAACCTCAAAGATAATTTAGATGTAAAAGAATATTAACAGTTTTTTAGTAAAATTTGATTTGGGGGTTTAAATTTAGGAAAGACAAGAAAAGGAGTGTATATGTATCAGGTGGTGTGATAGGAATAATGATGCAGCATTTGTAGGATGATATAAAGTGGAGAGGGTCTGCGGCGGACATATGTTATGAACATGTCGCAGTGGTCCAGTCATGAGGTGATGAGGGCCCAAACAAGAATCTGTCATTGAGACCGGAAAGGAAGGAACAGACGTGCAGCGGCCAATGCAGTGAGAACTGGCAGAGCTTAGTGACTGTCTGTGAGGGGAGGCACAAGAGCAGGTGAAGATGATGTCTAGCTTTTGATCCTGGGTCACTGGGAGAGAGAAGGAAACCCGGGACAGAAATGCATTTGTAGTATGGTGGAGCTGAGATTTAAAAGACAAGGAATTTTTTTTTTCTGTTTCTTTTATTTTGTATCTATATGAGATGATGGATGTTTGTTAAATGTATTGTGATCATCGTTTCATGATGTATGTAAATCAAATTGTTATGCTGTATACTTTAAACTTATACAGTGCTGTCAATTATATCTCAATAAACCTGGAAGAATAAAAACCTTAGAATTTCCTAAGTGGAAAAAAATAAATTTAAATAAATAAATAAAAATAGCAGATTTTCAAATTAAAAAAAAAAACAAAACAGGCAAGGGAAAAGGCAACTGTAACCTTGTAAAGGAAGCAATAGAAGGAAAGATATGTGCTTTCTCATTCATTCTGTCACTTCATGCCACAATGGATCTGAAACTGTGTGTAAAATTACATAGAATATGAGTAGATGAGGGAACTGGTAGATGAGAGAAACAAGCATAGGAACTATCAAACCCAGATGTGATATTAGCACATAAGTTTACATACTGTAGACACTACCCTGCATGTTACTAGGTTTATAATGTAAATTTGGCTCTAGACTTCTTAGTAACCTGTGCAGGGACAGAAGCACTACCAGTAGAAGATTCCCAGTATCCATGAAAATGAATCTACTGTTTAGTAGGAGCACAGCTTTTCATGACACTGACCTGTGAATGTTTCCCTGTTGTTCACAGAAAGAGGACACAGCGATGTAACAGATGATGTAGTCTCCTGCCTGATCCCTACAGGGATTTGTGATGGAGCAAATGCATTAATATATGAATGCTGCTGGCCTTTCCTGCTGCCCTGCTTTAGGGAGTATTTTGGCTTTGTTCGTTCCGTTTCTTTTCCTCATCCACCATGTAAAGACAGTTCTTCCTTTGCAGACTTTTTTTTTTTCTGGATTTTGTGGATGGATGACTAGTTGAGAGGAAAGGTAGAGGGATGGGAAGCCAAGGCGTCTATGTGAACTAAAGTTGGGAGAGGGACTCTTTAAGGAGTTTCTGGAGGAGAGGTTGGCTTGGAGGGGCCATGAGGCCTGAAAGAAGCACAAGGAGAACAAAATGGTTTTAAGAAACATTACTGTTGGTTATATATCTCCTTCGAAAGGTTTGAGAAATATTAATCAGGGGTTGTTTCATTTTGAAATCACAGCTGGTTGTTGGCATTTCTTCCATGGATGCTGGCACTACTCAGAGACTGGAGGGTGTGGCTCCTTGTTTCATTGTGGAGATATGGGGAGGCTACCAGGTGGGATGGTGGACCTAAAGTGCTGCACTCCTGCCCTGGGCTAGACTGACATCCCTGCAGATCTGAGCTGAGAGCACAGTTTCTCTCTGACAGTTAGACCAACAGCACAGGTGGCCTTGAAACGCTGGAACAGGGGCCAAGCTTAAGACTTGATCCACTAAGAGTTGCAAACTAAGGGATAATGTACTGGTGTGTGTTCACTCCATAAAGGTAGCCTCATCAGTAACAAAACAGGAAGGCTCAAGAAATGGCAGCTTGTTGGTTTCCAGGTCAATACAGATGAATGCCTTTCTTAAGACAACTCCAAGAACTGGCACAGGCCAGCTCCACACTCTGCATGGTTAGGATTGTCCCAGTGCACATATGATTATAGGACATTTCTTTGTGAGGACTGCCAAAAATTAGTATTCCTAGCCTCTCCTTCCTATACCTCCATCCCACCCCATAGAAAATTAGGGCTTTGGCTGATTAGTTTTTCCTCCTTCCCTGTTTTGTAAGCAGGGTCCTGCCTTTGGGAGACCAGTTCTTCTGAGGTTTCATAATGAGAATTGATAGGGAAGGGAGTAAGATGGTGAAGGGCTAGGGGTAGGCTGGTCAGGACAAATCAGGAGCTTTCTACGGATTTGGGAGTTGAGAGACTCTGTAGGAACTGTAGACATGATTGTCGAACACAGGTGGCGTTTTTTTTTCTGGAAGCTTTATTTATTACTTTTTACAACTTTATTGAGGTAGAGTTGACGTACAATAAACTGCACATATTTAAAGTGTACTATTTGATGTTTTGATATATGTAGACACCCATGAAATTATCACCACAATCAAGATAGTGAACTTACAGATGAGATTTTAAGAAATAGCCTGTGAATTTTGTCTTGCCTTTGCTCTATTTAAGAAACAAATGTTAAGAGTTTTCATTATTTCAGAGTTACTTTTTGGTTGCCAAACTGTGTTTCTGTGACCAGGACTCCACTCAGATTCTGGGCCATTGCTTCAGTAGGGTTATGAATAATACAGAATTTAGATGGCTGTTTCGTTAACATTCTTCGATTGAAAATATAACTTCAAAAAGTACTTTTATGGTTGATGGGTGACTTGGGAGAGGGAAAGAGGCATAACAGTACAGCCATGGTTGCTGGACAGTCTGTTTGAGCCAAGGGCAAAGTTTCTAATCTCTAGTAGAATGATGGATTATGTGTTTTTTGGCAAGCTCCATTGTTGTAGCTGAGCTTTGGATAAGTCCTGGACCACAGAGAGTTGAAACTTACAATATTTAGCAAAAACTTGGAGTTGCGATATTCTGGGTTGCTCTTTAAAACCAAAGCCAAATGGCTTGGCAATCAGTAAAGCCAAGGGTAAAATTATGATCTTCTTATTGAAATTAGGGAGACTGACCAGGAGACTTGTCTGAACCACAGCAGAACCAAAATCATCCTCAGGAAACAAGTTTGAAGCTACTCTGACTTACAGATGAGCAAGAAAGACTCAGGACTCTGAATTTCTGTGGCATGGAACAAATCATTTTAGATTAGAAAATTTTAAAAGAAGATAATATTCATTTCCCACCAAAGTCATAGAAAAATTTAAATAAAATTCTTATACAACTTCTGATCCTAAGCATGTACCTTTCTGGTTTGCTTTCCAGTAATAAATTAATTGTACATTGAATTCCCAGCTAAACCACTTAATTTGACTTACAGCATCAGGATACTTTCAACTGCAAGTAGCAGAGACCTTGGCTCAACTGGCCCAAATAATAAAGTTATTATCCCATTTAACAAACCCACAGGTTGAGCAGCTCCAGAGTTGGTTAGTTTAGTGACTAAAAGGCATCATCAAGAACCCAGGGTCTGCCGGGGGAGAGGCGGCTATTAAAACAAAATCAGGGTTCTGCTAACAAGGAAGAAGGGGGAGCAACCACATCTGTCATTCAGAATTATGGATAGAATCTGATTAAAATTGGAAACATACACCAAAGTTGGTCATTTTTATTAAGATTCATTCTTAAGCCATTATTTCTGGCAAAAATCTATTAGCAAGACTAATAGTCTATAAAGACCACTCCTAGTACATTGTAGTAAAGCCATATCCTTCGTATAGAGAATATGTGTTTTAATTCTTTTTTTTTTTTTCCTGTGGTACGCGGGCCTCTCACTGCCGTGGCCTCTCCCGTTGCAGAGCAATAGGCTCCGGACACGCAGGCTCAGCGGCCATGGCTCAGGGGCCCAGACACTCTGCGGCATGTGGGATCCTCCCGGACCGGGGCACGAACCCGTATCCCCTGCATCGGCAGGCGGACCCTCAACCACTGCGCCACCAGGGAAGCCCTGTGTTTTAATTCTTAATAGCAGCATTTAATCATTAAAATTAAAGTTAAAAAGAAGGAGACATAGAACATCTCTCTTTTGCAGTGCTACAGTGTTTATCTGATCAGTTAGAAGATGAGTCTTATCAACCCTGACCCTCAGGATCTATTAAGGTACGAGTTTTGTGTGAGTATGATTACCTGGACGCTTCGTACTGGGCTCATTCAACCTAGCCCTTTCAGGCTCGTGGCCATAGAACCATGGGCTAAAGAACAGTCAAAAGCAACTGCAGGGCTTCCCTGGTGGCGCAGTGGTTGAGAGTTCGCCTGCCGATGCAGGGGACACGGGTTCTGTGCCCCGGTCTGGGAAGATCCCACATGCCGCGGAGCGGCTGGGCCCGTGAGCCATGGCCGCTGAGCCTGCGCGTCGAGAGCCTGTGCTCCGCAACGGGAGAGGCCACAACAGTGAGAGGCCCGCGTACCGCAAAAAAAAAAAAAAAAAAAAGCAACTGCAAGCAACTTTTGTCATTCCTGTCTTTATAAGGAAACAGAGAGCAGGATCAGTGTCAATAGCCGTCATACCAGACACCTGCCTCAGGCCTTACCTGGTCTTGTTCAAGCCTCCCCTGTGGGGACCAGCACTGCTGTGGGCTCAGGCAAACTTCATGCAGGTGCCCCCTGCCAGGGCTCCCCCTTCTCTATATGTTGCACCCCCCTTGTCTCCAGCCCCTTAGCTTCCCTGCTGTTGCTGAGGTGTGGGACAGGCCCTGTTTGGTACTCACACATGCAGACCTGAAAGTGCGGAAGGCAGTAATTCTCCATGGGGCGAACTTTTGACCTAGAAGAAGGGAACTGGTGGATAAATTCATCCTCCTTTATCCCTACCCGACACACAGCTTATATCATGGCTTTTTAAATAAGGACAGTCCTGACCGTATCAAAGCATCAGTTGAATTTAATGGCACAAAACTCTATCAAGTTTCCTTCCATTGGCTCTCCTTCCTCCTGCCTCTCTCTCCTTGTCTCTTGTGCCTGCTCCCTGAACGTGCATCCCTAATAAAGTAGGGACATAGAAAGCAGCTCTGGGCTCTACTTTCTGGGGAACTCAGGTTAAGCCAGTTGAGTAGCTAGACCTAAAATCTACCTGTTCCTTTTATAAAACATGGGGTTGAGAAACCCAGTCTCATAATTAATAATGGAGAAAAGAGATACAGAGTTTAGAGGAGACATTTAATAAATATATTTAACACATTTAATAAATAAAAATTGTAATTTGGGGAGATGAGAAAAATTCCTTATTTAAAACAGGATAGGCTAAAGTCTGGGTTCTTCTAGGAAGGAGATGTAGGTTTAGGAAGATGGGGTGTGTCCTCTTTATCTTTTTAGCTCTTGCACCTCCTTTATGCTGACTGTAGAGTATATGCTCAATTGACACTAGCTGAATGAAAGGAGGAGAGAAAGTGGTAGAGATATTTTAAAGTTGTGCAGAGGAGGTATGGTCAGAGGGCAAGTTGAAGGCAGGGAGTCAAGAGGAACAGGCGTGTCTCTAAAATCTGCCAGGCTGGGGCTATGAGCAAATCTGAATCTCTAACGCCTCATGGTATTGTACTTTACCTACCTGAAGGGAAGCTGTAGGCCAGGGGACTTGAGGTGCTCAATTTCTGAGCATCTGTGATCTCGATTCCTTCTCTGTAGAATGAGAGCATTGAATGACATAACCTTTTTTTTTTTTTTTTTTTTTTTTTT
>NW_020837954.1:26620031-26647446 GCF_003676395.1 Aethalodelphis obliquidens | reverse complement strand
TTTTTTGCGGTACGCGGGCCTCTCACTGTTGTGGCCTCTCCCATTGCAGAGCACAGGCTCCAGACGCGCAGGCTCAGCGGCCATGGCTCACGGGCCCAGCCGCTCCGCGGCATGTGCGATCTTCCCGGACCGGGGCACGAACCCGCGTCCCCTGCATCGGCAGGTGGACGCTCAACCACTGCGCCACCAGGGTAGCCCGACATAACCTTTGATGGATCTACTCATTCTTAGTATGCTGTGATTCACTTCTCTAGGCTTTTCAGAGAGGGGGTCGTGGGGAGGCAGGAGCACTGGGCAGTGGGAAAAGCCTAGGTCAGTCTCAGTGGTGAATATTGGAATAAGCAACCAAAGAAAGGGTTCTGAGTAGCAATTAGGACCCAGCTAATGTTGTATGACCACAGCCAGGCCCGGCAACCTGAGATTGTGAATGGAAAAGTCAAGGGCTGGAGAGATCCAGAGAAGGCTGATGATGCTGGGAGGCCTACAGAGTCAGACCCTGGGGTCCAGCCTCTGCACGGGATGAAGTGAATCCAGAAGGAGGTCAGTGTTCCTAAAAAATGGAAGGGGAGGTGTATTGCCATGTGGGAATTCGGTTCAAGGTTAGCTTGAAGAAGCAGAATTCCAACAGTCAATGCAGAGGAGGAGACTCGAAGTTTAAGGTCTTGGACTTGAAAAGTTGCAGACTGGGAAAATTGCACTCGGACGGAAGTAAAAACAATCTGAGCTCTAGACACAGTCGGTTAATAAGCTATGCAACCGTAGAAGAAGATTTCACCCCTTGGAGTCCTGTCCGTGGAACAAAGTGCAATTTTAAGGTTCTCTTTGTCTTTCATCTTGCATGGTAATGGGACAGTGGTGGTACAGCTCGTAGTACTGTTGTGCTGGGGAAATTCTATATAGGAATAAAGAGGCAGCTGTCCACAGAAAATCTTGATTTTACCCTGCTAGAGGGGACATCTGTGGGCGTCTGGGCTCTTCCTGCAGTATGGCAAGGAGGACCTCAGGCCCAGGCCCTTCATCCACATGCCTCTGAACCTCAGATTTTTATATTTTGAATATTCCTTTCTCTGGACTCTCTGCATTTGAATTTTTGGAAGCCTGTTGCATCTCAAGTTTTTAGCTTTTTTTTAAACAAAAAGGATGAAAGACTTAAGAGAGTCTAAGGAGGAAGATTCTCTTGCTGGTGTTGCATCAGATTCTTTTCTCTGGGGGAGGCCTGCTGTTGAGGCAGCCTGGGGTGGGTTGAAAAGGTTGTAACGTGTGCTGGCTTGGGGCCCAACATTGTTGAAAAATGCTCAGAGGAGACTCAGAGCACTTAGACTTTTGGCTTTAAAACTGCCTGTGTTTAGATGTTCAAATTTGTTTAAATATTTTCTCAGAGACAATAAAAGAACTTGAATAGAAATTTTTTCCATGAAACAAAGGCTTTCCTAACCTAGGCTGACAGACTCTTTACAACAATAATAACAACCACTCTCATCTATTTTTTGATGTATAATGTTTGCTAGGTCTTAGGTCCTGTTCTAAGTGTTTCACATACTTTATCTCATTTAATTTTTTCAACAGTCTCCAAACTGAGTACTGTTGTCCTCACTCAAAGGTGAGGAAACAGAGACTCAGATGGCTTGAGTCTACTATATACCAGGGTGAACTAGTAAACTTCAGAGTTTAGGTTTGGCTACAGAGTCAATTTGTTTGACTTAAAAGCCTGGTCTCTTCTGTGGTATGCTGGCGAGTGTCCAACAGCCGGCTCTCTGGGAGGGGAGGGGAGGTCTGCTTTATAGCGCTTGCCAGTTTCCTGGAGTGTAAATACCCCCAACCATGGCTGATTTCAAGCTACCTACTTGACGTCACCAAGCATGGAGTTGGGAAGAAATACATAAAATCAACTCTTGCTGGTATCAGCCGCCTCCAGCACACCACAGCTTACTTTGTTTGTTATATTGTCATCAAACACATTTTGGAGCCTGGAGCAAACTTGTATCACCCACGATTTAGTGACAAGGTCCGCAGTCTCTCTACTCTTCATGTACCCCCTAGATTTATTTTTGGAGGGGGCCTTCTTGGGACATTAAGACAGAGTACTTACCCTGGCCAGACACTGCCCTAAAGACTTTTCTCACCTAATTTTCCCTACAGCTATTTTGAGGAGACTGCTGTTGTCTTCCTTATTTCACAAAATGAGGAAACAGGTGCTCAGAGTGCTCAAGGAATTTGGTGAAGGTCACACAGCTCACAAGTGAGTGAGGTGTGGCTAGACCAAGGCTAGACCTGAGTCTCTGAATCCTGATGAACTTTTAGGGAGGAACGGGGAAATAAATAAGAGGTTGGAGAGAGTAATGTGTGCCAAGCAAGGTTGGACACAGATGAAGTTTTATCTATATGATGGGAAAAAAAAAAAGCTGTCATTCACTGGTATCTGGGTGATAGCAAACATCAGAATGATTGGCTGTATTTCCATTTTTATGATCTGGATAATCTGGGAAAAAGCAATTGTGGTACAGTAAACATATGGAGGAATTGAAGGGTCGTGATTGAGTCCACCTTCGGCCACATCAGCTACATGATCTTGGATGTGTCCCTTGACCCTTCTTGGCTTTGACTGTCTCACTTCCGAAACAGTTGAACAGGCATCAACGGAGACAATGTAAGTGAATGGCATTTATGATCCAAATGTTTACATAATAAGTATGGGGGTTGAACAGACACAGCTGGACAGAAGGAACTTCCTTTTATTCACAGCCTTTGAGCTTTCAGGAAAAATGTTAAAAGTTGAGAATTAGCTCAATTATTGTATAATTTGGGGTTCAGTGATAAAAAGATGATATATAATTTCTTTCATCTTTAAGGGCTTTAAAAACTAGGTCCAAGATAAGTGTATTTTTCATGGAATTAAGAAGTTGTGAACTTATGAATGAATATCCGGAACCAGTCTTCTCCAGGAGAACTGGGTCTAGTTGTGTTATTCTGTTTCTTAGACTGTTTGGTTCTTGCTGATTTTAAGTTTAGGTTAGAAAACCACCTGAATCCAAATGGACTAAACGGTTGTTCCTGGGCCCTTCTTAGAGCTGTCACCCTAAATTCACATTGCATGGTAATGGTAGGTATATCTAGCCAAAGGCTTATGAGAATTTTCTCACACATTGATACGTGCAAGTCACAGGCAGTCTTAGGTTAAGACTGATGCTTAAGGAATTAAATCCTGTACATTCTCCTTTGACCAGAAGGAATGTTGAGAAAGAAAAGTATGGCTCTGTTTCCCCACGTATGCGATAAAGTCTGAGACTTGCAAAAGAGCTTAAGTAGTACAACTTGTGTAAGAAGAATTCTTTGGGTGTAGTTAGTATAAACAGAGGGTCCTTGGCATGAACAGAACCTAGGCAGCTGCAAAAGATTTGCTTAGAAAACCAAAAGAGTAAATACTCTTAGAAGAGAGAGAGAGGAAATACCCACTAGGGTCTCTGATATTTCCTTTTTCTTTCCTACTTCTTAATAGCCTTCTAAGATTAAATATGCCTATCTATGGCTATTAAAAAAAAAAACAAAAACCAAAAAACCAAAACAAGAAAACCTCTTCTACTTAAGAATAATCATATTGTCAGCATTTCCCCCTAATTTCCTTAAATTTAAACAAGCATGGGGGTCTCAGTTTTAGTCACAAGAAATAAATCATTTACATTCCCTTGCCTTCATATCTATTCTTTATGAAATCATTCATAAAAGGACACTGGTAGTAATTTAACCCCCGTGAGAATATTATGAGTTAATAGGAGTGATTGATGCAGAAAGGAAGTGCCTTTAAGTGAAATAATTAAATGCACATACCAAAATCAGTTTGTTTAATATGGAAAACTGTGGTGAGCAATAATACAATGTAATAAATTTCTTTGTAGTCTTGCTATTCCCTATGATAGAGCAGCTACCCATATGCCAAGTTTCTTAAGACACAAACAAGATATTAACCGGACCTTGTTTTATATTTCCACATAATTTTTTTCAACTGGTTACGTCTTCTTAAAATAGTCCTTATTGCTGCAGCAAAGTTCTCAGTTCAAAGCTGGGAAATGTGTAGTGTATAATTTCATCAGGAAGTTGGTACACCTTTAAAATTTTACTACAATATAGTAGAAATACTAATTGCTATTATGTTTAAAAATATGGGATTGTCAAAATGTGACTTTTTGGACTTAAAATCAGAAAATTTTCTATTTTATGAGAAAATATAACACAAGGCAATTGAACACCACAATGTGGAAAGCTATCCAGGATTATTATTAAGTGAGTAAAAGCAAGTTTTCAAACAGTACGTATAAAATGCCACCATTTTTGCACTTCTATAAATACTGTATATGTTAGCATATACATGGAGGAGTATACACTAAGGTGTTAACAGTAGCTATGACTAGAAGCTAAAATTATTAAAGGAAACTTTTGTATTCAATATAACATATTTCTGTAACATTTAAATTTTTTATAACAAACATGTATCACATTTGAAACCAGGTAAAGACTGTTCTTAAAATCTGTATATACAGATGGCAGATAAGCATATGAAAAGATGCTCAACATTGTTAATAATTAGAGAAATACAAATTAAAACCACGGTGAGCTACCACAGCACATCTATCACAATGGCTAAAGTAAACAATAGTGGCAACATCAAATGCTGGAAAGGATGAGGAAAACCCATATCATTTAGACATTGCTGATGGGAATGTAAAATGGTACCACAACTCTGGAAAACAGTTTGACAGTTTGGTTTAAAGTTAAACAGACACCTAGCATATGACCCAGAAATTACACTCCTAGGACAAAAGAATGAAACTTATTTTCACACAAACACCTGTACATGAATATTTATAGCTGCTTTATTCATAATCAGCAACATCTGGAAACAGCTCAATGTCCTTCAGCTAGTGAGTGGATAAAGAAACTGCAGTACACCCATAAAATGGACTACTCAGCAGTAGAAAAGAATAATGTACAGGTACATGTACCAACATAAATGAATCTGAAATGCATTATGCTAAGTGAAAGATGTCCAGCTCAAATAGCTCTGTGATTCCATTTATATGACATTTGGAGAACAGATTAGTGGTGTCTAGGGCTGAGAGGTGGGGTGAGGGAAGTGGATGCACTGGGCAATGTTTTAGGGTGATGGAACTTTCTGTCTCTTGATTGTGGTAGCGATCATACAGCTCTAAGCTTTTGTCGAAACTCGTAGAACTGTACACCAAAAAAGTGAGATTTACTGTACGTACGTTTTAAATTTATTTATTTATTTATTTTTGGCTGTGTTGGGTCTTCGTTTCTGTGCGAGGGCTTTCTCCAGTTGCAGCGAGCAGGGGCCACTCTTCATCGCGGTGCGCGAGCCTCTCACTGTCGCGGCCTCTCCCGTTGCGGAGCACAGACTCCAGACGCGCAGGCTCAGTAGTTGTGGCTCACGGGCTTAGTTGCTCCGCCGAATGTGGGATCTTCCCGGACCGGGTCACGAACCCGTGTACCCTGCATCTGCAGGCGGATTCTTAACCCCTGCGCCACCGGGGAAGCCCCTGTATGTACGTTTTTGTTTGTTTGTTTGTTTGCGGTACGCGGGCCTCTCACTGTTGTGGCCTCTCCCGTTGCGGAGCACAGGCTCCGGACGTGCAGGCTCAGCGGCCATGGCTCATGGGCCCAGTCGCTCCGCGGCATGTGGGATCCTCCCGGACCGGGGCACAAACCCGTGTCTCCTGAATTGGCAGGCGGACTCTCAACCACTGCACCACCAGGGAAGCCCTGTATGTACGTTTTAAAATAGCTATTAAAACAGAAAAATGTTATTGAAAGAAAAAGATCTAATTAGTGTTTTATGAGAAAAATATATATTTCTTCACAAGTCTCTATTCATCCTGTAAATTTTCTGGGTAGAGTTAAGAGAGACTGCTTTTAAATTGACAAAGGCAGTTGCCAAGTGTGAATGAACTGTGATTCTCTTGCTACTTGAGGAGAGATTGGGAGTTCAGAGCCATCACTTGCAAACTCTCTTTATAAATGAAAACTGTGTGAAGTGTAGGTCAATGCTCAGTTCTTCAGGAGTGGATGATACAGATGTGGAAGATGTACGTCCATTAAGGCTTTAACCCCCTTCACGCCTGAGGGTTGCCTTTCCCCCACCCACCAATTAGATGCAAAAGGTTGTTTCATCCTACTTGTCTTAAAGTCCTATGCTCCTTCTTCCTTTTATTAAAACTATGAGTATAGAAGCCCTTGAGGGCCACAGTAAGCAAGGTTCTCTCTCCTGTGACAGTTTCATGGACCCTAACTGTGTATATCTGCCTGAGCTCCAAAATGTACAATGGAATGCTTTGGTGGGCGGCGTGAGAATAATCTCTTTAGCAGTTAGCATGGTATTTGCCAAATATAAAGCAATGTTTTCAATTACATTTTTCCTTTAAGTGTGTGTGTATTATGGAAGGGCAATTTAAAAAAAACTAGGAAAAAGAAGGAGGAGGAGAAGGAGAAAACAACACAAGAAAATCTGCTGGCCTGAGGCCAGAAGGCTGAATTTTTCTTCGTTGCGTTCATTTCCCAGCTCAGCGTAGAGATGAGGCCTGTCCTATTCACATGGCTTATTAATGAGTCAGGCTTTGGGTTGTAAATAGAAGGGCCAAAACAGATCATTCCAGGTAAGTGAGTCTTTAAAATGGCACCCTAAGTAATGGTTAGGATGCACCAGATGTTCTTAGTGAAGTCACCACTTCACAGAACGGCTTACCCAGGAGTCTCAGCTGAAGGAAGCGCCCTTCCCCAAATGCCTATCATTTTATTTCCCTTCTTGGAATAGAACACCTCCCCCCCCCCCACCCCCGCCCCATCGGAAAAATAACATTGGGAAGCTACCATTCTGCTTATGTGATTCTGTTATTCTGTTTACTGTGGCTGCCAGATGCTTCAATTAAGGGCTAAAAGGTGGTCTTTCCAACCGAAACTACCAAGTGAATGCTTCCACGTTGAAGTCAAGGGAACAGGGGTCTATTAAGTCCTTCCCGTATACCTTGTCTTTGAAGAGATCATAGCCAGAGAGTTCAGCAGAGTACATCACCAGCGCTTTGAACTGATCTGAGAGAGGGTGCTTCTTCCCATCAGCTCTGTTTATTGCCGGCACTGCGTGGGGCACAAAGGGCTGGAGCTTTGGCTCCATGGTTGCTAGCCTGGGAACTTGAAACTTGATTCTCTTCCTGCTACGATGTGTGAACGAGAGACTGAAACTTTCCGAGTCAGAGTTTTGTCACCCTAAAGCAAGGGGATTGGAGTACAGGATTTCTTGGGCCCCTTCCAGTTCTAAAAGGCTATGAGTCTATGAAATAAGAGGAGAAAAACATATGAAACCCAATGAGATCAAATCAGTAATGGAGTTCAAGGATACATAATGCTCAGGACTGTTCCTGAATCATGAACTCACCTGTCCGTCAGGATACTGCTCATTGAATATATAGAATAAAAATTAAAGAAGTGGCAAAGGGGTGACAAAGGACCCTATTAAAGGACAATTTAGAAGGATGGAGATGTTTAAAGTTCTAGGACACATGGTATAATGATGTTAAATACTTAAGCTTTTAAGGTAGCCTGCCCAGGTTTGAATTTTAGCCTCGGTACTTGGTAGTTGTGTATCCTTAGCTAAATTGCTTTTCTGGGCCTCATCAGAATGTAAAAAAATTCATCAGGTGTAAAAAGAAATAATAATATTTTCCTCAAAGAGTTGCCATGAGGATTAAATGAAGTAATGCACGCTTGCCTGGATCATGAAACATTTGAAGTAGATTGCCAGTACTACTGCTGCTACTACTGCATAGAGTATATAGTGAATGCTAATACTCCAGAATTACATAGAGCAGTGGACGGTGGTAGTGGGACAGCACTGGTGGAGTGACTAAGGTACCAGCCTTGGCATACAAAGTCTAGGGTTTTAGTTCAAGGTAACACAGAAGCAAAGAACTTGCCCACAAACAAATTCCACAGTGTCAGTGCCACTGGGCATGTACTACCATTTACTAGCTAGGCAACTTCTGGCCATGTCTCCCAACCTCTCCAGGGTCTCCCCTGAAGATATTAATGCTTGCCTCTCAGGATGTTGGAATGAACTGCATGAGATAACGCATGTGAAATCGTGCACTGTAAACCACAAACTCCTCTACTGATGTAAGGATTGTTATGACCTAGTAAGATAATGAATGAAAACCTATGACAGAAGTCTTTCTAAAATGGTACATCCATTTCTCTGACATGTCTTTGCTTTTTTTTTTTTTTTTGATGACATCTACAGGAACATGTATTACTGATAGATAAAACATTAACTGTCTGTGGTGCTTTATCATTTTTACCTGCTTTGCATAACCTCCTTTCATTCTCACAACCTGAAAGGTGCGTAAGCTATCTGTCTTCATCCTGACCCTGTGCTTAGTTCTAATCAGCGTCTTCCTCCCCAGCTGCCGTGGTCTGGCCTCTGCTCCCCCTCCCCGCTTTTCACTCATGCCATGTAGTTATTATTGCAAGCAGATGTAAGAATAATATCCAATGCTCCTCTTGAATGGTAAGTCAAGGGAAGCCTTTGAACAAGGAAGGCACATATTCAGGTATTTTAGGAAGCTTACTTAACAGCAGCTGAACTCTGACAGACTGGAACTTGTGAGCTAAGACTGGGTGGATTAGAGTGTTGTTTAATGACAAGGAGAGGTGGTAAGTGCCTGGACTTGAGTGACGGCAGGGAGGATTGGAAGGGGGGAAAAGACTGGAGAACAGGAGGCAGGAAATAAATCTACAGAATTTTATTCATTCAGTATGGAACACTTACCATGTGTCAGGTATTACATTAGGGGCAGGGAATATGCCAGTGAGCAAAAAAGACAAAATCTTGATCTCTGTGAATCTGTGGTCTGTGGCATTTGTCAAGTACTTGGATGTACATGGAAAGGGAAAGCGAGAAGTCAAATAGAGGCGGCTGAGGTTTCAGCTTGAGTGTCTGGGGACATGGCGTCACAGTTGACAGCAATGAGAGGCAGGAGGAGGACTGGGTTGGTGTGAAAGGTGACACATTCATTTTCCGCACAGTGAACTTGGAGAACTGCTATAGAATTAAAATGCTTTCCTGAAAGGAAATGAGCTCAGGATTAACTCTTGGGTTCTGTGACTGGCACCATGTGATCTATGTGGAGCTGTACAGTTTAATCAGTTTTGTTTTTTTCTTTTTTTCTTTTTTTGGTACACGGGCCTCTCACTGTTGTGGCCTCTCCCGTTGCGGAGCACAGGCTCCGGACGCACAGGCTCAGCGGCCATGGCTCACCGGCCCAGCTGCTCTGCGGCACGTGGGATCTTCCCAGACCAGGGCACGAACCCGTGTCCCCTGCATCGGTAGGCGACTCTCAACCACTGCACCACCAGGGAAGCCCTTAATCAATGTTTGATTCCCAGACACCCCCAGATTAGACTGGAGATACTTACTTATTCCTGGTCCTGAATTTTAGGAGGCATTTTTCTTGTAAACCTTATATGAGAAAATTCATTAAAATAGTATCATTAAGTGTAGCTTTATAAAAAGATACTGAAATGTTTATCAAGTTGATTTTTCTCATAAAGACCTTCCATAAAAGTTGAAAGCATAAAATTAAATCTTAACTCAGTCAAGGTATTTTTTGGAAGCAGTAAGATAACATAACCCTACTGCATTGTTTTCTGATGACATAACTTAGTACAGTGAAGGAATGTAGAGAATATATGTCCTGTAGGCTGTGTTTCAAATATCAGATGTATCTGGGAAACTACTGCTGAGGGTGGATTTTGGTTATTTTCAGATCAGATTCTCTGCCTGGTACCTGACACAGCAATGTTCAGTGTGGCAAATCAAAAACAGCTCTGGAGGCCACAGATAAACACTAACAGAGTTGGACTGCCTGGGTTTGAATTCTGGTTTCAACCCTTGCTGGCTTAGTTTTTGGTCAAGTTGCTTAATCCCTCTCGCCTCAGTTTCTTTACCTGCAAAATGGACGTGTACAATGGATTAATGAAATCATTCTTATCCAGTCCTTAACTAGAACCTGGTACATTATAAAGGTTCAATTAAGGCTTGCCATGGTTATCTTTGGCTTTATTAGCATTGGTCTGACTCATGCACTAACTTCTAGAGGAAGTGACAATGGCCAGCAGGTCACATGTGGCAGAAACAAGGTGATTCAATTCGGTAAGAAGCACAGGATGTCTAGGAAAGTAGCACAGATGAAGCCAAGGACAACAGCCTCTGGAAACACGGCCACAGCCACTACCCAATGAGACAGCGCACACTGAGATCACTCCCGGGCAGTCACTCAACTCATTAGAAGTTGACCAGCCCTTATTTATTCAGCATTGTGTTAGACAGCTGTGGGAGTCTTAAAGGAAGTGAAAAGCAGGACCTTTGAGGAACTTACCGTCTGGGTAGGGAGAGAAGTCTTTGGGAAGGAGCTGCATGCTGATGTTATAGTAATTAAATGCTAACTTGTACTTGGGGTAGTCACAGGAGGAAAGGGAGCAGTATTGGCCTTTCTGCACTATTCTTTCTATAGGCATCTAATGCCATCAACCGGAATACCTTCAAATATAATCAGCGGTGGGAATCTTGTCTACCGACATAAAAGCCACACCTTTTAATTTCTACTTTCCCCGCAACAATCCAGAATATAATTAATATGTGAAGAAGCAGGGAGTGGGTTGTTCGGGAAAAAGTACAGGAGTTAAGAAAGATTTCTTTGCAACACTTTTTCCCCCTTCAAATCAACAGTGGTTTACTAAACAGCCCAGAGGGTTGTAGCAGGTACTATGCTAGACCCATGAGATTTAGAATATGAGGAAGATCCGATCCTACCCTCGAGCGCTGGTTCACATTCTAGTGGCCAGGTGGGACTGTCAAGGCCTATCTCTCTTTCCGTGCTCAGGCTTGTGGTAAAGACAGTCTGAAATAGACATTAGAGTGCATAAGAAAAAAGAACACAGAAGAGTGCCATTACAACCAGATGAAGGGACAGACATTAAAAGGCCATTTCAGTATTTTCAGTGAGGAGCTAAGACAGGAGTGTGCCCAGGTGTCACAGCCACGCAGAGGAGAGGTTCTCTGCCAGAATTTGGGGAGGCTGCCCATGTGATGTGATGTCTGCACTGAATCTTGAAGGGAAGGAGAGACCATCAGGAGATGGGCAGGGTGTTCCAGTCCAGAAACAGCATGACCAGAGGAACACCAGAAGGAAAATACTTGTGTGGACGGGGAACTAGAAACAGTTGGGTGTTGCTAAAGGTGTAAGCAGGAAGGGGCAGGAGATGACAGATGAGGCCAAGCCGTGAGGGCCCTTCCAGATTAAGATTCACCCTAAAGGTGAGGGAGAGCCACCAGAGGGTCTTAGACAGGAATATGTGATGGTCAGATTTGTAGTTTAGATACACATAGAGGAAGGATTTAGCAAAGTATCTGTTAGGATTGGGTACTGCTGGGTGGAACAGTGCTTAAGCCAACAGGGTTTATTTTCTAAGTCTGGAGGTAGGCAGTTCCTCACTGGCTAAGACACTCACATCCGTGTTGTCTTTTTGCTTTGCTATCCTTTAGTCCTCACAGTTGTCACCTCATGGCCAGAAGATGGCCGTCTGAGCTCAAAACAACACATCTGTGTTTAAGGACGCAAGAATAGGGAAAGATGCTACTCTTCCCTTTAATCACCAGTGTCAAAGCCCTCCCAGGGACCACCACTTTGAGCAAACTACTGGTGGTCAGGTTAGGACTACACTAGCTGGCCACCTCTAGCTGTAAGAGAAGCTGGGAAATCAGTGACCTTCTTACTTATGTAGTAGATTTGGGCAAGGGAGGAGGTTGGGAATAAGTGGTAGTTATTAGGTATGGTATGTAGCTAACCTGTAGTTTCTGCCACAAAAGCTAGCAGGTGGGAAATAATGAGGACCCCAAACAGAGCAATGGTAATAGAGAGGGAGTGGATACTGTTGCCATTAGCTGAAACTGAAAACTCAGAAATTCTGAGTAGTGGATCTCATTCTCTTAGATGTGGGTCTGAAGTATCATCCCAAGAGGATATTCAGCAGGGAGTTGGATATAAATGAAAAACTCAAGTGAAGACTTAGGGCTTGGGATATATTTGGAGGTCATTCAAATGTAGGGCATCCCACCCACATTGTAATGACCTTCAAATATATCCCAAGCACTAGGAATTTCTAAGTAGTGAATGGTTTTTCATAGGCCTAACATAATTTTCAATCAATCCTGAGTCTGTGGAGATGTGCAAATTTGCACAACTCTATTTTCTCTACCTGCTAGAACGCCCAGCCTGGAATTTAATGGAGAGTAAAGTCATGTAGAGAATCACTGTGTGCAACAAGAACCAGAACATTTTCTGCCAAGGCCACCTCCAACACAAACATGTACACACACCAGTCCGTGCTATACATAGAACTTGGCCTTGAATACTAAAATCTATTTGCCATACCATGGAACAAATGTGTTTTCATTCTCTTGATTAAAATAACAGGAAATGTCATCATTCTTGAAGTCATGGTATTTATAACAGAAATATAACCACAAGTTATATATATATATATATAAAACTTTGGAAACTCTTGCCAGGCATCTGGTACCACCCCTGGGTTGGGATAAAAACTCCTGCACTTGAGAATCTTACCTCTCAAGCAATTACTCTGAAGATCCAATCCAAGAGGACTAAAAATGTCTAGAGAAGGAGTCCTCTATAACTTCCAGCCTAGAAGGGCCTCTGCCTCTTTAGCTAGTCTGGCAGGTCATGGAAATTCTACTCTGGAGCTGGGGATACAAGAGAAATATTTTTTTCAGTATTTACTTTGACCAGTGAAATAGCTATGACAGATTTTTTTCTTTTCACCAAGACCCGAAGTGACATTTTAAAGGAGAAACCACTCTTTGGGTACCATAGAGTCTTTTAAAAACAATATTAGAATAAGAGCTCAAAGGAGTGTCTGCTCAAGCACAGCTGTCCAAAGCTTCATATTTCAAAAAGGATTTGGCCACTTTAATGCAGACAGGAGTCAGGACTGCTCATTTCAGCCTCTTCCCTGTTGGATCTACTTCTTCCTATTCAGATAACGTCAGATCCAAACCTAGTGACAGCCTCTCAGTTCAAGGGCAATTTTTGCCCGTTTTGCTGTTAAATGCATGCTAAATTGCAGCATTGCTCCTTTTTTTCCCCCCATATTTATGCTTTGTTTTTGCAACTGCTTATGAGATCTGTAAGGTCAAGGGTCACATCTTGAGCTCTGTTATTTCTTGCCGAGTTGTGTTTGTCGTGGTAAACTCCCAGGAAATAGTTGCTGAATGGACGAATGAATGAAAGAATGACAAAAACTGGAGAGCAGTGGTAGGTGAGTCGCTAGGCAGCCTGGTAAAGAGGATTACAAAACTCAGGTCAGATTAGCAGGAAAGGTGGTGTAGGGACAAGAATGTTTCATTTGAGCTGCAGACATGGATCCTAGGCCTAGGTTGCCTTGCTTGGCTTCACTCATTCAACAAATATTTCTTTAAGGGTCTTCCAACGAGCCAGGCTGGAGTTGTAGCAGGCCCTGAATGAGATCAAGTCCCCTCCCTCCAAGTGTTGTAGTGGTAGGGAGGGGGCTATGAGGAGACCAGGGATGGCAGGAGATATGATAATGACAAGCGCTGGGCACATGGAGCAGAGAAGGGGCTTCTATGTTAGACTGGTTTCCAGGAAAGCTTCCTGAAGAGAAGGGTTTTGATTCAAATCTTGAATAAGTTTTTGGCTAGATGAGATTGATTGGAAAGAACATTATAGGTAGAGGGACTAGCATGTGGGGATGTTCCAAACCATATAATAGGAGGTTGCATTTGAGAACTAAAGTCTCAGCTGAAAGGCCAGGGGTGGCCAGAGCTGAAGTTAAAGAGGTAGTCTTGAGGTGCCTTGCAGAGGGCCTTATGGCAGTGTGATTTAGAGCTAAAGAGCAGAGGTTTAGAAATCAGACAGAACTGAGTTCAAGTCACAGCTCTTATACTTACTAGCCACGTAGCAGTAACTGTTCTTTTTTTTTTTTACCCAGAAATCAAGTCTTGATTTCTTTAGCGCAGTGTCTGTCTAGCTCTATCACTTATCTGTTGCTGCATAACAAATTATCCCAAACCATAACAGCTTAAAACAACACGGCTTTATTAAATTCTCAAGTACCTGTGGGTCCGGAATCTGAGCCCTGCTTAGTGAGGGTCCTCTGCTTCAGGGTCTCTCACAAGGCTGTAGTCAGAGTGTCAGCCAGAGCTAATGCGCCATCTCAAGACATGACTGGGGAAGGATCCACTTCCAAGCTCACTTACATGATTGCTGGCAGTGCCTTACAGATGTTGGCCAGAGCCTGCCCTCGGTTCCTTGCTATGTGGGCCTTTCCAGCATAATGGCTTGCTTCATCAAAGCCAGGGAGAGAGAGTCTGCTAGCAAGACAGATTTAGCCTAATCATTGAAATGATTTCTTATCCCTATTGCCACATTCTTTGGTTTAGAAGTTACTAGGCCAGCCTACTACTGCAGGGGAAGAGATTATGCAAGGGAGTGAACATCAGACACTGGGGATCATTGGGGGCCATCGTAGGGTCTACCTGACCCACTAACTTATGGCTTATCACCACTAAATAAATGTGAACTATTATTCTTCTCAGTTGAGAGATTTGCAAAAGCTACAGAAAGCCAGTGAAGGATTTCATATCAAGGAGTAACTTTAGGTGACCTTGGGCAAGTCAAGTCACCTCATGTCTTTGAGCTTCTAATTCCTCCTCAGTACAATGAAAATACCTGTCTCCAAAAGAAAGAACATGTATGCAAACACAAATACATTTTTGTAACACCAAATATACAAAATCTCCACAGTCTGAGGAAGCAAACTGCTTTGGGGCAATTTTCCATTTTGTGTTGATTCTGTGAGTCTCACAGTCTGATCTTTTCAAAGTTTTCAGGGTTTGTCCCTGTGGGCCGGTAAGGATTTGTATAACTGGAATAAACACCCACAAAAAGAAATCTGTTTTTTGAGCATCCCTTAAGGCATTTCCAAAGGTTTGCTTTTCCCTTCTTTTTAAATACCTTTGCTTCCAAGGACCCCATGGGGGTCCCGAGAGAGAAAACAGTCTATCTGGGAAATATCAGGCTCTTGATAGTAAAATTGGTAATAAAATCTCGTCGGGCTCCTGGAGCTTCGCAGCGGGGATGTTTATGGTAGATGGGGTTCCCGAACACCCTCGCAGCTGGTTTGGAGGTTGTGCGATTTCCAGTCCCGTGGAGAGCTCGGGTTACCACCTCCGTGGACGCTGTCAAGGGCAGCTTCCGTGCCCGCGGGGAGCGGGCGAGAGACCCGGGGTCCCTCCACCGTGGCGCCTGACCCATTTCTGCTTGGTGTCCAAACCGGATGCCTCATTCCATGCCCCAAACAGAGCTGATCACACACTGTCGCGTTTCAAGGCCTTCCCGGGTGCGGTTTTCCCCAGGGAAGGTAAACAACGCTCTTGACCCGAACTGGCAGGCATTTCGGCCCGGTGGCCCAGTCCTCCCGTGCGGTCCAGCTCTCCCGGGAGGCGGCCTTCGGGAGGGGGACGGAATTTAGGAGTCAGCCCCCAGGCTTCATACAAAGGCACGCTTCTCCTCAGCGTCTCTGGGTGGAGCGATGAGGCCGAGGAAGCTGTGGCTACGACACAGCAAAAGTGCCTTTTGCTTCTCGGCCCGAGAGCCAGACCTCGAGGGCGAGGGGCGCCCGGCACCCCAGGGCAGGGCACCATCCTCGCCTTGCCAGCCTGGCGGGGCACTTCGCGCCAGCCAGCAGCTGCACAAGCTGCCGCGAGGTCCCCCTTGGCGCTGAGGTCATCTCCTGCAGCGCTGCTGCCTTCGGACCGTGCGGGCCATTTGGTCCCGGAGGCAGGAGTCGCCGGCACCCCTGGGCAGACCCGAGAGGAGGGTGAGGGTGACCCCGCGAGCTCTCGGGGAGCGGAGGCGGAGGAGAAGTGGTTCCGACCACCCCTGGCCAGGATGTTTCACCCCGCCAGCCCCGCCGGTCCGGTGACCACTGCCTTAGAAAACTTAAACGAGAACCAGATGTGGTGGCCGCTGTCGAACTTTCTCAGAACTGGCGATTGGTCCCGGGGCCAGGGCCGCAGCCAATCATCGCTCTGAGAGGGCCCGGAGTCCCGCCCCGCCCGGGACCCCGCCGGGATCCAGGTTGGAGGCCAGCGCGGCGGGGCTAGTGGGCTGGCTGGCGGGGCAGGGACGCGCTCTGCCGCGGGACAGCCCAGGGCCGAGAGAGCATGCGGGGGGACCGGGCGGACGGGCGGCCCGCGCTGCCGCCGCCGCCGCCGATGCTGCTGCTGCTGCTGCTGCTGCTGTCCCGGGCCGCGGCGCTGCACCCGGGCGAGCTATTCCCCTACGGGCAGTCGCGAGGGGACCAGCTCCTGCAGGAAGGCGACGACGAAAGCTCGGCTGCCGTGAAGCTGGCGCTTCCCCTGCGCTTCTATGAAGCCCAATTCAGCGAACTCTACGTAAGTTTAGCTTCTTCCTGGTGCGGGATTCTGCAGATTTCTTGCAGCTTCTGAACAGGCGTCAGTGTAGTGCGGCTCTCAGCGAACCCCTGCCTTCCGAAGGGAGGAAATAGTCCGCACAGTCGGCTGTCCCCGAGCGCCCTCGGGGTGGGACCTGGCTTTGCAGCGATGCTGTTGCCGGACCACTGCTTTTCCCTGCTTCAGGGGGGCGGGGGGAGGGGGTAAGAATTGTTCGCAGCCGCATAAGAGTCCGAGGCAGAAAAGAAGGTGGGATTGCTAAGCCGGCCAGTGGGGTTTCCAGTTAGGACAGCGAGGAGGCTGTGCACTTCTATAGAGCTGGGTGTTCCCTCCTCCGACCCGTAGCTTTTTTCCAGGGTTGTGCGGGAGATGAGAAGATAACGTGAACGAGTTTTAGGGCTCCTGGACCTATTGCACCGCGCTTGTGGGGTAGGGGTGACGGGTGGGACGCCGGTTGAAGTTGCGCTGGTCGCCCTGAACCAGGAATCGGGCTCCCAGCCGATGGGGAAGGGGAAACTTCATGCCCGGGGCGGTTCCCTTCCCTCTTTACGGAGCCAGGGTGGGCGCTCGCGTCCGGACCTGTGGTGGCCCTCCTTGGGCTTCCTGCAACGTACGCGACCGTCACACTTTTGTCCTGCTCGTCCCCCAGGTGGTCACCAACGGCATCATCTCCACCCAGGACTTCCCCAGGGAGACCCAGTATGTGGACGATGATTTCCCCACAGACTTCCCGGCCATCGCCCCTTTCCTGGCCGACATCGACACGAGTCACGGCAGGGGCCGGGTCCTTTACCGCGAGGACACCTCCCCGGCGGTGCTGGGCCTGGCCGCCCGCTACGTGCGTGCAGGCTTCCCGCGCTCCGGCGCGCACTTCGCCCCCACCCACGCCTTCCTGGCTACCTGGGAGCAGGTGGGCGCCTACGAGGAGGCCACGCGCTGGGCCCCGCCCTCGGGAGAGGTAAGCGACCAGGGATGCTTGCTTGGCCTCTGTGCCAACCGAGGAAATGGGCTTGGCTTCTGGGCTGGAACCCAGGGACTGGCTTGAAATTTTTCCGGAGTCTGCTCTCCCGCTAAATCTGATGTATAGTTTGGCGGCACCAGGGCTGAAGTGGCTCGGAAGTGAAGAAGGCTGTTTTCTCCAAGCTTTCTCTGAGGGTCTGAGAGGTCACTCTTGCAAGGAGAACTGCTTAAGGGATGTGAGTGCCCCAGTGCAGATGCAGAAGGGGTTTATGGTTTGATTGTTTTTAGAATCACCTCGTATATACAAGAACTATTTCTAATTATATGTTCAGTGAAGGAAAAACATCAGGAAATGCTGGCAATTTTTAAAAGAACAACCATTCATTTTCCTGCCACTCAAAGATAACCACTGTTAAACAGTTTCGTGTGCATCTGCCAGGGCTTTTTCCTATCCATATCTGTATCTATCACTGTCTATTAATGATGAGTTCACATTGCACATACGGCTTTGTAACTTTTTTTTCACTAATTAGTAAATTGTGAATATGTTTAGCTGTCAATAAATATACTTCTACAACATCACTGTTAATGTTTGCATATATTCCATCCGGTGGATTTCTCATTGTGCCCAGTGGTCAGCAAGGTTATTTCCAATTTTTCTCATTATAAATTTGTGAAGCACTTTTTCTTTCTTAAGCTAAATCTTTGTACCATGTCACTAGTTGACATTCCAGGAAGCGGAACTGGTGCGCCAGAGTGATGCATTTTTTATAAGGTTTTAATAGCCTTTGCCAAATTGCCTTCCAGGTACCAGTTCACATGCTCCGTACTTTACAGGAGACTGCCCTTGATTCCTTGTATAGTCTCTACCTGAGAAAGTGAAACAGCGTAAGCGCCCAGTCATTAGGCTTGGCAGCAACATTGGAGGTACTCCAAATGGACATCAGGTGGCGCCAGGGTGGCCTGGCAAAAGGGGAGCTGCCTCACTCCTGGGGTAGGTAAGGGCTTCCTCCTATGAAATTAGACCTGAATCTAAAATGTCAACTCTAAAGGCTGAAACTCTTTGAGTTTATCTCTATTTTAACTCATCAAAATGATTCTTAGCTATAGAAAGATGACACGTATCCTCCGTAGGTTCAGGGAGATTAACTAGCTTGCCCACTCTCAGTGAGCGATTCAAGATGGTGGCCATTCTTATTCTGTGCTCCCTGAGTAAGAGGAATATTTCCTAAAGGCTTTACTAAGCAAAGAAGATCTAGAAATAAAAAAAATTTGAATTGATTTTTGCCATTCATTTTATTTTGGGTCAGGCAACATCTAGTTTTGTTTATTGCATAATCTTTTAATGCATAGGTTTGACATTTCAGTTATTCAATTCAACAGAGTACATTCAGTTCAAATAAATAGACTGAGCACCTTCTTTTTTTAAAAAAATTAAATTTTATATTGGAGTATAGCCGATTAACAATGCTGTGATAGCTTCAGGTGCACAGCAAAGCAACTCAGCCATACATATAGATGTGTCCATTCTCCCCCAAACTCTCCTCCCATCCAGACTGCCACATAACATTGAGCAGAGTTCCCTGTGCTGTACAGTAGGTCCTTGTTGGTTATCCATTTTAAATATAGCAGTGTGTACATGTCAGACTCAGACTCCCTAATTATCCCTTCCCCCCTGGTAACCATAAGCTTGTTCTCTAAGTCATTTATACAATGGAATATTACTCAGCCACTAAAAAGAATGAAATAATGCCATTTGTGGCAACATGGATGGACCTAGAGATTGTCATACTGAGTGAAGTAAGTCAGAAAGAGAAAGAGAAATATCGTATGCTATCGCTTATATGTGGAATCTAAAAAAAAATGATACAAGTGAACTTATTTATAAAACAGGAACAGACACAGACTTTGAGCACCTTCTTTGTTCAGGGCATTGGTCTAGGTGGAGGGTTGGAGAAATGAATAAGGTATGTTGCATTCATTAATTCACTTTTGTCCATAAGTTTAAAAAGCATTTAAAGTTTAACATACCTATAATACAAAGTTTAGAAAATAGCGTTTATAATTTTACTAACCAGAGATCACCACTGCTAGTATTTTATTGTGTTTTCTTCCAGTCTTCTTTTCTAAACATATATCTTATATGTGACATATTCATATATGTATGTGTATATAAGTAATTTATATTTAAACATAGTTGAGATTTATTCATCCAACAAACTTTTTTGCACTTACTGTATGTCAGGGCATGTAGAGACTGTGAAAGGACACATTCTTTACTCCTAAGGATGTCATAGTTTAATAGGGATATTGATTATTATTCAGTATGATAAGTGAAGTAGCATCTTGACTTAAGGAGACTAACTCTATCCCTCCCTTGTTAGGGGACCTGATCTGGGAAAGTTTCAGTGAGCAATTGTCTTTGCATGTGAGTTGAGTAGAGTAGAACATTCCCAGTAGAAGAGGTAGCATATGACATATCACCCATGGACTATATTGTATAATGTGTTTGGGGCATCCCATGTGGTATCTTATTACTGAAGAGGAAGGGTGGTGGGACATGAGGCTGGGAAGGCCATGGAGCAGGGGCAGATCATGCTATGCTAGGAGTTTGGACTTAGTTCTTTGGCATTGGGCAGCTTTTGAAGAATTTTAAACAGAAGTTTTTTTGTTGTTTTTTTATTTTTTTTATTTTTTGCGGTACGCGGGCCACTGTTGCGGCCCCTCCCGTTGCGGAGCACAGGCTCCGGAAGCGCAGGCTCAGCGGCCATGGCTCACGGGCCCAGCCGCTCCGCAGCATGTGGGATCCTCCCGGACCGGGGCACGAACCCGCGTACCCTGCATCGGCAGGCGGACTCTCAACCACTGTGCCACCAGGGAAACCCTGTTATTTTATTTTTTAAAGAGAGCTCTTTTTGATTGTATTGAGAAGGTAAGGGTTCAATGGAAAGACTGACTACTTAGACAATTATTATATATGTTGTTTATTCAGGATATCTTGTTAATTCTTATAACATTTTATCATGCTGTCTTCCCACAACAATGCTGCATGTTTAAGATAAGTACACCAAGACTTATTGTTTGCCATTACCTAGTAAGTTAAGGCAATTGTCTAGAATTCTGTACGTAGTGAGGCAAAGGCAGGTTTAGAATACAGATTTCTTGATTCTTAGGTTTCTGTCATTGTTGCTTTTACCCAGACTTTTCATGCAGGACCCATTTCCTTGGCACAAGTGATGTAGGTAGACACAACAATAGTTGTACCTTTTCCAAAGACTTCCAATAAATGAGGTTTTTTTTTTATTGTCTCAATGTGATCTTTGTACCAGAAGAGTCCTTGGAACCATATTTCATTCAAAGGAACAATGAATTTGGAATGAAATTTTCCAAGGACACTATCGACTCCTTATTACTTCCAAATTAGTATTCCAGTGCTCTTAAGTGAATTCAGCTGCATCTATCTTATTTTTTCAACAGAGAAAGACAACGTTGAGCTGAGTGAGAGGAATCGGAGAGAGGAGCAGTTGCACAGAATCTCTGGGGTGATGAGGTCACATTAGAGCTTTAGTATTCCAATTTTATCAGGGCTTATTTGAAACTGAAAATTATAATACAGACAAGGTGACTTTAATTACTTTTCTCAGTTTCATCTGCAGCATGGGAATAATGCTTCTGATGTGAAGATAATGACAATAAAAAACATTTTGAAAGAAGTGGTTTATGAAAGGTTATCCAGTGACTTTGGAAGCAATGATCCAGCCTCAGTCTTAGTTTCCTAATCTGTAAAATGAAGTAGCAATGCCCACCTTACAGGACTGTTGTGAGAATTCACTAAGGTGACATTGTAAAGTAGCCATTATGGTCCCTTAGACTTAGCAAGTGCATATGCCCAGCCAATCTGTGTTCCCCTACATTGGGTTGATGGGACCAGATTCTGGTTCATTTATTTCTCTATTTCTCTGTCTTGTAAGGATGCTGCGATGTAAGTCTTCTACTTAAGGACTCTTTAAATACAAGCTTTTCTAAATTGCAACTTCTGTCTAGGCCTTTTTATGGTGGGGGCAGAGTGGGGGAAGATTTGTAGAATCCATCTCTTACTTTTCTAATTAAAATCAATCCTCAGACATTGCCATATGCTGAGTTGGCTTCAGAATTTGTTTCATTTAGAAAGGAGATAATCTGTTTGGAGAGAGGATGTTTCTTTAATTACCCACATTGAAGTTTCTTCTGAATACTTTGAAGAGCTCTGTGACATGAGTTCTCGTTTTAATAATTCTTTGGAGATAGATTTTGGCGAGCAATAATCAACTTTGCTTGAAGGACTGTGTGAATTCTACATGGCCTTCTTAAACCTTGGCATACTAACTTCATGTTGCAGAGTTACTGGAAACGAAGATATCAAAGGAATGGCATCTTTACCATTTAAAACTATTTCAGATGTTGCCCTTTCTCGCCGTGGATGTTCGTGGTGGGTGTGACAGGATGTGGTACCTGATATTGCAGGAATGTCAAGGTGTTACTGCATCTAAAAACATATCACCAAATGGTGTTTATCAACTCACTCAATCTGAGACTCCTTGAACTGTCATAGGTACTTCACAGAGCAAAGTCACGGTATTGACCTTCAAAGAACTTATGGGCAGGAGACATACTGCCCATATGTTTACTTTAGTTGTGTTTTTTTTTTTCGGGGGTGGGGTAGGTGAGACTGTTGTTTTGTTGTTGTTTGAAGGCTGAAGGGGGATAGGGAACTGGGCTACATAGATCTGTGTGGTATGGTACAGCGAATGCATTGCTGACCTGTATTAAGTTGGGCTGAAAGAATGGATATTGAGAATGGGGTAGCAGGACAGATTGTTCTGGCCTAGGATGTGTCCTGGGAGAAGGCCAAGAGAGCTGAGGCTGGAGAAATGGATGAAGGTAGGTGTGGGGCAGTAACATAAGATGAGCAGAAGACTTCCCAATGGAGGTTTCACCATGGGGAGTGAGGCATGCTGACTTGTTTCAAGGAATGATAGTCATTGACAGAGACGGTTGGATCCAGGGAGAAAAGCAGGACATGGTTGTAGCTTTTTGAGCTCTGAAGCTGAGGTCCTGAAGAGGGGAGGTCTACAGTCTACCTGAAAGAGTTTAGCCTCTGTCTGAGATATAGCCATGCAGACATAGAGAACAGAGACATATATGGAAATTGGTTAAAGAAATGCTGACGTTTTGCTAAAGACTAAGTGTCAGGAAGGTTATACTGTTAGTGCTGTGATAGTACTGAGCACTTATTTTTGAATTTTTTGGCAGGATCTGTAGGATTTAGGGAAGAAAAAAATGAACGCGGGAAAATCTTGCATATGACAGTGACCTATAGGTAACGGGAGATGGAGAAATACGCTAAGGAATGGAGATTCCTGTTCACACCGAACACTGGAGGCCAGGAGGCAACGATGCTATGACTGTAGAGAGCATGTGACCCTAGAGAAGACAGGGAAGAGAATTTTGGGACGTGTGTAGAAGACACCCTGCTTCTTAATTTTCATTGTAGTTTTGGTAAACCACTCGAGGCAAACCCCTTTGGGACATGGGTGGCACCGCTGTGATTTTTTGGCCAGATGGCTGAAATCAGTTAAATCAGTTGCAAAAATCAGGAGCTCATTGAGGGGCATGTTTCCTATTTATCAACCTGGCTCTGCCGAGCAGCAAGTCAACACTGATTAGCAACATCCCACACCTGGGAGGGAGAGCCCAGCGCTGCCCGATTTCTGCCGAGGGCTCTGGCTTTTCTCTCTTTCTGATAACAGGATGGCAGATCTTGAAGTTCCGCAGCACTGGCCCTGCTCCTCGTCCGTCCCATGGCGGCCCCTCTCTCCTCCCTGGGATCCTGAGGGCGTTGGGAACTGGTGATCCTTTTGTGGGGTTTGGCAGCCCATCTGAGGCTTTCGCTTCAGGGACAGAGCATGTGGGGTTCTTGCGAAGACTTTTCTCCAGGAATGTGAAGACCTTTCCGGTCTGGAAGCCTGTCAAGGCGTGCTCCTGGGGGAGGAGCCCTGCAGGACATCACGAAGAGGGAATTAGCGGTTAGATGTAGAATTTTGTGGAACGGAGAGAACTTTAAAAGTGATCATTTGGTATGCGGGTGGTTTTTAAACAGACAAACGTTTTTGGCCGGTCTCTGGGATCCTATATTCTATTTAAAATTCTTCTATTTGCCTATTTCGGTGGAGACAAGTAGATTAAATAAATGCTTGCCACCTGTAATAAGTGCTTGTCTCAGGATGGCATATAAAAGACATTGAATACATTTTCATTGAAATGAACTTGCTGACTGGCTGAAAGAATGAATAAAATAAAGTGCTATATACCCAGACCCCACAGTAAAAAGCCAGACTCTCCCCTTCACAGCTCTGTTTACTTTTTCCCTCCCCTCCCATCTCCTTCAATTCCTTCACAATCTATGGGACCTCCTTATCTTATAGAATTTCTCTAGACTTAGAACCAGGATTCCTCCTATCTGACGTTTATTGTGGGCAATCAATGCCAGGAACTCCGAAAGCTTTGCTTTTTAAAACAGAATCTGTCTCCTTCCTTAAGTACCTTTCTTTCTCTAGTTGAAAACTTTCTTTGGACTAAAGTAACACTGAAGTTATTGAATCTCCATTAATCGATGATGTACTGAATAGCATATACTCTGTATAGACATGATACAGGACAGCCTTTGTTTACATTTGGCAGAAGTTATGGCTTCCGAGCTTTGGGAAATTCTAGAAAACATCCCTTGCCTTTTGTTTTTGGAAAAGTCAGGCTTTCCGGATGAAGCAATCAACAACGACAACAGTAACAAATATATGAGCACTGCCCCCTGCCCCCCATCACTAAGTTTCTGAACTTAAAGAAAGAAAGAAAAGCAAAAACCCAAGCCAAGCAAGGTGACCTTTTCTGTGTTGGAGATCTAAAAGAAAGTTTGGATAGTATTTTGGTTTTTTTCTGGAAAAGCATTTGAACACCTGAATTTCTTTGTCTTGTAAGCAAACCCTCAAAATTGTACTTTGAAATTAAACATAGGAAAGAAGAATCAACACTCGGAAAGAGCTTGACCACCGTATGGGGAAGGACCCAGGACAGAACAAAATGCAGACCCACGCCTCTTGTTTGCTGTTTCATTTAGTAAAATGGGATGTGCTTCTCTCTGCCTAATTTTGTCTGTCTAGCAAAATGGGGAAACTGTGCTACTTGTCAGTAAATAACGTTTCTAGGAGCCACGTTATTTAGGAAATGGTGGTATTTATAAATACCTCCCCTGCTGCCTGCTAAATTGTAAAAGGAGTGGGATTTAGTGAGAGAGGTATTCTCAGAGACCTTAATATAACATCTTTTTTAAGATACTCAAGCACCATTAACTGATCATTTGGGTGGGCGGAGATAGCTGCATGTAGGTAAAGGCAAAAATGTGTCTTGTTGGGGCTTCCCTGGTGGCGCAGTGGTTGGGGGTCTGCCTGCCGATGCAGGGGACACGGGTTCGTGCCCCGGTCCGGGAAGATCCCACATGCCGCAGAGCGGCTGGGCCCGTGAGCCATGGCCGCTGAGCCTGCGCATCCGGAGCCTGTGCTCCGCAGCGGGAGAGGCCACAACAGTGAGAGGCCCGCGTACCGCAAAAAAAAAAAAAAAAACAAATGTGTCTTGTTGAAAATACGAGAGTAAGTTGAACTTTCATGAGTGATTCTATAAGGACCTGGGTGCTGAGTCTGTGGCTAACTCAGGCTCCTGGCCTCTCTTTCTGGTCTGCTTTGGCTTCTGCAGTGTTTATTAATGTTCACAGGCAGCCTCTGCAACGCCTCCCCACCGCAGCCCTTAAGGTGTTGGGCCCACACCCTCCTTTCTGGCCTCCACTACCTCCTCCAGCAGTTCTCCTAGAATCCCAGCCGTGGCTGCTTCCCTGTCCTAAGCTCTGAGACTGTCCTGGGCAGCGGCTGCGTCCTTTGTTCCTTGGCCTCTTTGCGCCAAGCATACTGTCGAGTGCTTAATAGGCACCTGGCTGTTTGAAGTAATGTACAAATGAATTAATGAACTGAGTTTACAAACATGGAAGCAGCTAACCAGGCAAAACGAAGTGAGTGCTAACTTGAAACACTAAGATACTGTGGAGGGTCAGAGAACAGCAATACATCTACAGGGAATTGCAAAACCCCTCAGAGGGGCAGCATTAGAAGGTCAGGAGTGTTTCCAGGCACGGGAAAACGTGAGCAAATGTGCAGAAGCATCAAAGTACATGGGGCAAATGGGCAGTATTAAATAATCGGTGGAGATGCAGGGGATCTGAGCCTGAGAAGAGAGTTTGCAGCTTATAAATCACCTGAGATGGCCGGCCAAGGAGCGGTTGGGACAGCCTGGTGGTACAGGGCAGGGACCCTGGCCGGCCTGCCACCGCATATTAGTAGCCTGACCTTAGGCAGATCTCTTAGCCCCTATGTCTTTGTTTCCTCATCTGAGACATGAGGGTAGGGTAACTCTGGTGCTGGTGTCAAAAGGTAGATGGGGGCTTCCCTGGTGGTGCAGTGGTTAAGAATCTGCCTACCAATGCAGGGGACATGGGTTCAAGCCCTGGTCCAGGAAGATCCCACATGCTGCAGAGCAACTAAGCCCGCGCACCACAACTACTGAGCCCATGTGCCGCAACTACTGAAGCCCATGTGCCTAGAGCCCATGCTCTGCACTCAACAAGAGACGCCACCGCAATGAGAAGCCCGCACACTACAACAAAGAGTAGCCCCCGCTCGCCGCAACTAGAGAAAGCCTGTGCGCAGCAGCGAAGACCCAACACAGCCAAATATAAATAAATAAAATAAATTTATATATAAAAATAAAAGGTGGATGGGAGAGAATAGAGAGTAAGGCTTTGGGAACAGTAGGGAGGCCTTTTGATCAGCCAGTGCCTCATACCACCCCTGCCCATAATGGGCATTTGATAAATAAGTGAATGAGTGAGTGAATGAATGAATGAATGATCCAGATGAGTGCCCAGGGCAGAAAACTAGGGCAGTGGCTGTGGGAATGTACAGGTTAATTTTGCTACTTGCTCTCAGCTCTGAAAGAAGTTCGGATGAAAGAAGTTTGAAACCTTAAAAAATAGTTTTATTTTTTTTAACCAGTGTTTTTTTTTAACCTATGCATATTTCAACTATTAATCTAAATTGATAAAAGATGATTATAACAATAATATAGCTGATGTAATTATGTTTATAATTTGGAGAGGAAATTTAAAAGAATATTATGTGTAAAAACAATTTAGAGAAATCCTGAGAAGGGGGACAACCCTTTGCATTTATAATGCTTTGGGGTTTCTTTGTTGTTTTTTGTTTGTTTTATTAAGGATATTTTCTTTTTTTTTTCACAGCTGAATACTTTTCAAGCAGTTTTGGCATCTGATAAGTCTGACACCTACGCCCTCTTTCTTTATCCTGCCAATGGCCTTCAGTTCTTTGGAACCCGCCCCAAAGAATCTTACAATGTCCAGCTCGAGCTTCCAGCCCGCGTGGGCTTCTGCAGAGGGGAGGTCGGTGACCTGAAGAGAGAGGGACCATATTTCAGCTTGACTAGCACTGAACAGTCTGTGAAAAATCTCTACCAGTAAGTAACATGGGGCTTACACCCTTTCCTGTTGGAATGTAAAGACCCTTAGGAGCTACCTAAACTTGAGTGGCCCTACTCATTAAATATCTCCGTGGTTTCTAAGCAAGGGATCAGATCAAAACCAGGAACTAGGCTAGACCCTGGGAGGAGCACGTTGACCAAAATATAAACAGTCTTTTATTTTTCCTGCCCTATTGGCTATAGATACTGGAAACAGAACTGTGTGTGTGTGTGTGTGTGTGTGTGTGTGTGTGTGTGTGTGTGTGT
>NW_020837954.1:26407832-26620021 GCF_003676395.1 Aethalodelphis obliquidens | reverse complement strand
GTGTGTGTGTGTGTGTGTGTGTGTGTGTGTGTGTGTGTGTGTGTGTGAGCACAGCCAGTGAGGCTTGCTATGGAAACCATTGCCCTTGGAACCACATAAAAACACCCAGTAATACAACTGCCCAGGTTGAGGTTTTTCCAGGTTAATCGTTTCACAGCTGGAGACGTTGTGAGTTAGTCTTTTGGACAGATAGGTGTTAAAAGTTAAGAGTAGTGTAATTTGGGGAAAAAAAGGAAAACCAAACAAACAGATTGGTAGATTTTTGGAAGTCTCAGGATTTCTCAGTGGCTTCATTATCTGAAATCGTCCTGAGGGTTTTCTATGCAATGCCTGGGACCAAGCACATTCCTTAGTCCCATCACATAAGCTCACTCTGCTCGTCCGCATCGTGCCCAGTATCTGGGTTAGCACCTGTTGATATTTAATAATTTCCAGGCTCTAAAGAAAATCTCTGCTTTTATCCCTTCCCTGAATACTGGTCTAGAAGGCAGACAGAGAATACTTTGGTTACCTGGCCTCCCTTGACTCCTCTAAGTTTCGTTACATGATTCCTGGGTATTGGAACATCTTACACTTTTGCATGCCATCTGCTTTACTCAGAGACCAGAGAGCGGGCCCTACAACCAAATAGGGTTACTGAGAGCTGACATTTATTGAGAGCTTACTGTATGCCAACATTGTGCTACACACTTTCCAGAAGTTCTCTTAATTAAAACTCAACAAGAATCTCAGGGGGAAAGTTCTTCTCTTTTCTCAATGTGACACATGAGCTTAGGGAAGTTAAATTGCCTATAATCTCAAAGTTATGAAGTGGCAAAGCCAAAATTCAACCACAAGTCTGGAGCTCTGAACTACTTATTTTATGCTGAATCCTGGCCTGCTTTCCCCTTCTCATGACTCATGTCGGACATCTTTTGAGCTCCACCAAGGTTGCCTTTTTAGTCTTGACTCTGGAGAAAACTTAGCTCCTTATTCTTTCTCCCCTGGTTCCACCCTCCTCTTCTACTCTGGAGCCATAGGTTCTCTGCCTCTCAGACATTATCGAGAGCTCACCATGGGGCAAGAGCTGGAAAGAGAAAGATGTCTAAGGCCCAGGCCCTGCACGCAAGCAACCTGCACTCTCCTAGAGTAGACAGACAAACAACAGTTCCAGAGCATGGGAGTAAGTGCTAACACCTCCTCAGGGTACAGGAGGCAGTGAGGGCTGAAAAGCCAGAGGGAAAAAGCAGACGTGTTCCCCCACCATAGCCGTAATGGCCTCTAAGAACTCACACAGACACACGCACGCACACACGTACACACATACACCACTTCCATTTACCTCCCTCCATGCCTACCTCATCTTTGTCTTTCATGCTTCATAGAAACCTCTGAGTTGCTTGATTGAAAGTGGAAGATATGGGGCCAAAATGACCGTCAGAGGAATTTTTCTTTAGTAGAATCTGTACTTAGTATAAAAACTAAAATAGGGCTTCCCTGGTGGCGCAGTGGTTGAGAGTCCGCCTGCCGATGCAGGGGACACGGGTTTGTGCCCTGGTCCGGGAAGATCCCACATGCCGCGGAGTGGCTGGGCACGTGAGCCATGGCTCCTGAGCCTGTGCGTCCGGAGCCTGTGCTCCGCAACGGGAGAGGCCACAAAAATGAGTGGCCCGCGTACCACAAAAAACAAACAAACAAACAAACAAACAAAACTAAAATAAAGTACAAACAATGCTGAGAAATGTGAAAAGTAAAAATTACCCATTCTAACTACTTCAAGTGATAACCATTATTAACAGTCATTAGGTTTATGCAAAACCTTTTTCAAAACCAAAATGGTTCTTTTGTTATACATATGGCATCTTCCCACTTGCTGTCTATGGGTGTCTTTCAGTAAGATATCTGTTATATTATTATTTGAACGCTATAAAACATGGCATCATATATAGCCTGTATTATTAAGACAATAACTTATTGATGAACATTTAACTTATTTCTGGTTTTTCCTTTTATAATTATTGTTTCCGTAAACAAAATAATACACATTGCTCAGATGCTCATTTGTCTTCAACATAAATTCTTGAAAGTAGAATTGCTGAGGAAGGATATATGCATTGTAACATTTTAATGTATGCTAACCAACTGCCCTTCAGAAACCCTGCACCAACTTACATTCTCACCAGTAAGGAGGGCTGTGATCAACAGCGTCTGTTTCCTACAAGCTTCTAATCTTTCTAGTATTTGTGAATCTGATAGGTGTAAAATGTTCATATTTTCACTGTAATTTCTTTGATTACTAATAAAACTGAACACCTCTTCATATGGTTAATAGCCATTTCTTCGCTATTTTCTATTGAGGTTTACAAAGACCTTTAACAAATAAGAAAAAACCTAGTAAAGATATTTGCTCTCAAATGCTGTGAATATTTTTATCCAGTTGTTCATCTTTAAAGTTAGTTATGATCTAGAAGGTGTAAGTTTAGGGTTGTCAAAGTTATTGACCTTTTCCTTTATGATTTCAGGTCTTGGTATTATTCTTAGAAAAGCCTTCTCTACCTCCAAATTATAGAAATGTTCCTCAGTTTAATCTTCTATTTTACATTTATTTATTTATTTATTTATTTATCTGATATGTGTGTGTGTGTGTGTGTGTGTGTTTTATTGAAGTATAGTTGATTTACAATGTTGTATTAGTTTCAGGTGTACAGCAAAGTGATTCAGATTTTTTTTTTCGAATTCTTTGCCATTATAGGGTATTACAAGGTACTGAATATAGTTCCCTGTGCTATACAGTAGGTCCTTATTGGTTATCTATTTTATATATAGTAGTGTGTATATGTTAATCTCAAACTTCTAATTTATCCCTCCCCGCCTTTCCCCTTTGGTAACCATAAGTTTGTTTTCTATGTCTGTGGGTCTGTTTCTATTTTGTAAACAAGTTCATTTGTATCACTGTTTTTATATTCCACATATAAGTGATATCATGGGATATTTGTCTTTCTTTGCCTGGCTTACTTCACTTAGTATGATAATCTCTAGGTCCATCCATGTTGCTGCAAATGGCATTATTTAATTCTTTTTTATGGTTGAGTAATATTCCATTGTATATATGTACCACATCTTCTTTATCCGTTCATCTGTCAATGGATATTTGTGTTGGTTCCATGTCTTGGCTATTGTAAATAGTGCTGCAATGAACACTGGGGTTCATGTATCTTTTTGAATTATAGTTTTCTCCGAATATATGCCCAGGAGTGAGTGGGATTGCAGGATCATATGGTAGCTCTATTTTTAGTTTTTTAAGGAACCTCCATACTGTTTTCCATAGTGGCTGTTATCAATTTACATTCCCACCAACAGTATAGGAGGGTTCCTTTTTCTCCACACCCTCTCCAGCATTCATTAGTTAAAATTTCAAAAATATGCAGAAAAGTGGAGGGAGTCATCTAGACTTACAAACTGTTGACATTTTGCCATATTCATCATTTTTTTTCTTTTTTGCATAAGTAATTTAAAGTAAGTGACACACAGCATGCCATTCACTCCTCAATGCTTCAGTATGCATCTCTAAAAAATAAAGTTATTCTCCTAGTCAATGGAATTGTTGGGCTTCCCTGGTGGCGCAGTGGTTGAGAGTCCACCTGCCGATGCAGAGGACACGGGTTCGTGCCCCGGTCTGGGAAGATCCCACATGCCACGGAGCGGCTGGGCCCATGAGCCATGGCCGCTGGGCCTGCGCATCCAGAGCCTGTTCTCCGCAACGGGAGAGGCCACAACAGTGAAAGGCCCACGTAGTGCAAAAAAAAAAAAAAAAAAAACCACAATGGAATTGTTGTCTTCCTCAAACTTGTCTCATAATTATAAGCTCAGAGGTCATAAATTGTATAATTCATAGTGTGTTTGTCATAACTCTTCTTCTGCACATTTAAATATGAATGTACACATTTGTATTTTTTGAGATTATACTTTTCTATCTCCTGGAAGACAGTAGTTACTAAGTACTTATTACATGCAGGGCCCCATGCTGAACATTTTATGTGATTTTCTAACTTAATCCTCCTAACAACCCAGGGAGGAAGGCACTGTCCTCTCATTTTGTAGCCTTGTTTTCCTTTCTAGGAAATAAATTAAGTTCTTTCTGTCGCTAAGCTTTCCAAATGACCTTGGATTTTAGGATAAACTCAAACTGGCTGCTTTCTCATCATGCCCAATGACAAAAGCTAGGGTAGTGATTTATCTTTAATCAGAAGATCATTTTATTTAGCTTTTATCTGTCATAATTTGTATTTTCCTACTCTTTTAAGCTTTTATAGTTTTCTGTTTCTGACTTCAAGAAGAAATTTCACAGCTACAACACCTCTGATGTGATAATAAACTCCACATCCTCAGATCTTCAGAATTCTCTCTTATCTTCTTCAGGGTTCCTTGCTTGCTTGCCAAAAAGCACTGGCATTAATTCTTAGAACCTATCAAGTCTACATAACATACCGCACAAAGGATCACAGTTTTGCTTTCTACGCTCCTGTTTCCCTGAACTAATTACAACAGCAGCAGTGGCAACAGCAACAATACGCAAGGGGGTGGGGATTGATTGATTGATTCTTGGAGTTGTGTTAAAAATATTATTGCTATAGAAATCCACAGGAATATGATGAGTACCAACCCAAATGAGCAAAAGTCTCTTGCCCTTATATGACTCAGTGAATTTCCTGTTGTCTTATTAGTCATTAACTGATTTCTCATGGACTGACTTTTGAGGAAATCCCACAGCATGAGAGACTTAGAGCCTGGTGTTTGGGCCATATGCCAGAGAGTACAGAAATGGGTGTATTCAAGCCAGCCAGACCCTTTGTTCCTTCAGGTTTTTTCTTATTTGTTTGAAATTGTGTATGGGGTTGTCCTCTTTGGAATGTATCACTGACTAAAGTAATGGATCGCTGGGATATTTGGAAGGCTGAATGGAGCCCGTGTTCTTTTCTAGTGAGGGAAACGCGTGAGCTCCCTGGCTCCAGATGTTTCTGGATACCTCTCACCCGTGACCCGTGGCAGTTTGATTAACTTGCTTTCTTATGTTCCCCTTAATTTTGTTCTACATTGGCTCAACATTTTTGAGACTTAGGCATTTCTATTCCTTTGAATTTTTGGACATGGGTTCACCAGTCTCTGTGAATTAGTTGATTGATTAATCCACATGACTAAACTGCAAAATGTCTCTAACATTCTGTAACGTGGAGTAAGATAATTAGGATGTGCTCTGACTAGTGTATTAGTTTTCTGACGTAATGTGGATGTTCAGAACACGGGCTTCGGTGGTAGTGTTGAGTTCAAGTCCAAGCTCTGTCAGTTATTAATTGTGCAACCTTAAGACGATTAATCTCTCTAAACCTGTTTTTTCCTCTGAAAAATCGGTCATGATCACTGCCCCTACCTTGCAAGTTGTGTTGAAGAATGTTTAACACTTGGCATGTAACTAACTCTCAAATAAAAAATATTGTTTAAGGGTTTGGCAAAAATGTTTAAGCATATGTTTTCTTGAGTTTGTTAAAAGTAGAGGAAGGATAGGGCTTCCCTGGTGGTGCAGTGGTTGAGAGTCCACCTGCCGATGCAGGGGACATGGGTTTGTGCCCGGGTCCGGGAAGATCCCACATACCGCGGAGCGGCTGGGCCCGTGAGCCGTGGCCACTGAGCCTGCGTGTCCGCAGCCTGTGCTCCGCAGCGGGAGAGGCCTGCATACCGAAAAAACAAAATAAATTAAAAAAAATAAAAGTAGAGGAAGGATAAAATATTCCCACATTCCCTATTTGTTTTCAAATAGCCATTTAGATAAGACATGTAGAGCAGAATTCTGATTTGAGGGTCTGGCCTTCGGTAGACACATGGCCTTTGAAACCCATTGTTAAATAAGAGGTAGTTTACATCAAAATTCCAGTATGATCTTCAGTTACCGTGTAAGTCTGGTTTTATTTGGGTTTCCTGCCAGTGAAAACTCTGAATCTGATCTTAATAGTCCTTCAGTTTTAAAATAAATCGCTCGCCTTTGTGGGAAGGTGGTGGATGGACACTTTTGTGACAAAGTCCTGTTTCCGTTTTATTTAGACACAGCAACCTGGGGATTCCTGGAGTGTGGGCTTTTCATATCGGCAGCACCTCCCCATTGGATAATGTCAGGCCAGCGACAGTTGGAGGAGACCTTTCCAAAGCCCACCCTCCGGCTCCCCTGGGACATTCCTTCAGCCGCGCTGCGGCCCTGGAGGGTGACTACACTGAGGACAACTTGGATTATTATGATGAGAATGAGGAGGACGTCGAATACCCCTCCCCTGCTGAACCAGAGGAAGCGTCGAATGGCCACAGCACAGTCGATGTTTCCTTCCACCCGAAAGCTGATTCGAGGCCGCTAGGAGGTGGGGTCCCTCCGCCAGATTCTGACCTGGCCTCCCCTTTGCCACGTCCAACATCTAGGGATGGGCCTGAAACAGACTCTGCCACCTTGAACCCTCAAACCAAAGAGGGGAGACCTCAGGGGGAGATAGATGCCCTGGATTTAAAAGGCCGAGTCGAGTCTTCTGAACAGCCAGGGACCACAGTCCCTGCTCCACCAGAGACTGGAGGTTCACTGGATCCTTCCCAGCAAGCCCCGCCTCCCTACCCAGATGGACGGGCACAGCCTGCAGACAGGGATGTTCCTCCAGCCCATCCAGGAGGAGAGGCCGTTCTTCCAAATTACCCCGGGCCGGATCACACTCCACCCCTGGGTCGCAGGAGGCAAGTGGTCGGAGTGGAGGACGACATCAGTTCCAACACCGAGGGTAAGTGGGTTTGAACCCTGGGTGCTAAAGAATTCATTGAAAAAATGCTGATCTTCCAGAGAGTCGTGAATTTTCTCTCAAGCGAGTTGAGGAAGAGTTTCGCAAAAAGAGGCTTGGGACTGATTTCTAAAACCCATTGTTTCAGGAGATGGAGTATCTTTCCTTTGCCAAAGAAATCTTGGCAGGCAAATTCTGTTTGGAATCTCTTGACCGTTACTAATGTTTTATTTATTTATTTATTTATTTTTAAAATGGGCCTCACGAATCCCGTGGGGAAGGACTGGGGTTGCGCGTGCCAGCTGTGCTCTCACGTGGAATGAAGTTATTTCAGTTTGAAAGTTCAGCAAAGGTAAAGAAGCGTTTTGAGGCTTCGCACACATTACGGTACTGGAGGGCTTCAGGCTTTAGTTTCAAGCAGCGAGTTGTGCTGGCTCGGATGAACATTCCGGCTTCTTCCTCTGTGATGGGATGACCCCGGTGCTCCCCTTGCTTAGAGACACGGCGGTGGGCTGTGGGAGAGGGGACCCCTGGGGAGAGAAAACTGCGAACCACCTGTGTCTTGTCATTTCTGGTTCACGGCTGTGCAGCTGTGCTAGTCAGCTCCCCGGAGCCTTGCCCTCATTTCATGACTCGCTGACCAGAGCGAGGGGCCAGCAGAGAAATGCCCAGGGGAGGTGACGGTTAATTAATACAGACACGGAGCCCATGTCACCTTCTTTTGAAGGCGAGACTTGTCATGTCAGCTCTTTCTTCCCAGTCAGGGATGTAAACACCTGAATGGGAAACTGGCCACGGATTCATCCCGTTTGTTCCAGGGACTGCTCATCTGACCTCTGACAGGAGGAGAGAGGTCAGAGGTGAAAGCATTCTTTAGGACCTTTGTTTTTTTTCCTTCACCTTTTCTGTTTCCCATACTTTTTATGGTAAAACAGGTTGACCTAGCAGAGGGTCTTCCAGGTGGCTCTGCTGTGGTCCTGATCTGCAAGAATTTGCTTGAAGAAGCCCTTCTTTCAGGAGAGGTGAAACTGTTTTGTGACTGAGGCAGCATCGTGTAATGATTAGAGGGAGAACGTTGGTGTAGGTTTGAATCCTGGCTGTCACGCTGTCCGGGTGACACTTGATGTAGCGCCCAAGCCTCCAGTTTCTCCTAAATTTGTCGAGAGGATTAAAAGAGATCACGAAGTTCTTAGGCCAGCGTCTGTACTAGTTGGATCTTAATAAATGGTGGCTGCTGTTACTAATTATAGAGGATTTAAAGCAGTGGGAATGGGGGTGGGGTAGTAGAGAATGAAGAGTGGGCTTGTTAAATATTTGTGCCTTAATTTGTGCCTAAGGACCACGTTTCTCTCAAGTTGAGGATGTGAAGTTTATTGGAAGGCTTCAGAACCTTCACACCCTTCTGATAGTCTCCTGAATTTTCAGCATAAGTGCCATCTATCTAAACAAAATGTAAAGCCAAGTATCAAAGACACTTTGATCAAAGAGATTTTTGAGGTAAAGATGTGCTCCTATGTGGTCTTTTCATTTGTGGGTTGTGATTTCCTGCTCTGGGAAGAGCTTGGAATATTAGAAAGCAGATCCCTGGGGTGAGTTGTTAAAGGGTTAAGAAGAAGGGGCTGCACATCCTGCTTTGAACTGTGAGGGGCTGGATAAGCTCAAATAGCTGTAGGGGTCCAGGGAACTGGCCATAGAGAAAAACAGGCAGCAGCGAGAACCCTCGCGGGGCATGGCTATGATACTTATCAGCTGCTGGATGACGTCTACCACTGACATCTTAGAAATGGCAAAACGCCTTCGAAACAGCTGGTTAATACAGTGAAACATTTAGGAAAATAAATCTAACTAGAAGTTTTTGAAACTAGAAAAAAAAAGTCAACCACCGTATTAGCAGACAGGGAAAGCTTTAAAACTTGAAAGCAGAAAGGGAAAAATAGGTGAACCTCTGGTTTCACCTCAGGCTGTAGGAAGACTCGGTATCCACGGGGAATTTGTTCCAGGATCCCCCCCGCAGATACCAAAATCTCTTGATGCTCAAGCCCCTTAGTCAGCCCTCCGTATCCACGGTTCTGCATCCTCAGGCCCCCCCACCTGCAGGTTCCCCTAACCGCAGATCCTTGACATTGCACAGGATCCGCCGTTCCTCGAATCCGCGGAGATACCGGGGAGCTGACCGTATAGAACCATGCAATTGTTAATTACTTGGTTTTTCTTGGCAGTGAACTTTGTTTTTTCAAACAAAACACTGGCATCCCAGAGGTCCATCAGGCAAAAGTGGACTCCCTCTGGGAAAGCCAGTGGGCGGGGTGGCAGAGACTCACACCAAAGAGCGCCTGCTAACTGTCCAGCCTCAAGCCATCTTGACCAGCTTTTCCTACTGATGCAGTGGAGGAGTGTGGATTTTGGTGTTTGATGGAGTTGAGCTTGATTCCCAGCTCTGCCATGTGGTTTGGGATAAGACATTTTCCCTGTTTGACTCTCATTTTCTTCAGCTATAAAATGGAGATAACGTAGACCTCATCAAAGAGTCACGAGAATTAAAATTGGGCATGGAAGCACCGTGCCCAATAAATTTTAGTTTCCCCTTGAAGCCTCATAGTAGGCAGCTTGGTAAACCAAGAAATTAAAATTTAAAGCCCTCCCCCAAATATCTCTCCCTTCTCTTTAAAATTTTTTTTTCCCTCTTAGGAACTCTTTTTATAGACTTTTTATTGAGAAATCTAGATTCTTTTAAGATCATGTCCACACCAGGCAAGAATGTCCCAATTTCACTCTAGTTCTAGCCTCGAGCGTATTATTTGCTTTGTTCTGTTTTCATAGACCACAGAACCGGCAGTAAATTGGATGCACAAGCTTTCTCTGCCTCAGGGGTCTTACTTCTCCAAGCAGCTCTGGAAGCTTGTTGTCAAACCAAAAGTTACCTGAGCACCTACCATGTGCCCTTCTCTGACTGGGGCACGAGTGGAAGTTTTCACTGGTATTTATCAAATGTCCACTCAGACTCTGAGAGGAAACTTTGCTTGGATTGCACTAGCACAGTTGATCCTCAGAATTGCCCTGTGGGGTAGATACTATTATCCTTCTCACAGTACAGAGAAGGAAATTGAAGACTGAAAATACGGAGTGATTTGTCTGCGTAAGAGGCAGACCAGTACTGTGGCGAAGCCATGGAAGATTAGAGCAAGCTGCCAGGTAGCACAGCGCAGGGCAGATTCACCTGCGGTGCCATCAGGGAAGTCTTCATGGAGGAGGGGGGCTTGAGCCAGGCCGCGGGGTCGGAGTCTCAGTTTAGAGAGGGAGAAAGTGGGGCATATTCTGGACAGAGGAGTGACAGGAGTGGAGGTGGTGAGGTGGAAATGGAGAGGGAGGGAGTGAGTGAGTGAGTTGGGGGCGGGAGATGTGAGAGGCAGCTGCCACTGAGGCTCCAGATGCCTAGGGCCAGAGACTGCCGGTGTTGTGGGCAGCAGGACAAGCTTGATTCACAGGGGTCGTAGAGATTTTTAAACCTGCCCAGGGGGTGCAATGGGAAGCTTAATCTGACCTCAGTCTGCATGATGAATTAGAAAGGGGGAGGGACACCTGGCTTTCAGAGACCTCACATGTTCTCACTCCACCGTGGGATCCTGTTGATTCTACTTAGACGGCATTCACGCAGGGCAGGCCCAGGGTGTGAACAGGGATTTCCCTGTAGCTTCTGGTCCAACTCTACTTGTGGCCTTGGGAGAGGCCTCAGGAATGTGTTGCTCAAGCAGCTTCTACCCTGGGATGAATTCGAACAGGCTCTGCTGCCCAGGCCAGCCTTCCAGGCACAAAAGCCCCTCTCCCAGGTGCACCCCCAGGTTGCTGAGGGACTGTGAACAAGAGGACCCCCATACCTGTGAAGACACCTGCATGGGAGAGCCTGCTAGTCTCACGATGGTGGATGTAACCCTCCCCCCACAGAAAAACAGGGTCCTAATAACTGTTTGCCCAACGAGCTTCACTATGTACCACACACATACCCCCAAAACAGACGAAAACTGGAGGGAAAAGCATACCACTGTTTTTCATTATACAGCTGGATGTGGTTTTTCTTATTTGTCTATCATTCTGTGAGGTGGGAAACCTAAGAAAAATCTGTCCTGCAGTGAAAATGTAGGTCCTTTTTCTTGAGGTGGCAGGAAGAGCTGTTAAAAGTAAAAGACAGCGCAGCTGCCAGGGGCAGCCCCGCACAGGAAGCCCTCCGTCCCCCTTTGCATGATGAACCCGGTCTGCTCCGTGGAGCCTGCTGGCCTTCCACGTGGCCGGGCCAGGGCGGAAGACGAGCGCTTAAGTGTTTCTGGAGAAATGAAGACTGAAGGATGGGTCAGAACAAGTGCAGAGGAGTTTTCCATTTGTGTGGAAAACTCCCAATTAGGACAAGTCTCAAGTACCCTGGCAGCACCTTTGCTTCTTTTCCCTTACATAGCCCCATAACCCTACCCCATTTTTCTTTCTGTTTAAGGATAGGAGAAGAGTGAAAAGCATTAACTGGGAAAAAGAAATGAGATTTTTAAAATCCTCACGTGAAGTTTCCTTTAGCAACGGTCTAACCTCAGTTAACAAAGCTGCTGCAAGCTGAGCTCATTCAAACCTGGCCGGCCTCTGCCCTCCTGCTGGGCCCGAGCTGCCAGCAGACTTGTCCCTATCGTTTTTGACTCTCTGCAACAGGAGCTGCGAGGCAGAGCGTGGGTCCCCGGAGGGTCTGGAAGACAGCCTGCCCCAGTGGGTAAAATTCAGGAGAGAGGAATCTGTGGAATGCAAACTATATTTCTCAAAGTTTGGCTCTAGTCCACTTGTGGCTATTTCTCCCGTGGCCCTGGTTTAAAATGCTGATTCCACACCCTTCCTCCACCTTCTGACCCAGAATCTGCCTGTTTATTTATTTATTTATTTATTTATTATTATTATTATTATTTTTTTTGCGATACGCGGGCCTCCCACCGCTGTGGCCTCTCCCACTGCGGAGCACAGGCTCCGGACGCACAGGCTCAGCGGCCATGGCTCACGGGCCCAGCCGCTCCGTGGCATGTGGGATCCTCCCGGACCAGGGCACGAACCCGCCTCCCCTGCATCGGCAGGCGGACTCTCAACCACTGCGCCACCAGGGAAGTACCTATTTATTTTTTAAATATTTATTTATTTAGGCTGCGCCGGGTCTTAGTTGGGGCACACGGGATCTTCAGTTGGGACGGGCGGGATCTTTTTTTCAGCTGCGGCATGCATGCGGGATCGAGTTCCCTGAGTGGGGATGGAGCCCAAGCTCCCTGCATTGGGAGGGCGGAGTCTTACCCACTGGGCCACCAGGGAAGTCCCCGGAATCTGCCTTTTTAAACCAGGTCCCCTGGTGATTCTGAAGCCCATCACAGTTGAGTACTGCTGGTATAATGGAAGGGGCGTGGGATTTAGAGCCAGAAGATCCGATAATCGTTGTGGGCCTCATTGGTGTCATCTGTAAAGAGGGGATACCACCTCCTCACCAGAATAGGAAGAAGTGTGTGAAAACACATTCAAAGCTGTGAGGTACAGAGGCATAGAAACGACCACAGAAAAAGTGCCACTTTGTTTTTGCATCTGCTCACTGCACATCTCATCCAGCTGGGATTTAGACACTGATTCCCCACCTTCACGGAATTCAGCATCTTTGAATCCACCTGCAGTTCCCATAGAAATTTGAGAAGTCACGTTGGCCAGACGCCTGGCTTTTCTTCCCTGGTTAGAGAGCCACACGTGGGGTCACATTTCTAGGTCCTGTTCTCCCCCTTCCTCAGGGAAGGGAGATGGCTCCTGGGCTCCCGGTTCCGTCCACTAAGGATCTTCACGTGCCCCGCTTGGGGGTTTGGCCTAAGTGGGCCATAAGCACAGCGTTCCGCTTCTCAGCCAGGCCAGGAATGAATGCTAGAGCATTCCCTGAAATCCCAGCCACCCCCAGGAGCTAATTGGTCAGATGAAATTCATTCACTACATTAATCAGCATTCTCTGGCTCAGAAATGGAAAGTTTGCAAATATCCTGAACATTTTCGTCACTGGACGTAAGAGTCACCCCAGGAGTGGCTAAGGTACAGACTCGTGGGATCCGCCCATTGAGAGTCTGAATTGGTAGGTCTAAGGTGTGCCCTGGGAATTTGCATTTTTAACTGGCATCCCAGGTGATTCTGATGCAGTGGTTCCCAGAATCCCTAGGGAGGAACGCAGCTGTCCCTCTGAATGGTTGAGTAGTGCCGTGCTGAGGGTATAAGACCGTGTCAGGGGCGGGGCGAGGCTTCCCAGATGCCTCAAAGGCGTCGCCGGAGCTGAGCTGCCACAGACCTGCTCCCGTAAATGGCGCCTCCAGCCTTCCAGTTCCCACGCCAGGAAATGAACATTCCCGTGGACCCCTCTCTTTCTCCGCTTGTCCTCCCCACCCTGCTCTCCTTCCCTCTCTCTACCCTCCCCCGACTCCTTCTCTCCCTCCATCCAATTCATCAGCAAACCCCGGCAGCTCCACCTTCAAACAACTCCAGATTTGGTCTCTTCTCATCCTCTCCACCAGGACCTCCTACTATCAAGGCACCGGCTCATTCCTGAGGTTCCTGTAAGTCAGACCATGGCACTCTTCTGCTCCCCAGCAGCGTCCCCCCCTCACTCAGACTAAAGCCCAAATCCTTCCCTTGACCTGTGAGGCCCGACGGGTGAGAACTGGCCAGGATTACCTCTCCTGCCTTCTCCCGTCTCCCTGCCCCGTCCCTCCCACGTGCCCCGCCAGCCTGACGGGAGCTCTTACCCTCACTCATCCTCTCCTCTTCCAGGCCTCTGCCCAAAGCTCATCCTCTCCCCAGGCGCTCCGTGGCTGTGTCATTTAAAAGAAGCAAAGTCACTTCCGTCTCCAGCCCTCTTGTTCTTTTACTTTAAGCTTCTGCACAGTTCTTGACACCATCCGCCGTACTGAATAATTGACCTGTCTGTTGACTGCTGCCTAGAGGGGGGAATGTAAGCTCCAAGACAGGAGTTTTTGTCTCTTTTGTTCTCAGCTGTATCCCTAATTCCTAGTCCAGTGCCGGGCCCATAGGGAGTGCTCGATAAGTATTTGTTTGAATTACTGAAAGAATGAAAGAAAATTGTAACAGGCATTTACCTTTCATCTAAGCTGACATTGTCAGTGTTACACGTGCACGTCTGCATGTGAAGGCAGGCACGGAAAAGGGGTCCCGGTGTTCCTCTGTCTAGGAGCGCACCCATCTTTCCCCGGTGTGACTGGCGTGGGCTGGAAGGCTGAGCTTGTGTTCTTGGCTCAGTAAGTCCCATCCTGGGCATGCAGCTCTCCACACACACACACACACACGCACGCACGCACGCACACACACACACACACACACACACACTTGAAAAAGATCCCCAAGCCAGCTTACCAATAGTTCATTTAACCCATCGTAAGTATAGTTTCAGTCTCATAATAGCCTTTCATGGGGCCCTAACTTATTTTTTGTTAGAAACGTGTGGTCTGCGTGTCCATGAACTTATAAACTTTATCACAGTTGCATTTGTAAGTTGCTGGCTGCACTGCTGAGCCTCTCTTTTTACCCATAGAAAAGCCATGCCTCCTCCTAGTATTTTAGTTCAATTAACCCAACTCAACACATCTGTAGTCTTCCTCCAGTTCATCTCTCCCTGTTTCATAATCCTCTCTTAGAAGAGGGATCTTCACAAAACAACAAATAGACGGAACATAATACAAACCCATCATTTCTTTAATTTGAGGGCAGAACAGTGTTAATGTGATTTTATTTTAACCTGAATTTCCTGAAAATGACTACCTTTTAGTCCTGCATCAGGTTGTCTTTTTACCTTGGTGCTCAGGAGTACCAAGAAATAATGTGATTTCTGGCAATGAGGTGTGAGAAGGGGTGTCATCCTGATTTTGGAGAGGAGGAAACACACGGTGCATTTCTGTGGTTTCTGCAGAGCCACCTGAGTCAGGCTGCTGTTGGACGTCAGAACTTGGGACCCTCTGCTGCCCCTGCTTCCCTTGTGTTCTGGAGGGAGAGTCCTGATGGCAGCCGATGCCATGAACACACTCACAACTGTGCCAGTCCCTCCAGGGGCTGCTTCTTAATACTTGTGACTTTTCAGAGCTGGAAAACCCCAAGATTTTGACAAGTTACATTCATTTATTTTTTACTCAGACTGGAATTTCCCCACCTTATTAAACCAATGGTATAGATAGTGATACATCATTTTCTCACAGCAACCTCTTATAATCTTCTTTATTATCCATTCTGTTTTTCTGCCTTGAGTTTTGTGTCACTTTCCTGTTTTAAAAAGTGTTCATGGGGGCTTCCCTGGTGGCGCAGTTGTTGAGAGTCCGCCTGCCGATGCCGGGGATGCGGGTTCGTGCCCCGGTCCGGGAAGATCCCACATGCCGCAGAGCGGCTGGGCCCGTGAGCCGTGGCTGCTGAGCCTGTGCGTCCGGAGCCTGTGCTCCGCAACGGGGGAGGCCACAACAGTGAGAGGGCTGCGTACCAGAAAAAAAAAAAAAAGGCGGGAGGGGAAAAAAGTGTTCATGGTGATGCCTAATTTTCTATTTTTATCAAACTGGAATTTCTCAGCTGTGTAGGCCTGGTACCAAATCTTGAGTCACCGACTTAACTCACTCTGTTCCCAGTCAGATATTCCACTTGAGTCAAGATCGTCCGTCCTGCCAACCCTCAGCTCACTTCTTTCTCAAGAATCTGTAAGCAGCAGTTAAATACTGTCCAGAAGTTAACACTGCTGCTGCTACTCAGTTCTCCTACCTGTGCTTTTCTGTCAGCTGTGACAGCCATCTGGACAATCTCTGCTATCTTCTCCCATGTAGCCTTATTTATAAAGTAGGACTCAAACCTGACTGTCCGAAGCCTGTGTTGATTAACCCCAGTCACCTGAGCAGATCCTTTGCCTGGCTCTCGTGATCGATGTCCTTGAGCTCTGCCAGAGGGTGGTTGAGTACAGCTGTCAAGAATCTGGAGCCAGACTTCCTAGGTTCAGATCCCAACTCCACCACCTACTGCCTGTGTGACTTCAGGAGAGTCACCTTAATCTTTGCCTCGCTTGTTTACCTGCAAAACAGGGATTAAAAATTCCCTCTTGTGCAAATTAAAAGAGTTAATAAAGTTCATAGCATAGTACCTGGCACATATTAGGCACTCTTTCAATGTTCACCTTGTTATATTCTCACTTGCTGATACAAGTCTACGCTGGCTCCATTGTTACTTCTATGGTGCTACGTTCCCACCCTGCCCCACCGTTGGTTTGTTTTCTGTTCTCCCCGGAATACTGGGTAAGTACTGATCTTTCCATTTCTTCTTCCCCTTCCCATTTCCTCCTTTTCAGACCTAGATGTGGAACACAACTGCCACCCGGTTTTTCCCAGGAGCAGGGTATCTGTCTTCCTTGGGAGCCGGCACCCCACAACAGCACTGGAGTCCAGCACTAGAGTTTTGTGCCATCTTTGCTCAGGCGGCTCCTGGAGTCTCCACCCAACTCCTGCTCCGGGGGATGCAGAGGCAGAGGTGTGCACAGCCACTTTGCCTCCTGGTGGCCGTGCCTGGGATTGGGATCATCCCTCATGTCCCGGACAAAGCTTTCTCTTATCTGTCAGCAACCCCCAGCCACACCCCAATTCCTTGGCCATTTCCCTTTAGGGACAATAGCATCTGCTCCAGTTCCTTTGTTTCTTGGTAGCACAAATGACTCTCTTTTTTTTTTTTAATGGGCAGAATAAGCGAGAGCTGGAAGGAACAGCTACTGGAGCACTGAGCTTACCCAGGTCCACGTGGCTTCCTAGAGAATGGTGACTATGGCCAGGCTCTCCGCTGCTGCCCTGACATCCGGCTCGGGCCACACCCACCATGAGAAACCCTGCAAAGGCACAGAGCCTTTCACAGCTGGGCTCCCTGTTTCCTTCCCCTCCATCTCCACCTGCCTCCTATACACTTTCTTTAGGGGGTGTGTGTGTATGTGTGTTCTTTCTTCAATGCCCTTCTTCTCTTTCAGAAAAAAAATTTTTTTTCTGGGAAGTAAGACAAGCTATAGGTTATTCTCTTCAAGTTCAAGGTTACCAAAAGTAAAAGAATGGTTAGACATAAGACCGTGTTCGTTAGTTTCTCTCTTCGGTCTTCCTCTCGGGAGCTCATTAATATTAGTTTGAACCATATAAAATTGCTGACCTTTGGCCATTTTTGACCCAGAAAATGGCAGTTCAACCTAACACGTACTTCCTGGTTGGCTTTCCTGTCACTGCACCGAGGGGCGCAGTCTCATCCTCGCTCACCAGCTCTGCAGAGAGACCAGATGGGAGCAGTCAGCAGTACTTCTTGCCAGCAGACAAAGCAAGTTAATTCCCCTGAGTTGAATGTTATTTCCGTCTCTTAATTATTAAAACCCCATTTGTTTATTACACAGCAGATGCTGTGTCCGTGATGAACCTTGGCAACCATGATGCTGGAATCACTTTGTCCTTTACATGCAAGTTTGTTTTACTTTCCAGTCTTCATGTACAACACTGCCAACAAGGAGACCTGCGAACACAACCACGAGCGCTGTTCCCGGCACGCCTTCTGCACCGACTATGCCACGGGCTTCTGCTGCCACTGCCAGTCCAGGTTTTATGGGAATGGGAAGCACTGTCTGCCCAAAGGTGAGGGGTGCTGGCTTGATTGGGGCAGGAGCTGCTCTGGGTCTGTTTCTGTCGCTTGCTGTTTCCAGCTGCCACTGTGAGCTCTGTTTATGGACCTTGTGTCTCTACTGCTTGAATCAAAGCCTAAGCAACTTGCAGGTGCTCCATAAAAGTCTGAGGAATGAACATGTTTCAGCTGATTTCCCAACTTGAGGATTAAACAGAAATGTTTCCTCCCTTTTGGCTAGCTCCTTAGGGTGCAAGTGGACAGGAGAGAGGGAGGATGGGAGAAGTGAGATCAAAGGCAGGTCTGTTTTGTACCTAGGTGGGTAGCGGCTGGGTTAGGGAGTTGCAAAAAGGGCTGAAGGTGGAGTGTGGGGAGTTGTCAGTGGGATAGTTTTATCTGTGCATGTGGACAACGGTCAAGGCTGACGGGGTTTGCTGTCTCTCAGGGACACCTCATCGAGTCAATGGGAAGGTGAGTGGGCACCTCCGCGTGGGCCACACGCCCGTGCACTTCACCGACGCGGACCTGCACGCTTATGTGGTGGGCGACGACGGCAGAGCCTACCTGGCCATCGGCCACATCCCGCAGCCCGCCGCCCAGGCCCTTCTCCCGCTCACGCCGATCGGAGGCCTGTTTGGCTGGCTCTTTGCTTTAGAAAAACCAGGCTGGGAGAACGGCTTCAGCCTCACAGGTGAGGAGGGCCGCAGGTCACCATGGCTTTGGCGGCGTGGAGCCTTGCGTTTTCATTCAGTAGTCAGTTGTGCGATGTTTCAGAGCCACACAGGTGTAGTTTTTCTGCCCCGAGGTAGTTGGGGATGGTTTGGCCTTGCAGGACTGTTTTTAAAAGACAGTGATTTCTTCTAAAGGTTCTCCAGGTGGTTCTGAGAAATAAGATGATCCCATGTGGAGCATTCGTGCCCTCTCACCTTCAAGAACCCTTGACGCTGCTTTGTCAGACTCCATGTAATTCGGTTGTCACTCACAGATCTGCCAAAGAGGGATGCAGGTGGTAGTTCCAGGGCATCTGGAGATGATTTTACTCCATGGGGGAGGGGTGCCTTTCCTCTTTGTCCCCTGATGACTCTGATCTATAATAGTATAGACAGTGCTTCTCAGACTTTAACCCACCTGCACGTCACCTGGGGCCTCGGGAAAGTGCAGGTTCTGATTCAGCAGGCCGGGGGTGGCGGGCCTGGGGGGTCTGTGATCCTGTTTTCCTAGCAAGCTTCCAGGAGATGATAATGCTGGTCTAAGGACCACCCTTTGATAGCAAGGGTGTAGAAAATACTTCTTGGCTTCTCACCTCACTACCCCTTTATTGCACATAAAGTGTGAGAGAAAAGTTCTTGGCCCTCCAGCTGTAGAGCTCAATAGGCATTTGTAGGATCTTGCTTTTAATCAAGTTTTGATAAAACCTTGAGTCAAAAGTAGATAAATAAAATACAGCATACCTAGTTACATTTGAATTTCAGATAAACAATTAATAATTGAATAATTTAGTATAAGTATGCCGCAAATATTTTATGGGACATACTTATACTAAAAATGTTTTTTATTCATCTGATATTCAAATGTAAATAGGTGTCCTGGGGATTTTTGATTGTTTTTGTTAAGTCTGACAGCCATAGAAAGAGAAAGGTCAAGGATGTTCCTAGGGGTTTATTTTTCACAGAAAACAAGTTCCTACAAAGAGAAGCAGTGTGAGATGGGATAGAGTGGAACCATGCTCTTTAACAGAAAGTTCGGGGAACTGGTGAGATCAACAGCTGATAGTACTTAACCTTGGTTATCAGATCTCCTTAGGCACCATCCCCAACAGTAGGAGAAACTGGGAAGTGGAAGTATGAACTGGTGATTATTGCTGGAAGATGCAAGGCCCCCTTTCATCCCTGTGCTGGATTTTTTTCCTCTCCAGGTGCTACCTTTATCCATGACATGGAAGTTACTTTCTACCCAGGAGAGGAAAGGGTTCGAATCACTCAAACTGCTGAGGGGCTGGACCCAGAGAACTATCTGAGCATTCAAACCAACATTCAAGGCCAGGTGCCTTACATCCCAGCAAACTTCACAGCCCACATAGCTCCCTACAAGGAGCTCTACCACTACTCGGACTCAGGTACGTGCAACCAGTTCTCCGTAAAATGGGGATGGTGCGCATCTCACGAGATAGTTGTGAGGATTATGTGAGTGACTACGTGGAATGTCCTTATAGAACAGTGTGTGACACATGAAATGAGCTCAGTGTTGTTTTTATTATTCTTGTTATTTTATTAGTGTGAGAAAAGTGATGGCTGTTGTACACAAGAATATCAACATCCCTACCCAATATTTGCAGATGATAACATAATAATAACCTTGTCTATGGGCTGGGGAGGGATGGTATAATTTTGTACAGTTTTTAACCGTCCTGCTCTCTGGGCTGTGGAAAAATATTGATTATTGGAATTTATACTTGTTCTGTAACCTTGGTTCAGCCTGCTTTGAAATCAGAGATGCCGTACGGTGTTGCAAAACTACCACTAGATTTGGAGTCGGAAGACAGGAATTCTTACGGATGAGTTTAAAGTATGTGGGGAGTAAGATCACTTACTGTCTGAGAGCTTATTTTCTCATCTTTAGAATGAGAATAATCACCCCTTTTCTGTCTCTCTTACATGGTTGATATGTGTAAGGTGTGATGTGTTCTGTAAGACACCCCCTGATTTTGAGATGCTGCCCCAATCTCAGTTGCTGTCCTGCAGCACAGGGGTTTGTTTTGAGTTGTGCCTTTGCTTCGTGCGGTGTGAGAGCTGGAAGCCAGGCAAGAGGCACAGGGAAGTGAATGGGCAGCAGAGATCTGGCCTGGGCACAGGGTAGCTGATGGCTAGAAAACTGCCTGGCCTCCCAACTCTGCACTCAGGTGGAGATAAAAGACCCCCACCCCTTTCCCCAGAAGCCTCCAGACTTAAGTGCAAGGTGTTGGAAGTCTTCTGTGCACTGATGGATGGATTGGTTGAAAACTTGGGGGGAGCGGGGTAGGGTCAGGCCAACTTGAGTTCCAGTTCCGGCTCTGCATATCAGCTTTGCTTCTTATTTTATTTATTTATTTTTGCGGTACGCGGGCCTCTCACTGTTGTGGCCTCTCCCGTTGCGGAGCACAGGCTCCGGACGCGCAGGCTCAGAGGCCATGGCTCACGGGCCCAGCCGCTCCGCGGCATGTGAGTTCTTCCCGGACCGGGGCACGAACCCGTGTCCCCTGCATAGGCAGGTGGACTCTCAACCACCGCACCACCAGGGAAGCCCCCAGCTTTGCTTCTTAGACTACTTAATTAACTCTCTAACCTCTGTGAGACTCTCCACACAAGATGGCAGGGCCCACCTCACTAGCTGTTGTGAGGAATAAATGAGGCACTGCTTATAGAGTGCTGGGCATAGCTGGCATATAGTAAAGTCATTCTTTGCGAATATTGACGGCAGCGATTATACCTCCTGCCTCTCAGTGCTTTGGTTTTACATCTATGTGGGTTCTTGGGACCGCCTTGCAAGTTTCCCATATAAGCTCAAACTTCCCAAGGGGACATGCTCCAGCAACTACATGAAAAACTCTGCAGAGAAACTCACCTCACATAAAAAGCCTCTGTATTTAGTATCTGTAAATGTCCTCGTTTGACTGAATAATGTCTATTGCAGCTGTGACCTCCACAAGTTCCAGAGCCTACTCCCTCACGTTGGGTGCCGTCAACCAAACACGGTCCTACCGCCTCCACCAGAACATCACTTACCAGGCATGCAGGCATGGCCCCAGACACCGGGTCATCCCCACCACCCAGCAGCTGAATGTGGACCGGGTCTTTGCCTTGTACACGGATGAAGAAAAAGTGCTCAGATTCGCTGTGACCAATCAGATTGGCCCTGTTGAAGGTATGGTTTCCCTTTTTTGTTATTGCTGGGCAAAAATTACATCCAACCTTCTTTCTTTCATGCCTTTTGAGTGGCCTCAGAATGATTCACATAGGTTACTAAGGGTAACTGAGTGCCAGGCTCTGTCAGGTGCTGGATGTAAGGATGAATAAAGCAGGGTCCTGTCCTTGAGAGGTAGAAATGGAACTTTTAGAATAGTGTTCCTGCCAAGATCAGGAATAGAGCATGTACGTGAGGCTGGTTTGCTGCAACACCCAATTGTGTGTGCTGTCTGTGTTGGGGATACACCTGTGAACAAGGTGTGGCCAAGTTAGGAGGGAGATTGATGCTGACAGATATTTGTTATGATTGTGATAAGTGCAGGGTGCTGTGAGCCTAGTTGCAAGGTTCAGGAATGATGTCCCCAATGAAGTGAAATTTTAGCTAAAACTTAAAAGATGAGAAGGATTTCGCCAAATCAAGGTGGGACAAAGAGCCAGTGCCTAGAAGAACAAAGTGAAATAGAACTTGCATGTATGAAAAAAACCAAATTAGCATCATACTTAATGAGGAAAGACTGGTTGCTTTCCCTCTAAGATCAGAAAGAAGATGCCTGCTCTTGACACTTTATCACTGTACTGGAAGTTCTAGCCAGGGCAGTTAGGCAAGAAAATGAAGAAAAAAACAAAGCCATCTAGATTGGAAAGGAAGAAGTAAAATTATCTCTATTCTCCTTTGACATGATCTTATTTGTAGAAAAACTAAGGAATTCATTAATTTAAAAAAAAACTATTTGAACTAATAGTAGTTCAGTAAGGTTGCAGGATATAAGATCGGTGTACAAAAATTAATTGTATTTCTATAAAGTAGCAATGAGTAAACTGAAAAGGAAATTAAGAAAACAATTCCATTTCCAAAAGAATAAAACATTTAGGAATAAATTTTTAGGAATAAGTGCAATACTTTTACATTGACATCTATAAATGTTTTTGGAAACAAAGATGGCTTAAATAAATGGAAAAACATTTTAAGTTCATGGATCAGAAGACATATTGTGTTTTTTAAATTATTTTTTAATTGAAGTATAGTTGATTTACAATACTGTGTTAATTTCTGCTGTACAGCAAAGTGACTCAGTTATACACATATATATATTCTTCTTCTTTTCCATTATGGTTTATCCCAGGAGATTCAATATAGTTCCCTGTGCTATACAGTAGGACCTTGTTTATCCATTCTAAATGTAATAGTTTGCATCTACTAACCCCAAACTCCCAATCCATCCCTTCCCCTCCCCACCATCCCCCTTGGAAACCACAAGCAGAAGACATAATATTGTTAAGATGACAGTGCTTTCTAAATTGATCTATAGATTCAACACAATCCTATCAGCTGGCTTTTTTGCAGAAACTGAAAAGGTGATCCTAAAATTCATATAAAAATTTAAAGAACCCAGAATAGCCAAAACAATCTTAAAAAGGAACAGAGTTGGAGGAATCATACCTCCTGATTTCAAAACTTAAGAGTAATCAATACAGTGTGGTCCTCGAATAAGGATAGATATACAGATCAATGGGAATAGAAGTGAGAATCCAGAAATAAGCACTCACATTTATAGTCAATTGATTTTTGACAAGGATGCCAAAACAACTCAAGGAGAAAGAGTAGCCTTTTTAACAAATGGTTCTGGGATAGCTCTGGATATCCACATGCAAAAGGATGAAGATGGTCACAGCAATAAGACAAGAGAAAGAAAAGACATCCAGATTGGAAGGGAAGAAGTAAAACTGTCACTATTTACAGATGACATGACACTATATAGAGAAAACCCTAAAGTCTCCACCAAAAAACTATTATGACTAATAAATGAATTCAGTATAGTTGCAAGATACAAGATTAATGTGCACAAGTCTTGCTTTTCTATACACTAATAATGAACTATCAGAAAGAGAAAGCAAGAAAACCCATTTAGAATCACATCAAAAAGAATAAAATACTTAGGAATAAACTTAGCCAAGGAGGTGAAAGACCCATACTCTGAAAAGTATAAGACATTTATGAAGAAAATTGAAGATGATACAAAGAAATGGAAAGATATGCCTGTTCATGGACTGGAATAATTAATATTGTTAAAATGTCCATACTAGTGAAAACAAACTACAGATTTAATGCAATCCCTATCAAAATACCCAGGACATTTTTTTTCACAGGAATGAAAACAGATAATCTGAATTAGAACAAATAATCTGAAAATTTATATGGAACCACAGAAGACCCCAAATAGCCACAGCAACCTTGAGAAAAAAGAAGAAAGCTGGAAGTATCATGTGCCCGGACTTCAGACTATACTACAAAACTACAGTAATCAAGAGTATGGTACTGTTATAAAAACATACCCATAAATCAATGGAACAGAATAGAGATTCCAGAAATAAACCCACACATTTATAAACAGCTCATAAAACTCAATACCAAAAACTAAATAACCCCATTAAAAATTGGACAGAAGACCTGAATAGACATTTTTCCAAAATAGTCATACAGATGGCCAACAGGCACATGAAAAGATGCTCAACATAGCCAACATATATATCCAACATATATAAATAGCTCATACAAATCAACATAAAAAACCCCCAAACAACTCATTGAAAAATGGGCAGAAGAACTGAGTAGAAATTTTTCCAAAGAGGAAATGCAGATGGCCAATAGGTACATGAAAAAGATGCTCAACATCGCTAATCATCAGGGAAATGCAAATCAAAGCCACAATGAGATAGCCATTCTGACAGATGTGAGGTGCTATCATCAAAAAGAACACAAATTAATGTGTTGGCAAGGATGTGGAGATAAAGGAACCCTTGCACACTGTTGGTAGGAATGTAAATCTGTGCAGCCACTGTGGAGAACAGTTTGGAGGTTCCTCAAAAAACTAAAAATAGAACTACTATATGATCCAGCAGTTCCATTCCTGGGTATGTATCTGAAGAAAATGAAAAAAAAATCGAGAAGATACATGTGCCCCAATGTTAATAGCACAATTATTTATAATGGCCAAGATATGGAAGGGAACCCAAGTGCCAATCAACAGATGAATGGATAAAGAACACTTGGTACACACACACACACACACACACACACACGCACACACACTGGAATACTATTTGGCCATGAAAAAGAGTGAAATTTTGCCATTTGCAACAACACGATGGACTTGGAGGGTTTTATGCTTAGTAAGATAAGTCAGACAGGGAAAGACAAATACTATATACTGTAACTTATATGTGGAATCCAAAAAACAAACATGAATGAAATGAATATAACAAAACAGAAATAGACAGATGTGGAGAACAAACTAGTGGTTACCAGTGGGGAGAGGGATGGAGGGGAGGGAGAAGGTAGGGGTAGGGGATTAAGAGGTATAAACTACTCTATATAAAATAAATAATCTACAAGGATATGCTGTACAGCACAGGGAATATAGCCAATAGTTTATAATAACTTTAAATGGAGTATGATTTATAAAAATATTGAATCACTGTGTTATACAGCTGAAACATAATATTGTAAATCAACTATACTTCAGTTAAAAATGAAATTGCATATGTAGACATTGCATATGCAAACCTGAAAGCGTTTTGCCTAATTGTAAAGCATTATAAAATATTGAAGTATTGTTAAATCTACTTCTAGACAAACAAGAATTGCAGTAAAATTGAATAATACTCATTAGAAAAAGAATGAAGATGGACCTCTACTTCACACCATATACAAAAGTTAACTGAAAATGGGTCAAAGGCCTTAATGTACTTAAAATTTTAGAAAAAACTTAGGGGTGAACTTTTGTGACCCTGAATTTGGCAATGGTTTCTTCGATATTATGCTAAAAGTACAAGCAACAAAAGAAAAAAATAGATAAATGGGATCTCATCAAAATTTAAAACTTTTGGGAATTCCCTGGTGGTCCAGTTGTTAGGATTCAGTGCTGCTGTGGTCCAGGTTCAATCCCTGGTTGGGGAACTAAGATCCTGCAAGCCAACAGCACGGCCAAAAAATAAAAATAAAAAAATAAAAACTTTTGTGCTTCAGAGGACTTTATCAACAAAGTGAAATACAACCTACAGAATGGGAGAAAATATTTGCAAATCATATATTTAATAAGAGACTTGTGTCTAGAATATATGAACTTTTACAACTCAATGAGACAAATAATCTAATTAAAAGATAGGCAAAAAATTTGGATAGGTACTTCTCTAAAGAAGACATCCAATGAGCCCATGAAAAAATGCTCAACATCATTCATCATCAGGAAAATGCAAAAATCAAAACCATAATGAAATACTACTTTATATGCATGTGGATGGCTATAGTCAAAAAATGGATAGTAGCACATGTTGGTGGGCATGTGGAGAAACTGAAACCCTCACATGTTGCTGGTATGCGTGTAAAATGGTGTAACTGTGGAAAACAGCAATTTCTCAAAAAAGTTAAACACGAAGTTACTATTTGACTGAGTAACTCTACTCCTAGTTATATACCAGGAGAAAGAAAAGCTTATGAAAACATAATAGCCAAAAGGTGGAAACAACCCAAATGCCCATCAATTGATGAATAGATTTTTAGAATGTCATAACTCTCCAATTATAATAGATAGTATGGATAAGGATAGTATTAAATTTAGGTTAATGGATGGTGAAATTTGGTATAATACTAATAAGGGTGCAAGTTTTTGTCATGTTAATAAGATTAGGCATGCTATTAATGAAATACCTTATGTAACTTCAGGCACTCAGAAGTGGAATGGAGATAGTCCTAGTTTTATGGTTAGGGCTATTGTTATTACTACTGATACTATTGGATTAAAGATTTTTGTAATGGTTCATTGGCCAGAATATAATAGGTTAAGGATAAAAGCTATTATATGTAATATTGATGCGGTAGCTTGTGTTAGAAAATATTTAGTGGGCGCTTCTGTAGCTCATGGGTTGAACTTTTTTATTATGATGGGGATAATGGCTAATATTTCTTTCGAATCCGATTCAGATAAGTAGTCAGTGAGAGCTGGTTATTACAGTTATGGTCCCTGAGAGAATTGTTGTTAGGATGATGATAAAGATGATGGAGTTTTATTAGTACTGGAAGGATATAAACCAACATATTCGGGGTATGGGGCCAATAGCTCATTTAACTGACCTTAGTATAGAATATAGTGTGATAGGGGCTTCCCTGGTGGCGCAGTGGTTGAGAGTCCGCCTGCCGATGCAGGGGACACGGGTTCGTGCCCCAGTCCGGGAAGATCCCACATGCCGCGGAGCGGCTAGGCCCGTGAGCCATGGCCAGTGAGCCTGCGCGTCCGAGCCTGTGCCCCGCAACGGGAGAGGCCACAAAAGTAAGAGGCCCGCGTACCACCAAAAAAAAAAAAAAAAAAAAAAAAAAAAGAATATAGTGTAATATGGTAGCACAAAGAACTTTGAATTCTTAAGGATAGGTTCAATTCCTGTGATTCTAGAAATAAGAAGGCTTAAACCTCTATTATTTACTCTATCAAAATAACTCTTTTATCAGACATATTTCTTATGTTTGTGGAGGGATGCTTGATGTTATAGTAGGTAGTGAGACGTGCCATATGTATAGGGCTAGTGTTAGTGGTAGGAAGTTTGTTCCCAGTAGATGTATTAACTGATCATATTGGAATCGAGGGTAGGATGCTCAAAATCATAGGGAAAAAACTGTTAATAATAGTGTTTTTATAATAAAGTTGGTTGTATATAGTTCTAGTATGCGGGGGTTGTGGAATGCTCCTAGAAAGAGGATTGTTGTGAAAATATTCATTATAATGGCATATTCTAAGAAAAATATAATGAATGGGCCTGCTGCATATTCTACGTTGAAACCCGATATGAGTTCAGATTCTCCTGTTGTTAGGTCAAAGGGCGCTCGGTTTGTTTCTGCTAGAGAGGAGATAAATCACAGCTAGGGGTCATGATGGGAAGATTATTCACAAATGTTCTTGTGTTGTGATGAGGGTTGAGAAAGTAAAAGTTCCATTTATTTAAAGGGCTGATGGAAGAATAGTTGCTAGTATTACTTCATATGAAATTGTTTGTGCTACTGCTCGTGGGGCTGCAATTAATACATATTTTGAGTTGGAGGCCCATCCGGATCATAAGATGGAATATACGGCGAGGCTTGACCTAGCTATTATAAATAACACCCCTAGATTTGTATTACTGAGGGGATAAGGTATAGGTAGAGGAATTCATATGATTAGGGCTAGGGTTAGGGCTAGGATTGGTGCAATAATAAATATGGAAATGGAGGATGTAGCTGGTCGTAATGGTTCTTTAATGAATAATTTGTGTCAGCAATAGGTTGTAATAGGCCATGTGGTCCGACGACATTTGGTCCTTTTCAAAGTTGCATATAACCTAGGATTTTTCGTTCAATTAATGTGAGGAATGCCATGGCTCAGGAGAATGGAGATAACGAGTATTAAGATGTTAATTATAAACATTTTGTTAGGGAGAGGATTTGAACCTCCAGTTACAAAGGTTTAATTTTTACGCAATTACTGGGCTCTGCCACCTTAACAAACCCTGTACTTGGGTAATATTTTGTATATATTAATTAAATTAAGATTATATCATTAACTGGTTTATCAGGTGCTTTTTTAAAGTGGGCCTTATTTCTCTTGTCCTTTTGAACTGAGGGAAATATAGAATAGATACGAACCGACCTGTATTACTCCAGTCTGAACTTAGATCAACTAGGACTTTAATCATTGAACAAATGAACCTTTAATAGAGGTTACACCATTGGGGTGTCCGGATCCAACATTGAGATCGTAAACCCTACTGTTGATATGAACTCTAGAAGAGGATTGAGCTGTTACCCCTAGGCTAACGTGTTCCATTGATAAATTTTTGGATCAAGAAATGATATGTTTTGGCTAGTAAGTCTAGACTTCAATCACTCAGAGCCTTTTTTGTTCTCTGAGCTCACTCCAACCAAAATTGTCAACCCAGGGGGCTTCCCTGGTGGCGCAGTGGTTGAGAGTCCGCCTGTCGATGCAGGGGACACGGGTTCGTGCTTCGGTCCGGGAAGATCCCACGAGCCGCGGAGCGGCTGGGCCCGTGAGCCATGGCCGCTGAGCCTGTGCGTCCAGAGCCTGTGCTCCGCAACGGGAGAGGCCACAACAGTGAGAGGCCCGCGTACCGCAAAAAAAAAAAAAAAAAAAATTGTCAACCCATATAAAAATTTCTTATCCCTTAGTGCTTTAGTTAGTCTTTTGGGGGGTTAATTAAAGCTGCATAGGGTCTTCTCGTCTTATTTTATTATTCCCGCCTCTTCATGGGAAGGTCAATTTCACTGATTGAAAATAAGAGACAGTAAAACCCTCGTGAGTCCATTCATACAAGTCCTTACTTAGAGAACAAATGATTATGCTACCTTTGCATGGCCAGGATACCATGGCCGTTTAACAGTTGTCACTGGGCTGGCAGTGCTTCTACTGCTAGTTATGCAAGAGGTGATGTTTTTGGTAAACAGGCAGGGTTTATGTTTGCCGAGTTCCTTTTACTTTTTAAAATCTTTTCTTGAATGCATGCCTGTGTTGGATTAACCTCTTACTAAATAAATAATTTAATGTTGCATTGTGCTCATGTGCTGTTAATTATCAATATAGTATTAGTTACTGATGTAAGCTTATGCAAGGAGAAATATTTCTTGTTACTCATATTAACATTATTGCCACTATTGGTCAATAGACTCGTCCAGTATAAAGCTAGGAGTTGATTTGCTCATTATTATTGGTATTAAGATAAAGTTAGTGTTGGACTTGAACGCTTTCTTAATTGGTGGCTGTTTTTAAGCCAACTATGGTGTTGTTTTTACTCTCTAGATAAGGTTGTATCCATTTCTAAAAAGGTGTACCTTTTAAGATTAACATTTAAAAGTACATTAAAATTTATAATTTTTTTGGTAATTTTTAAAGTTGAACTAAGGTTCTTTTCCTGGACACACCAGGCACGTTAGGCTTCTCACCTCTACTTATAAATCTTCTTATAATAAATCTACTTATTTTGCTACATAGATGAGTTCTAATAAACTGTTCATAAGTAGCTCATCTGGTTTCAGGATGTTGAACTTAAGTTCTCTTTGTTAAATGTTTACTAGTTAAATCATTACGCAAAATGTACAAGGGGTTAACTGCTTTTTGTTACTTTTAATGTTTCATCATTCCCTTAAGGTAGGTTCTCTGTAGTGCCAGAGGATATTTTAAATTTCTATCCCCTATACTTTAAATGTGGAGTAAATGTTTTACTTAATTTGCTTATATTAGTAAAACTTGTGGGGGGTTGGCTAGATTTAGTTCAAAGTGTTCATAAATTATGAAATCTCCTAGGGGTAAACTAGGTGCTTTTATGTAAGCTATGCTTTGATTTATCCAAGCACACTTTCCAGTGTGCTTACCTTGTTACTTGTCTCCTCTCATATAATTAGTGTTTAGTAATAGATTGTAGGAAGCTATCGTAATACTTGAGGAAGGTGATGGGCAGTGTGTGCTTACTTCATGTCCTTATTCAGTTAAGCACTCTATTCTTAATTTGCTACTAAATCCTCCTTTGGTTTTTAGTTTCCATAAAAACCTGCGTGTAGTGAGAAATACATTCTTGAGATAGAAAATGTAGCCCGTTTCTTCTCCCTCCATAGGTTACACCTTGACCTAATGTTTTTATGTACAATTATGCTTACTTTTATTCCTTTTCAGGGCTTGCTGAAGACGGCATATAGACTGAATTAGCCAGGGTTGGTGAGGTTTATCGGGGTTTATGGATTATAGAACAGGCTCCTGTAGAGGGGTGTGAAGCACTACCAAGACCTTTGAGTTTTAAGCTGCTGCTGGTAGTACTCTGGCGAATAACTTTGTTGTAATAATTATTTGGGTTTAGGACTAAGCATAGTGGGGTGTCTAATCCCAGTTTGGGTCTTAGCTGTCGTGTAATTAGGAAATACTAAAGTCACTTTCGTAGTCTATTTTTATTTTAGCTATGGCTTTTTACAGCTTAATTAAAATTTAACTTTACGTTACTCTTTAACACGCTTTCCACTGAATTTCTATTAATTTGGGTTAATCGTTTGATCGTGGTGGCTGGCTCGAAATTTACCAACCCTAGTTAATATAACTTAGTCGAACTTTTGTTTATGGCTTAATTTTAATCACTGCTGTTTCCTGTGGATGTGTGGTTAAGCAAGGTGTTATGAGCTACTAGTCTCAGTGTACTTGACGCCAGGTCCTTTTAAGGATTTAGAGGGCATTCTCACTGGGGCTCAGATGCTTGCATGTGTAATTTTATTAAAAACTAATAGAGGGCTTCCCTGGTGGCGCAGTGGTTGAGAGTCCGCCTGCCAATGCAGGCGACACGGGTTCGTGCCCCGGTCTGGGAAGATCCCACATGCCACGGAGCGGCTGGGCCCGTGAGCCATGGCCGCTGAGCCTGCGCGTCCGGAGCCTGTGCTCCGCAACGGGAGAGGCCACAACAGTGAGAGGCCCGCGTACCGCAAAAAAACAAAACAAAACAAAACAAAACTGATAGAAAGGCTGGGACCAAACCTCGGTGTTTATGGAGTTGATAAATTCATCTAGGCACTTTTAGTGTCTTGCTTTAGGGTTTAAGCTACATTAACAAGTTGTGTTTATATTGTGAAATAACATGTATATAGTTGTATGATTTATGCTAGGTTTAGTATTAAAATTTTGATAAAAATGGTCCATAGATCTAGGGAGATGCCTGTCTATATAAATGGTAGATATCTAAGTAATTCATTGGTACGATTAGGGTTTATTTTCTAGGTATATCCTATTTTGAGCATTGTTTATGTTTGTTGGATAAATTAACTAAATTCTATGTATTTATATGTTTTTGCCTTGTTTGGGGGGTTTGACAGGGCATTATGGGCATGTAGAATATGGGATTTAGTGGGGCGTAAGGAGGGCTTGTTAAACAGGTTATTTACCTGTTCAATGTGTATGTGTATGTATATGTATGTGTGTGTAATTTCCTTATGTCCTATAGCCGTTGACTGAATAACACCTTATGGTTGATGACGTTGGTAAATAATATTCAATTAAAGTCCAACTACAGTTTATTTGACTGTGTTAAGACCTCACGTGGCCATAGCTGAGTCCCAGCATCCCTATAAAAATTAAAAAATACCAAATGCATAAAACCATAGTTATGTGTAAGCATGGGCTGATTAGTCATTAGTCCATCGAGATGTCTTATTTAAGAGGAAAGAGTGGATGATTTTAGGTGAGATGGTCCTGAAGAACCAGATGTCTGATAAAGTTCATTAATAGAAACCCTCACAAGTTACGGGCCCAGAGGAAGAAGAGGGACACCTGCTAAGTGGGGTTGATAGTTTCACGCAGCTTTGCTGATTGAGCTCGTGATCTAGTGGGTATGATATGTATGTTGACTAGAATTGGTTTGACTTAATGTACTGTGTACAATCAATAATATGTACTATGTAATGTACATGCTTATAAGCATGGGGTAAATAATGTACGATTATACATATCACGTATTATGTATGATATGTACATGTACTTATGTAATACACATTATGCATGAAGTACATGGAATTTATGGTAAAAAGAGGTTATTTTAATACTAAGATTGTACTTAGTAATCTTGTAAATGTCCCATAACAAATCTTCAGGGAATAGTTTAAATAGAATTTCAGCTTTGGGTGCTGATGGTGGAGCTGGAGCTTCTTCCTTGAGTCTTAGGGAGATGTGTTATTCTCTTTCCCTGGTTTACAAGACCAGGGTAATAGATATATTGATACTACAAAGACTCTTCATTTTAGGAGATTATTTTCAGTGATGCTAGTTACTGGCATTAGTACTAGAATTAAAAAGAAATATAGAATGGATGCTAGTTGTCCGATAATAATGAAGGGGTGCTCTGTGGGTTGTCCTCCAATTCACGTTAGTGTTAATAGGTCTGCTACTAGTACTCAAAATATGCATTGACTGAGAGGTCGAAATGTTATGCTTCGTTGTTTGGATGTGTGAAGCATTGGGATAAATGCTAGAATTAAGATTGAAAAGATTAAGGCCATTACTCCTAATTTATTAGGAATTGATCGTATAATTGCATATGCAAATAGAAAATTATCACTCTGGCTTGATATGAGGTGGTGTGTTGAGAAGGTCTGCTGGGGTGTTGTTGTCTGAGTTCCTGGTAAGTCGGGTGAAAATAGCACTAATATTATTAGTATTAGAATTAGCAGTAAGGCATCTAGGATATCTTTGATTGTACAGTAGGGGTGAAATGGGATTTTGTCTATATCAGTTGAGATTCCAGTGGGGTTATTAGATCCTGTTTTGTGAAGGAATAGTAAGTGGACAGCTGCTAGTGCTGCAATGATAAATGGGAGAATAAAATGGAAGGTGACGAATCGTGTAAGAGTTGCTTTATCTACTGAAAATCCACCTCAGATTCATTCGACAGGGCTTGTGCCAATATGTGGAATTGCTGAAAGGAGATTAGTAATAACTGTTGCCTCTCAGAATGATATTTGTCCTCAGGGTAAGACGTAGCCTATGAATGCTGTAGCTATGACTGTAAATAATGATTCCAATGCTTCATGTTTCTAAAAAGGTATAGGATCCATAATATAAGCCTTGTCCTACATGAATAAATAAGCAAAGAATTTGCATGTAGATATCAGATAATTCATCCATAGTTTACATCTCAGCAGACATGTGTTACTTACGAAAAAGTAGTTATTGTGTCTGATGTATAATGTATTGCTAGGAATAAACCTGTCAAGATTTGTAGAACTAAACAAAATGCCCAGAAGGGAACCAAAATTTCAACATGATGAAATGTTTGACGGAGCTGGGAGGTCAATAATTGCATTGTTAATAATTTTTATTAATGGGTGTGATTTTCGGATGTTGGTTATTAGTGTTCTTATAGTTGAATTAAAATGATGATTTTTCATTTCATTGGCCATGGTTAGATTCCATGTAAGAATAAGGATAATATACATTGTATTTATTTTAGGTACTATTTTTGTAATTAGTTTTGTGGGCTTTTCTTCAAAACCTTCACCTATTTATGATGGACTTGAATTGATTGTAGGTGGTGGTGTTGGTTGTGGGATTGTGTTGAATTTTGGTGGTTCACTTGGGGGTTTAATAGTATTTTTTACTTATTTAGGGGGAATATTAGTAGTATTTGGTTATATGACAGCTATAGCCACTGAGAAGTATCCTGAAGTTTGAGTCTCTAATAAGACTGTTCTAGGTGTATTTCTTTCAGGGTTGATGATAGAATTTTCAATAGTATTCTTTGTTTTAAAGGATGAGGAAGTGGAGATTGTATTTAAATTTAATGGACTAGGGGACTCTGGGTAATTTATGATACAGGTGATTTTGGGTTTTTTTGTGAAGAGCCTATAGGAATTGCAGTGTTGTATCGCTATGGTTCTTAATTGGTAATTGTTACTGGTTGATCATTACTTATTGGTGTTGTGGCTATTATAGAGGTTACTCATGGTAATTAAATAGAATTATGCTTAGGGCAAGGGTAATGAGGAATGAAAGAAAATATAGTTTGATTAGGCCTTTTTGGTCTGACACTAGTATAGAAAATTTTATTTGAATAAGGGAAGTCGTTTTGGGTAAGATGCTTTCTAGTCAGATTAAATCTAGGAGACATGATGCTGATTTTTGACTCGTTGATAAATTTAAGTAGGTGGGAAGCGGTGTATAATGGGAAATGCCTAAGAGGTTGGAAAATTTGAAGAAATTTGAGGGATATTTAAATTTTAAGTTTTGTGTAGTGGGGCTGATTTCAAATGCCAGAATAAAACCTAGGATGGTCACAGCAAAGGCAGTTAGCTTCAGGTAATCAGGTATTGTTATTTGTGGGATTGTCATTGGGGGAATTTTGCTGGAGGTAATGAATCCAGCAAAGATACTTACAGCTAATAAACGTTTAACAGAATTGATTAGCAGTGGGTTATTTTCATTAAAGTAGAAAAGTGAGGTTGTCCTAATGGTGCGAAGACAATAATGCGAGTGCCATAGACAGCTGTAAGGGATGTGGTGACGAGAGTTATTTGCTGGGCTCAGGCGTTGGTGTACAACGTGTTAGCAGTGTCGATAATTAGTTCTTTAGAGTAGAAACCTGTGAGGAACGGTATTCCTGTCAGTGAGAGACTTCCAATAATGAGGGCCGCTGTGGTAAAAGGTATTGCTTTAAATAAACCTCCTATCTTTCGAATGTCTTGTTCATCATGTAGGCTATGAATAATGGAGCCAGAGCATATAAACAGGATGGCCTTGGAAAAGGCATGTGTGCAAACATGGAGAAATGCTAGATAAGGTTGGTTAATACCGATTGTTACTATTATAAGGCCTAATTGGCTTGAAGTAGAGAAGGCAACAATTTTTTTGATGTCATTTTGGGTGAGAGCACATATTGCTGTAAATAATGTAGTTATGTTTATCCAGACATAATGTTATTGTTTGGGTACATTTATTCTCTGTTAAAGGGTAAAAGCAGATAAGTAGGAAAATACCTGCTATAACTCTTGTGCTTGAGTGAATAGAGCTGAAACGGGAGGAGGGCCTTCTATTGCTGAGGGAATGGCTGGAGGCCAAATTGGATGGATTTTCCAGCTGCAGCCAACACAAGTCCTATTAGAGGTAGGTTTGAGTGATTTTGGTTAAGTATAAAGATTTGCTGTATGTCTCATGAGTTTAAATTAAATAGAAATCATGCTGTTGATAAATAAGTCCAATGTCTCCAATGCGATTATATAAAATTGCTTGGAGAGCGGCTGTATTTGCATCTGCTTGTCCATATCGTCACCTGATAAGTAGAAAAGATACAATTCCGACTCCTTCTCACCCAATGAAAAGTTGTAAAAGATTGTTAACGGTGATAAGAATTAGTATTGTGATAAGAAAAAGGAGTATTTAAAGAATTGATTCATGTGAGCATCTGAGTGCATGTATGACATTGAAAATTCCATAATAGATCATGTGACAAATAATGCTACTGGCACAAATATTGAGAAATAGTCTGTTTTGAAGCTAAGGGTTTGGATAGTAATTCAATGTCAGTTTAAGATAATTATCTCTTGACCTGTATGAATGAATATTATCGTTGGAATTAAGCTGGTGATAAAAGCATATGAGATAGTGGTTTTTTTTACAAAGGATGGGTATGTGTTATTTTGTAGATGTTGGTGTTTGTTATTATAATTGGTATCGTTAGTATAAATAGTATAACTAGTGTGAAAGAGGTAAATAAGTTTATTACTTTTATTTGGAGTTGCACCAATGTTTTGGTTCCTAAGACCAATGGATAGCTATCCTTTAAAAGTTTGAAAAAGTCATACTGTTAGATATGGAAGCATGAATTAGCAATTTTTGCATACTTTTTCAGTAAATAAAAATATTTAGTCTTTTGTTACTAGATTCACAATCTAGTGTTTTTTTTGAAACTATATTTATAGTACAAGGGCCCTAAAATGATTTTGGGGTTTAACGATAGGAGTAAGAGACGTAAAATGTGAAGGGGTTATGAGAGCATTTTCTCATGTGAATGATGGTGGGTATATTTGCCTCATTTTGTTATGATTAATATGTATAGTGAGTATAAGGTGGTAATTACTATGTTAATTCCTATGAGGATAATGGTGATATTTGATCATGGAAAGGATGTTACTACTACAAAGAGTCCTCCAATTAGATTGATAGTTAGGGGGTAGAGCTAGGTTTGTTAAGCTTGCTAGTAGTCATCATGCTGGTATTGGGAGGAATGTTTGTAGACCTCGGGCTACAATTATTGTTCTGCTGTAAATTCGTTTGTAATTTGAATTTGCTAGGCAGAATAATATGGATGATGTGAGGCAGTGGGCCATTATTAGAGCAGTGGCCCCGATATAACTTCAAGGTGTTTGGATAAGAATGACTACAATAACAAGTGCTATGTGACTGTCAGAAGAATACGCTATAGGTGATTTTAGATCTGTTTGGCATAAACAAATTGAACTAGTTATGATTATTCCTCATAAGGAGAGTATGAGAAAAGTGTATGTTATGAAATATATTAGTGGGTTTAGTATTGTTGTAATTCTCAATATACCATAGCCTCTGAGTTTTAGTAGTACAGCTGTGAGGACTATGGATCCTGCAATGGGGGCTTCTACATGTGTTTCAGGTAATCAAAGGTGAAGGCCGTTGAGTATTTTTACTAGAGAGACTATCATACATGCTAGTCATATGAAAATGTTGGGTCAGGAGTTGGCTATTGCCTGTGTTCGATATTGAAGTATTAGAAAATTTAGTAAGCCTGTGACATTTTGAATATGTATTAGTGCTACTAGGAGTGGAAGTGATCCTACTAGTGTATAAAATAAGAAATAAAGTCCTGTGTTAAGACATTCTGTTTGATTACCCCATCGGGTAATGATACTAAGTGTTGGAACTAGTACTGCTTCAAATAAAATATAAAATAAGATTAATTCTGTGGCAGTGAATTTTATAATTAGGAATATTTGTCATGTAATTAGCATGGTAATATATAATTTTTTTCGAGTTAATGATTCTTTGAGGTAGGTGAAATTGGCTGGCTGTTAATTATGGTAAGAGTCATGTTGTTAAAATTAGTAATGGTGCTAATGAGCTGGGGAAAAAGAATTAGTGAAAAGTTGAGGCTATTGTCCTTAAATTGATTAAGAAGAAAAAGGCTATGAGACTAATAAGCTATGGACTGTGGTATTAATTCAGATTATGTTGTTCTTTGATAATTATGTTAGTAGTATTAGTATAATTGTAGGAATAATAACTTTTAACATTGGAGGAGATTAAGATTTTGTACATAATCAGTGCCATATGTGTTTGATACTATTACTCGTAGGGATAGTCCGAGTGCGGCTTCTCGAGCTGAGAACACTAGCAGAACAATTGGTATTATGCTGGCTAGGGCAAAATGTGTATTTAGGATTACCAGCGTTGCTATAATGAATAGTGATGATATTATGCCTTCAAGGCATGATAGTGAAGATAGTAGGTGAGATCAATATATTAATAATTCTATAAGACATACTGTAAATATTATAATAATTATATACACTAAAAGCACTTGGTAATTATGAACTTAATCATAATCTAATGAGTTGAAATCATTTCGTTTAATTACCATATTCAGTTCATTCTAGTCCTTTTTGGGTTCATTCATTAGGCTAGGCTGATTGCTAGTAATAAAATTAGGAATAAAGCTATAATGAGTATTGTTTTTAGATTATTTGTCTGAGATGCTCAGGGTAGGGGGTAAAAGAGCAATTTCTAAATCAAAAAGGAGGAATATAATGGCTACCAGGAAAAATTGTATGGAAAAAGGTAGACGTGCTGATCCTATAAGGTCAAATCCGCACTCATAAGGACTTGTTTCTTCTGTGTAAATAGTTAATTGGGGAAGTCAGAATGTGATAAATACAAGTAGTGAGGCTAGTGCTATGTTTGTAATTAATGTCAATATTAGAGTTATTCTTTTTCGGATTCTACTGAAGCCAATTGATTGTAAGTCAATTGTACTATTTAATACTAAAACAATAAGATCCTCATCAATAAATGGGTACGTAAAGGAATAGTCATACTCCATCTACAGAACGTCAATATCAGGCAGTGGCTTTGAAGCCGAAATGGTGGTTAGATGTGAAGTGATGTGGTTTTTTGTTTGTTTGTTTGTTTTTGCGGTACGCGGGCCTCTCACTGTTGGGCCCTCTCCCGTTGCGGAGCACAGGCTCTGGACACGCAGGCTCAGCGGCCATGGCTCACGGGCCCAGCCGCTCTGCGGCATGTGGGACCCTCCCGGACCGGGGCACGAACCCGTGTCCCCTGCATCGGCAGGCGGACTCTCAACCACTGCGCCACCAGGGAAGCCCCGTGAAGTGATATTTTAATTGATGTAAGAAGCAGACGATAAGGAAGAGCCAAAAGTTACACGCAGTCTGTGGAATCCTGTAGCTATGAAGAAAGTTGACCTGTATACCCCATCTGAAATTGTAAAGGATGTTTCGTAATATTCTGAGGCCTGTAGAAATGTAAAATAAATGCCTAGGGCGACTGTGTTAAGAAGACCTTGGAGTATGTGTTTTCAGTTTCCTTCTATGAGGCTGTGGTGAGGTCAGATAGTGGATACCCCAGAGGCTAATAATACAGAGGTATTAAGAAGTAGTACTTCTAATGGATTTAGAGGACGGTTGCCTGTTGGTGGTCAGCATCCCCCTAGTTCAGGTGTAGGGGCAAGGCATGAGTGGTAGAAGGCTCAAAAAGAAACTGGTAAAAAAAAAAAAAAAAAAAAGGACTTCTGAAATAATAAATAGGATTATTCCATATCAAAGTCCTTTTTGAACACTTGGTGTATGATGGCCTTGAAAAGTACTTTCTCAGATGATGTCTTGTCATCACTGATCTATTGATAAGGTATTAGTTAGTAGGCCTAGTGCTAATAATAATGTTGAAGTGAAATCATGTAATTAGGTCTGCTGTTGTTAGAAGGGCTGAGAGAGCTCCTGTAAGGGGTCAGGGACTGGGATTTACTATGTGATATGCATGAGTTTGGTGGGACATTATGTATTGTCATGTAGGTAAAGATTTGCTAGTAAGCTAAATGCATAAACTAGAATTATTGCAATGGTGAATTTGAGGATAGTAAGTAAGACAAGGATAGGAAATGTAATGAGAGCTGTGGTGGTGCTAATACTCAGCAATGCTAGAGTCACTCTTCCAATTAAATGAATCAATAGGGGTCCTGCTCTGATGTTAGCTGTTAATAGTATGGCTAAAGCTGTTGGTTGAATGAATAAGCTAATAGTTTTGATGACTGCTAGCATAGGAATAAGAGGAACCAGTGTTCCTTGTGGTAGAAAGTGAGCTAAGCACGCTTTTGTTTTGTGATGAAAGCCTGTAACTACAGTTCCTGCCCATAGAGAAACTGCTGTTCCTAATATTATTATTATATTCCTAATATTATAAATTGCTATTAATATTATTGAGAATTGTGTAGTAGGTATAAATGAATGTGGTAATAGTCCTAATAGATTTGTTGATCGAATAAATAAGTGATGTTAAGTATTAGTGCTCAGGTCTGTCCTTTGTGATTGTGAATAGCTATTATTTGTTTCAATGTGAGTTGAACTAATCATTGTTGAATTGAAATTATACAATGGTTAATTAGTTGATTAGATGTTAGGAATAAAATGCCTGGGAATATAATGATTAAGATAACAATAGGAAGTCCTATTATTGTTGGGGCAATGAAAGAGGCAAATAGATTTTTGTTCATTTTGTTTCTCAAGGGGTAGATTGTTTTTGTACTTTGGTAGACATCAACGCTGGATTTGAATAATAAGTATATTCTGAAATTTTTAGTTGGAATGCAATAAATAGGACTAGAATTATTAATAGAATAGTAATAAATCATGTTGAAGTGTTGCATTGTGGCACATCATGAAAGGGAGTTTTAACTCCCAGTCTTTAACTTAAAAAGGTGAATGCTATTTAGCTTCTTAAGGAATTTATAATATTGATGAGGATCATTTTTCAAAGTATTTTAGTGGTACTAGTTCAAGGACGATGGGTATAAAGCTATGATTTGATCCACAGATTTCTGAGCATTGTCTGTAATATAGACCTGGTCGTGGTGATATGAGAGTTGTTTGGTTTAGGCATCCTGGAATTGCCTCTGTTTTTACGCCTAATAAAGGCACAGCTCATGAGTGTAAAATGTCTTCTGAGGAGGTTAGTATTCAGATTGTTATTTCTGTAGGTAAAACTACTCCGTTGTCTACTTCTACTAGTCGTAATTCTCCTGTTTTTAGGTCTGATGTTGGAATTATATAGGAGTCAAAATTTAATTCTTCATAGTCTGTATATCATAGCTTCAGGATCATTGGTGTTCTGTAGTCTTTACGGTAAGGGAAGTGTTATGTAGTCCAGCATGTAAAGCATTTGTAATGATGGCAGGGCAATTAGAATTAGGATAATGGCTGGTAAGATTGTCCAGATGGTTTCTACTTCTCGTGCATCTATTGTACTTGTATGTGTTAGTTTAGTTGCTAATATGAGTAAAATAATATAGAGGACCAAGGAGCTGATGAAAAATATGATTACTAACGTATGATCATGAAAGTGTAGTAGTTCTTCTATAATGGGTGACGCTGCATCCTGAAAACCTATGTGGAGAGGATACGCCATGGAGACATAAACATAAAACATAAAAAGGAATGAAGCACTGTTACATGGTACAATATGGACGAGCTTTGAAAGCATTATGCTAAGTGAAGGTAATGAGTCATGAAGGATAACATATTACATGATTCTACTTATGTGAAATACCCAGATAGGCAAATCTACGGAGGCAGAAAGTAGATGAGTGGTTGCCTAGGTTGGAGGCATAATAGTGGGATAGGGAGTTGATTGCTAAAAGGTACAAGGTTTCTTTTTTGGGGGGGGATTAAAATTAAAATGTTCTAAAATTAATTGTGGTTGATGGTTACACAACTCTGTGACTATATTAAAAATTAATTGCGCACTTGATGTTTCTTCAGTTTTTTCATTTCCATTTGCATGGAATGTGTACTTTAGATGGGTGAATTACATGGTATGTGAACTGTATCAATTTGAAAAAACAGTTGTGGGGAAAAAAACAAAACTCTAAAGCAGTGGTTCTTATACTTCAATCATCATTAGCCTCACCTGTGAAGCTTGATTAAAAATCTGGATACGGGCTTCCCTGGTGGCGCAGTGGTTGAGAGTCCGCCTGCCGATGCAGGGGACACGGGTTCATGCCCCGGTCGGGGAAGATCCCACGTGCCGTGGAGTGGTTGGGCCCGTGAGCCATGGCCACTGAAGCTCTGGATACAAATGTTCTAGATCTATCAAGGAACTACAGGGCATGAGGGACTTTAAGTGCATATTATTAAGTGAAAGAAGCCAGTCTGAAAAGGCTTTGTACTGTGTGATTCTAGACTTTCTAGAAAAGGTAAAACTGTAGAGACAGTAAGTAGATCAGTGGTTGCCAGGGGCTCGGGGGGAGGGAGAGAGGGATGAATAGGTAGAGCACAGGGGATTTTTAGGGCAGTGAAACTATTCTGTATGATAATATAGTGGTGGATACACATCATTATACATTTGTCAAAACCTATAGAACTGGACCGCACAAAGAGTGTATGCCAACGTAAACTATGGATTTTACTTAATAACAATATATCAATATTGGTTTATCAGTTATAACAAATGTACCACACTAATACATGATATTAATAACAGGGGAAACTGTGCAAATTGGTAGGAGATAGCTATGGAAACTGTACTTTCTGCTCAATTTTTTGGTAAACCTAAACCTGTTTTAAAAAAGTATGCTAATTTTTAAAAAATGTTCTAGGCAAGCCAGAGGATGAGCCTGGGAAGTCAGGGAACTCTACAGATGTGAAATGACCTTGTCAGATCAAGGGAGCATTTTAATTCTCAAAACCAGTAGGCAGTCTTCCCCTAGAAGAGGCACATGAGGAGAAAGAATGTTTCCCTTGTTCAGTTCCGTATTGATACTGCTGAGCCCAGAATCCATACCTCAGAGAGGCGAGTCTGTAACTGGAGAGTCTGTGCTTCACCGCTGGAGCTGAGGGCCCCTTAAGCCTCCTTGGGCTCGATGTGCAGCAGTCACTTCAGCAGTATGATAACAGGAGATTAAGGTAAGAGGACAGGGCTCCTCCCTAGGATGTAGAGGTGATTTGAAACGGGAATCCTGAGCTTGTTGGTGTGGTTTGTTGGTTTGGTTTTAAGAAATTGGGTTGGGGGGCGCAGCCATTGAGTGTCTGAAGAAGGGGTCATACGGTAGTGAATTAATAGTATAAAAATGTCAGCTGACTTTACAGGAACACGTACCTCAGAAGGAAGGAAAAGATCTCAAGGAGAGATTTCAACAAAAACACCAGGGGAAAATGACCTTCACCTTTGAATGTCCAGTTCAGCCCTTTGCTGGGTGTAGGTGTCTGATCTGTAAGAAGATCAGGAGAGCCTCCCAGCCCTCAAGGTCTCATTCAGACTCTGGAATCATGTAAGGAAAAGACAGATCTCTGGGTGTATCTTTCCTGGAGACACAGCCAAAGGGAGAAGTAGCAAAGGGTCAGAAAGCCAGCAAACTGGCAGGTACCAAGTTGCTAATTTACCCTTAGAGTTGCATGATTTTTCCCTTCTACCCAGGTCAAATAATAATAATAATAATAAGTAGTAGTGCTAGTAGTAGCAAAGGACAGTCTTCCTGATGCCAAGCACTGTTCTAAGTACCTTGCGTGAATTAACTCATTTAATCCCCACCACAGCCCTACCCAGTAAGGGAATTATTACTCATTTTACAGAGACTTCGGTGTAGACATGAAGTCATCTGCCTGGTCACAGCTAGAAGTGTTGAGCTGGGACTCGAACCCAACGCCAGCTCCAGAGCCCACTGTTTCCCCCTCACGGCACCGCGGCTCCACGTCGACTCCACAGACCCCGCAACTGCCTCGTGATATAGACCAAACTTTAAAAGAAGGAACGTGGGGATTTACCCTTTGGGTTTTAACCCTGCTCATCCACCCCTACAGAAAACAGCAATACTGTTCATTCTACCCGAATAGGAGAAAAATGGGGAAGAAAGAAGAAAATTTATTAAAAGGAAAACAAAACACCACCTTTTTTTTCTTTCCCCTCGCAGTGCATGGCAGTATTGTCTCAAGAGCCTTTGCCTTTTTCTGGAGGGAGCGTTTATCTGGCTGGCATGCGCGCGAAACAACACAGCTGCCCCACCTGACGTGGGAGCTCCGGGTTCAGCGTCCCGGGTTCTAGAAGGAGTGTCCAGAACCTCCACAACCCTCCAGTCAGCCCCCTGCCCTCCCTGAGAGTTTGAGCTTCCCGTACGGCTTGGCTGGTATTGGTGGGTTCACAGGGCAGGATCCAGGAACACTTCCTGCCTTTGCTTTCGCGCTCAGCTCTCCAGCTGAGGAGCCTTTGGGCAGAGGGCCATGCATTGAAGCTGAACGGACTGTTCCTTTAAGGAAAACCACTCTTCCCCTCTTGATTAAATGAGTAAATTAGTTCCAGATCCTCTGTCAGAGAGTCAAGCTGTTCAGGAGGGTAAGGGTGAAATACAAAATGTCTTAAGAAGGATACAGCTCTTCTTTATTTACTATAATAGGAGAAAAGCTACCTAGCCATAGAGAATGGATAACCAAACATTTTTAGAAATGGGTTTTGAATATAGTGCGTTTGGAAACCAAATTCTGAGCACAGGGCCTCAGGCTCAGAAACGGTTGACGCTTGGTTTAAAGCTGTGCTGTCACCATCTTGAAACTTAATAATTTTTGAACAAAGAGTCCCACATTTTCGTTTTGCGCTGGGCTCAGCAAATGATGTGGCCGTGCTGTCAGTGAAGTCTGTTTTAAGTCAGCATGATGTAATTACGCACACTTTCTCCTCAATTTCAGGTACGCTAGTGTGTCCTGTCCAAGTTTGCCAATCAACTTTTGTGCTGCATGTTTTTTCTTTTAATACCTCACCGGGTGGTAAACTCCTGACATTACATATACTCACTACTCTCTGCTGGAGTGTGCCACGGTGAAGTTTTGATACTGCAAAGTACTGAACATGAGGGCTAAGCTACTAGTGTTTGTAAACGAAAACATTTCAAAGCTCACTTCTTCCTTTGACTGGGTACGTCAGGAATTGGTACAAAACCTTCTCCTAAAATGGAGAGAATAATGGGGGGCAGTCAGGTTCTTGTCTCACGTGGGGCCTTCAGTGAGGATGCAACCCTGTCTTTCTCAACTGCAACACTCAGGGGACTGACTCAGGACCTTGGGCAATACGATCAAGTCAACCCCAGTGCTGTGCTCCCGGGCCCGTCTGGCAAGAGAACCAGAGGGGAGGGCTGAGGGACGTCCATGGATGTCTGTGTGATTTGGGGAGCGAGGCCTCTGCTGGCGTACTTCAGCTCCTCAGGTTTAAAAATGCTAGAGCCACTGTTGGTCCTGTTTACTTGCAAAGATTCCGTTACTCCAGCCAATGTCACTGAGGTGAACTGAGGGTAAACCCATGGCCCTCCTTATTTTCAGGCCATAATGTGGGAATCAATGATAGGAGAATATTCCGCCGCGGGACCACACATGGTGCTTCTTATAAAGCGATGATGGGAGTTTACCAGAAAGTGAAGGCGTCCCATCAGGGACTCGGCCAAGGCATCCCCATTCACAGCAGACCCATAGAGGAAACTGGAAGAGTCGTAACGTGGGTGGTGGGCTAGCACTGGGGAAGTGGCCAGGCATCCTAAGGACTAGAGGGAAGCCCATCTGTGAGGTAGGCGACAGCAGCAAGCACTTGGATCTAGACTGGGAATTATGTGGGTGAGGCCCACCCACGTGAGGTCAGGGGGTGGGGAGATGTGTGTGAGCTAGAGTGAAAGCAAAGGGAGTCCAGGAGGAGTTGGTACTGCCAAAGTCTAGGGATGCCAAGCTGCTGGTTTCTAGGGCAGTGAGACAGCTGTGGAGGGCAAGGTAGGCTTGTTCACCAAGCTGGCTGTCGAGACAGAAACCCGGGGACAGAAGTCTAGTTATCATGACTTAGATGGAGCCCCATTAGGAGCAGGGATGGCTTGAGGTAGAGCCTGGGAGGTTTGGGTGGGGCTCATGCAATCTTTTGAATCTAAGGTCAGAATTAATTCTCAGGACTGAGACGAAGCTAAAACTGCAAGCGAGAATGAACTCTGCCCGGCTGGTGAGGAAGAAGGAACGCAGTCACGGGGCTGTGTGGGCTGGCCTGTGGTGGAGTTTCCTTTCACATACATTGAGTTGGGTTTTCTTTATTTTCTTCAGCAGTTCTAGCAGATATAAGCATTATTTTTATTCTCATTTTACACCTGAGGAATTGGAGAAGTAAATGGAAGTGCCCAAAGTTAACGGATTCATCCAGTCTGGGCAACTGGGGCTGTCTCCAGCGCCACCATCTCTGTGCTCTTGGCTTTGATTAGATGACTTTATGAAGTTCCTTTGGTGGTAGTTGTAGCAAAATGATGGAAAGCATGGGTGGGCTCTGCAGCCAGACTGCCCAGCTTTTTGATGCATCCACCTCTTCTGGCTGTGTGACCTTGGGCAGGTTACTTGACCTCTCTGTGCTGCGGTAAAATGAAGATGATGACGATACCTTCCTCACGTTATAGACGTGAGTATTTAATGGAATGGTATATGTATGGGTTTAGAACAGTGCTAGGCACATAAGTGCTTAATACACATTACTGTTACACTCGATCTAGAAGTAAAGATCTTTAGGGAAGATTTCAGATGTTAACAGTCATCACTACCCAGTGGATGGACAGAGTCATGGCAAGGTTAATCCTAAAGAGTAAATACTGTGAAAGCCATTCCTATTTATTTGGTCTTATAAATTTTTTTTTAAAAAGCAAGATTTTCTCATTAATTGAATTTTGACCCATGGAATAGTGCACTTAGTGAGAGACTGCGCAATTAGGAGGCAGAAATTTTGGGTATAAGTCCTTGATGTACCACTTCCTGGCGTTGTGAGCTTGGGCAATTTTTCTAATGTCTCTCGCTTATTTTCCTTATCGGTGAAAATTACCAATAAAAGGAATGACAGCCTGCCTCAGAGAATTATCCTGAGAAGATAGAATGAAAGCACTTTTAAATAAAAGGATGCCATGTGTTGGATATTTTAATTCCCTGACACAAACCTGCTGTAAACAAGAAAAGGTTAGTTGTCTGCAGAGTGGGCAAGGGGAAGCCATTCTGGAATCGAAAACTGCGACGCAGATGATCCGCCCTCGCTTTGGATATTAATAATTTAGTAAGGTCGCCAGGCGGGCCCCAGACAGACAGGTCCACAGCCAGTTCCAAAGACTTGCCGATCTTCTTTCTTCTGTGCCGTTCTCTTTATGACAGCCAGATTGTGATTTTGCTTTTTATTTTCTCTCTACCCATGCAGGGGACTCAGATCCCACCCCAGTGAATCCTTGCTATGACGGGAGTCACACATGCGCTACCACGGCTCAGTGCCATCCGGCGACAGGTGTAGACTACACCTGCGAGTGTGCATCTGGGTACCAGGGAGATGGACGGAGTTGCGTGGGTAAGAGCCGTATGCTCTGCGTTCCCTCATGGAGTCCTCCAACATTATATCCGTAGAAGACAAGCGTCTGCTTTGTCGTCTCCATGGATCAATGAGTTTAGCAGCTATTCATCTAAATACAGCTATTTAAAAACTAAGCATATTCTGGTTAGGTTTAAGAGGGTAGTTTGGAGGTGGGTATTTCTGGCTGGGACTCTGAAAATGGCTTTTGTAATGCCTGGATATTTTACATTCTCAAATGTTGTCATTTTAAGACGGAATCAAGTATTTTTTACATTCATTAAAGAGTGCATTTTCTGGTTACCTTCAGATTTCAGACATTCACCTATTTCTTTCACTTACTGTATCTCAAAAGCAGTAGTGGAAATGTCTTTACATTTTAAAAGAAAAATCGTTACTTTGTGTGTTTCTCTTCTAAATGTTCAGAATTGTTTAAATATTTAAAGAATTCTCAGAATATTTGTTCAAAACATATCTCCCTGGGGCTCATACTTGAATGACTTGAAATAAATGCTTATGTTTATGACGATCTGCAACATGCGTCCACATCTGGTGCTTGGCCTACATTGCAACCCCTGTTGAGTCTACCAACTGTTGGTCCCATTGAAACCTCTTAGGGGTGAGCAAACATTGAGTTTGCGGACCTTCCACCTGTGGGGACTGTGGTTTAAGCAGCTTTTTCTGTTCTTATTCCTTCTTAGATGTAAATGAATGTGCAACTGGCTTCCATCGCTGTGGCCCCAACTCTGTGTGTGTCAACTTGCTGGGAAGCTACAGGTGTGAGTGCCGGAGTGGTTATGAGTTTGCAGACGACCGGCACACCTGCGTCTGTGAGTGCCAAAACTGTGCCTCTTTTTAGCCAAAATCATGCTGAACCTTGCTCTTGGACTCATTACTGTTTCCACTTCTGTTATACAGAAGTTCTGTTGGATGGTTTTTTAGAAAACAGACAATTTACATTGAAATAACCCAAAGCTATGGCTCAGTTCCGCCCTGTTTGTTGGGGTTTTGTTTTTGTTTGGGTGTTTTTGTTGTTGTTGTTTTTCTCTAAATAGATATTTTTGGTGTAAGTTATGGAAGAATGTTCACCTCTGTCGGGACTGCTGTGTATCTTGGTGTTTGGCCCAATCATGTAACAAGACTATGAACTTCTCTAATATCAGCAGGTCTAGATAGAGGTCAAATGTTTCTCAAATTAGAATGAAATGGATTTGTAATTCAAAGAGGCCTGTCTCACTTGACTGGTCAAAGAGCTCCGTCTGTAATAAATATAGCCTTTCTAGAATTCCAGAAAAATCCTTGACCAAAGAGTGGATCCGAAAGAACTAGAATTCCAAATTCATCCCACTGTTAGAGCTAGATGATATTAGAGACAACCCCCTTTTTAATGCAGTGAGATGAAAAAGTAGTGATCACAGAGACTGTGTGTGTGTGTGTGTGTGTGTGTGTGTGTACGTACGTACATACGTACGTACATATGCGGGCATGCAAAGCAGCAGTGCTCTGGGGAGTTATAAACTTTAATCAAGGACAGTTTTTAATGACTGATCTTCATGCCTAGTGTTATAGCCACAAACCATGACCAGCACTTCTCAAATTTTAATATGCATACAAACCATCTAGGGATCTTGTTAAAATTCCTATTCTGATTCACTGGCTCTGCTCTGGGGCCTGAGAACCTGCATTCCTTATAAGCCTCCAGATGTCCCGATGCTGTTGGTGTGCAGGGTTCGCCCATTCGCAGGCCTGGGCTCTTGGACATCCTTGCCTTCTTCTCTTTTCAGTGATCACCCCACCTCCCAACCCCTGTGAGGATGGCCGTCACAACTGTGCTCCCGCCAGCCAGGCCCAGTGCATTCACCACGGAGGCAGCTCGTTCAGCTGCGCCTGCCTGCCTGGTTACGCCGGCGACGGGCACCAGTGCACCGGTGAGTAACTGTGGGCGGCCTCAGCGACCCTGAACGTTGCTTTGGGTGCACATCCCCAGGGCCTCTCAGAAGCCTCTCCCTTCCTTTGACTCACACCGCTGTGGAACTGCCGAAAGAGAAAGAAAAGGTGTCCTTTGAGTCAGAAAGAGAGGCCGAGGGTGATTGCCCTGGGACCAGATTGTTGAGCATGTATGGTGGTCCTTGGAAGAGCCGTGCCTGGAGCAGTGGGGAGACCCTGCCAGCTTGTAGCCTTCTGTTCCCTGGAGCTAGTGTAGCCAGGAGGGATGTGGGGAAAGGCATATATCCTCCTGGGAGGAAGTCTCCATCCTTCAATCTCTCTGGCTAATGGCTTAATTCAGCACTTCCAGTCCTGCCTAATTTTTAGTTGCTATTCCCCTGCGTGAAGTGGTAATTTAAGCTATCTCTAAACATACATACAGCTCTTTCTGTGTAATTTATTCCCTTTCTTCTCTCTCTCTGGAAGGGGAGAGGGAGAGAGAGAGAAGAAGAAATAAATCCACAGATATAAAAGGATATTAATGCATACCTAAGTACTCAAAGCTTTTCTCCCAGAAATCTGTCTTTAAGACTTCATACTGAACTTTATAAAATCACTAAACCAGAAAGCAGGACTAACTGTTCAAATTTAACTTAGAAATGTATGAGGTTGTAACTGAAAAACTAGGCATAACACTGATTATAAATCTTCATGAAACTGGGATTAGTAGTACCTTAATATAGAGATCATTCAGTAAATCTACATAATCACTAAAGATCTTCAAAACATCTGTCAGTAATGCACACAAATAATGGTTAAATGAGACACTGGGAATGAGAGGATGGTGGGAAAAGGGTTGATTTTTAGGAATAGAAACCTAAAATGCAGGCTTTCCCTCTCTCATCAAATTGCTTCTTGCCTCTGTCCCCGTATACCTGGGCCCACTGAGCTGATTTGCTAAGAACAGCCTTGTAACTCCTGGGAGCTTCTTAACTGATCGAATAGCTTGACCCTGACCTCCTTGCTAGATGTTTGATTCTCCTCCTCCTTCCTTTTCCCTTTGGTTTCAGCAGGACAGGCTGAGTGGACCAGCAGCCTGAAGCCATATGTTATTGACAGAATAGACATGTCAGGGCAGCACAGCCCCTCTACTCCTTTCCAGATGTGGGGTTTTTCGGGATTGTCTGAACCTGGCTCTTTAATGTTTCCACTTCTGCTGTACAGAAGCTTAGCTGTATGGTTTACTTTTGAAAACATAGTTTATATTGAAATGACCCAAAGCTGTGGCTCAGTTCAACCCTGAGTTTTTTTTTTTCTCCCTAAAAACACCCTCAGTTTATTTATTTATTATTATTTTTTAAAGAATCAATTTTATTTATTTTTGGTTGCGTTGGGTCTTCGTTGCTGCACACGGGCTTTCTGTAGTTGTGGCGAGCGGGGGCTACTCTTTGTTGCGGTGCGCGGGCTTCTCATTGTGGTGGCTTCTCGTTGCGGAGCACGGGCTCTAGGCGCGCAGGCTTCAGTAGCTGTGGCACACAAGCTCAGTAGTTGTGGCTCACGGGCTCTAGAGCGCAGGCTCAGTAGTTGTGGCACACGGGCTTAGTTGCTTCATGGCATGCGGGATCTTCCCGGACCAGGGATCAAACCCGTGTCCCTTGCACTGGCAGGCGGATTCTTAACCACTGAGCCACCAGGGAAGTCCCACCCCCCAGGTTTAGACAGAGCTCGGGTGCATTTCAAGTTAGGATGAGGTAGATTTGTAAGTCACAGATGCTTGTCCCAGCTGACCGGCCAGAGAGCTCCATGTGTAATAGATACTCTGCACAGACAGAGGTACCCTCTAGGTCTGGAGGGAGGGGTGTCAGGTGACGCACATAAACTTCTCATGTTTCTGCTAAGCCCCGCAGTGGAAATACTGCTATTTCCACCGCGTGGGACTCATCCTTCATTTCGATTTAATACACTACTGTCTCTCAGAAACGAGAATGCACAAAGGAAAAAACCTGGTCAGTAGAATTTCATGTTTAAACATCTGGCTGCTCAGGCCAGCAGAGATGGTGTTTTGAAAGTATTTCATTCCTTAGGTCTTTGGTTTAAAACAAAGAAGTTGAGATTATTGCAGCTTAGATGTGATGACTGTTAAAATCAGAATGTTAATGTAGGTGAGCTGCTTCTTGTTCTAATCCCTTCTAGAATCATTCTCTCTCCCTTCTTTTAACTTCTGCCTGTCCTGTAGGACTTGGGTTACAGTTTGGGGTCATATTAGGATCCTGACATTAGCTACTTTTCCATGCTGGGAGTTTTATAGGGTTGTCATTCTTTGTTATTGTTGTCTTCTTGCTGATTTCTGCCATGTTCAGTTGTCCCTGTTTTATCTCTGGTTCTCTATTTTTGAGATTCTCTCTGGAACCCACAAACTTAAAAATAGGCCGAGCCCATCCATTGCTTCCCCAGTGTATTAGTGATCTACTGCAGCATAACCAATTGCCCCCCAAAACATAGCAGCTTAAAACAATACACATTATTATGCTCTATAGGGTCTAGTCAGGGGCTCTCTGCCAGACCTGGGGCCTCATCTGAAGGCCCAGGTGGGGAAAGAGCCTCACGTGGTTATTGGCAGGATTCAGTTCCCCAAGGACTATCGGACTGAGAGCCTCGGGTCCCCGCTGGCTGTTGCCAGGAGGTGACCTTCAGCTTCTTGCCACGCGGACCTCTCCTACAAAGTAGCTTCCTTCATCAAAGCCTTCAGCAGGGGGTCTGCCAGCAGGTTGGCAGTGATCACAAAAATGACATCCCCTCAGTACTGCTTTAGTGTCTTGGTTGGAAGCAAGTTACTCAAAGGAAGGGGATTACATAAGACACTGAATAGCAGGAGGAAGGGATCTTTGGGGACCATCTGAGAGGCTGCCTGCCATAGTTACCCTGTGGTTGCCGTCCAAGCTTCCAGACTGTGGGGTAGTAGAGAATGAATAGTCATTTTCCTAAATACCTGTGCTGTGCATGAATCAGGCTGGGCTAATCATGAAGGAGGCTTGCAGGATAAGTATATAAATGTGTGTGGGTGTGTGTGCATTTTTAAAGGCATGTCACAGTGTGCATGTGTCCCAGTGACCATAGCGATAGAGAAAGAAGAGAAAAATAGAGATGAAGCCTCTATTTTGTGGAAGGTGTGCACACTTGAAACACACATTTGTTTTCACTCCGTCAAACTAGCATTAAAAGGGTGTGTGGGTTTTTCTCCAGCCAGTTTGTTAAAAACCAGGTTCCCCGGGGAGGCTGCACTTGGCTTGGGTTCTCCGCCTAGTCTGAGTCACTAAGAGGAATTACTTCTGTGCAACTAGAATGAAATCTTTCCAGCTTCCCTCAGTGGGGATTGATTTCAGCCCTGCATTGGTGTGAGCTGGATATTTCTCAGGCATGTGTGTCCCTGTAGGTCTTGATGATCCTGCCGGGTGGAAAAGCAGAGTGTTTTGAGCTGGGACCTTTCCTCACGTGTGAGTTGAGGTACTGGGTTACACATGGCCCATTACCCAGAGAAGGGCTGTGAGGAGAGGTACTTACACTGTCCTCTCTCGTGGTTTCTACTGGAAGCATGTCGATGCGGGTAAGGTATAGTAAAGTTGGCGTGGCCACAGCAGAAGCAGAGAAGAAGCTGATTATACTCACAGGTCCCAGAGAGCGGGTCACTGCATGCCACACAGGATGCAAAGGGCACAGCCAGCAGCAGGGTTCTTGACCGAGTAGGTGGGAAACAAGAACTCATGGGTCGAAGCCTTTGTTGGGGTCTGGAGGCGGGTCGATTTGAGTTGGCGCCAGGAAATTTCACTGGGTGGTTCCAAAGCAAAGCAGGGGAGGTAGAGAGGGGGAAGCTCGAGTCCAGGGGTTGGGTTTGTTTTGAAGGGATTTCAGCTGCTTTTGGGTGTGGGCTCAGAAGTAAGGCAGGGAGAAGAATGTTGAAGCACCAAAGCATGAACTCAAAATAGAGAATTTTTAATACAGTTTCCAAACAGGTTTTCTTAGCAGCTTGGTAGAGGACAGAATGGAGAATTACACTGAGAACAAGCCATCTTGCGTTATCTGACTGGTAAGGGGCTCTACTCTGCCTGAACCTCGCTGCATTGACCTCAGTGTTCTACCAGTCCTTGAAGACCCCAACAGTGATGGTTAAGTAGCCCCCCGTCCCCAGTGGTGTAACAGGAAGCTCCTCCCTTGCCAAGGGGTCGAAAGTCTCTCTGCGCTTTCTCTCGACACCTGACCGCCTGTGAAATTGGGAAGACTTCTCCTTTACACGAAAGCTCGGGTTTCCCCCCCACACACCTCAGGACTGGCGCTCCTAAGGAGGGGTGTAACCTGCTCCGTACCCAGGCCCCGGAGTAGCTGGTGAGGCTCCAGCTTCCTGTCACGGTGCAAGGTTCTCCAAAGAGGGTGTTGGGCACTGTGCTTCAGGGAGTCTTCAACTTCTCCAGCTTTGGCGGACAGCTGTTGTTCACTTGTGATGCTTTCAGTCTCTTCAGAGACCTTCTCCCTGTTGGTCGTTCATCAGTTATTGTCTCCCCTTGACTTTGGTATCTGTGGGAGGATGGCTGCTCTTTCCGGTCTGGTCAGAATCCCTAGGCCATAGTCTTTAAGAACATAACTCGGTACCTCTGGGGGAGTCCTCTTTCTCTTAGTTCAAAAATAATCACAAGCAACTGATCCGTGGTTTCTAGAAATAGGCCCTGTATCTCAGGAATTCCTGCTTCCTGCCATTGCCTGGGGTTCCTGTTACCATGAGAAGTACTTCTAGCATATGCATTATGAATAGCTTTAAATTCCTGCATTTGGCTCGACGTTAATTTTTACAGCTTTGGTTTTATAGCATCTTCCAGTCCCAAGGATCTGGATGGGCACCAGCTTCATCCAACTGGGCATTTGAGTTGTCCTACTGAAGAGACAGAGGGCCAACCTCAACGATAATTAAATAGGACACTATAGAATCCATGATGATTGCATTGGAGATAAGCTTTTTGTTGTTGTAATTATTTTTATTTGGTTTATTTTCGGTTAACTGAGGAGCTAACCAGCAAACCTTGTTTGATTCTAACCTTGCAAATGAATTTATAACCACTTTCCAGCCTTTGTCAGTGAAAGGAAGGTGACTAGACAGGCCCACTGCTCATCTAGGCAGAGCCTCTCTGGGTGGCATTGAACTTGGTTGTGTGGGGCATTCAGCGGTTTTGGACTTCAGAGTAAACTAATTTACGTGCAGTAAACTCCCTGAGCCTGAGGATAAGCAGTATAAGTGATTACATTGCTAATTACGATGTCAGAGATTCCTCTCCCCTGAACAGAACGCCTGTGTTGTGTATCCAGCTCATCCACTTACTGGTACCTGGGAAAGGCCCTTAGTCATGGGAAGGTGGCTCAGTGAAAGCATGGTCACAGCAAGGGTGGCACTGATCGCCCTAGAAGAGATTTCACCTGGGTCCCGGAGGCTGGGCGAGGAGCCACGTCTGACTGACGTCACATTTCAGGGCTGGAAGTCTCTGGCTTCCAGGGTGCAATGTGTCTGTGCACGAGCTGTACAGAATTGATGCAGTTCTCTCCTTCTGGGACTCCTCTTCTCTAGGTTTTACACCGATCACCCCGTCCCGCATTTTTCCCTGTTCACACGTTTTAAAAACATAGATGCGACTACTCTGTTTTATTTTCAGTCGAGCGTTGATCAGATCTACACCCTTTATCCTTCTTTTACTCAGGAAGACTTCCTGTCTCTGAAGATGGCTTATCTCTACCACTGGCCATTGGTTTCCACAGTTATATTTTCAGACTTTTCTTTATTTATTTTTTGGCAGCAGGGTGGAGCGGGGGTGGTGTCTTGCTATTGTCAGCCTGTGCTGATTTCAGTAAATAAAAGGAATGTAAGTCAGCCTTTGTTTGAAGTTTCAGGATGTTGCAGTTTTGAGAAATGTGAGAATTAATCCTCACGGTACCATATGGAGAATGTTGGGACCTGAATTGTTTGTACTGATAAGCCAGACAAATTTAGATTTTCTTTTCTGTGTGTTGTTTCAAAATCTCTGATAATATTTTTCTGATACTTTTCTATTTCTTCTAAAGGTGGAAAGTAAAGAAAATTTCTGATTAATTGGGCATTCTAGGTAGTAGGACTCTCTGACTTTGTAAGACTGAATGGGCTTCTTACTTAGTTGAAGAAGTATTTGGAGCCTCAATGGGTTCTTTGCATCTGTAAATCAGTGCTAAAGGGAGATGGTGCCAATAAGGAAAGGAAAAACAAAAACCTATTGTTACGTATATTTATTATATGGAATACAATGGAAGGGAATGGATGGTTTATGGACCTAGTTCAAAGGTAAAAACTTCCTGGAATTCACTGTAGATGAAAGGTGCCAGGATATATTTCTCTGTGAAGTATATGTTTGATTTCTACACTGAACGTGTCCCTCGACTTTGGACTGTTAAGCTTGTCTTTAAGGTGCCGACGTGTTTCTGCTCACGCCCAGGGTCTTCTGAAGTGGAGCCCTCGTGGTTGATCCGCGCGCACTAAAGCCATGTGATGCTATAGATTGTGTGCAGTGAAGTTGTGCCCTTCCTTCCCTCCCTCCCTCCCTCCCCCTCTCTCCCTCCCTGACCACTGCAGATGTTGACGAATGCTCGGAAAACAGATGTCACCCCTCGGCCACCTGCTCCAACACTCCTGGCTCCTTCTCCTGCCGTTGCCGACCCGGATATCATGGGGATGGATTTCAGTGCACACCTGGTAAGGTCTGGGGGGCCAGATCAGGCACAGAAAACTCCCAGATCCTTCAATGCTGTTTTTCTACAGCACCTCAGCCCACTCTTGACTTACCCGGGTCTGAGGCCTGAGTTGGTGGATTTTCCAGGCTCTGGATTTTTTCCTGCATTATTTCTGGATGCCTAGTTTACTGATAGTTCACTGGTTATTAGCATTCTGGGAGGCCCGACGTATGACCCATCCATGGTCCTACCTGGTAGCAGTTCTGGTTAACTCTCCTGGTGATCTGCTTTGCTTTGATAAGTGCACAATTTAGATGAAGCCTTGAGATCGAGCTGACCGACCAGGAGGCACATGCAGTAGTGAGCAGGGAGTGAGCCCCCATGGTGACTGTTCTAGTAGAACTTGGCCAACACGGTGCAGTCTAGCAACTGCCCTTGACCTGGAGTTTCTCAGACTTCATCTCTGGACCTCAGGGGATGAACACAGTTTTAATTGTTTTCTCTGGAGTCTCTGGGGATGTTTGGACAGAAGTCATGGGTTGCTCTTCATTTTACCCAAATAGCAATAGGACCCTGAGGGCTGAGGGGAGAGGCCTGTTTCACTGTGTCATCAGCCAGGACTTACAGGGCAAACTGTGGGAATTAGGGAGAAATTAGGTAGATAGTGGCAGAGCTAAACTAAGAACCCAGGACTCCAAAATTCCAGCGCCTTGCTATTTTTCCCATGTTATCCTGTCTTCCAGTTATAGAAAAAAAGAAACCCTCAGGAGACTTTGAGGCTGGCTGGTAAAAGTGGATGGGTTGCAATGCCTTTTACTCCTCCTTTGTATCTCCTCTGCTCTGGTCCCGGAAGACCCCACCTCTGGACTGAGACCCTGTGAGCGCCAGCAGCGCGATGCCCAGGCCCAGCGCACTCATCCTGTTGCCCAGCTCCACATCCCGCAGTGCGATGAGCAGGGCCACTTCCTGCCACTGCAGTGTCACGGCAGCACTGGCTTCTGCTGGTGCGTGGACCCCGATGGCCAAGAAGTCCCTGGCACCCGGACCCCACCCGGCTCCGTCCTGCCTCGCTGCGGACCACGAGGTAAGCCAGTCCGGAAAGACACCTGGTCCCAGCACAGGCCTGGGGCAGAGCAGCAGAACGCTGCTTACTGTGGGATAGATTATAACCCCTGCCCAGACCACGCATCATCCTTGCACAGCCTCCTTCCTCCTAGGAACACTTGAATGGTGGGCACACACCCCTGTGCACGTTCATCTTACAGGGACACACAGACCCATGCGTGACATGCATGTTGGACTCCAGCCTCTTAGACAAGTACAAGACTAGAAGTTGAAACTGAGTGTGGAGGTCAGGCTGAGGTCACTGCCCAAATCTGTTACTGCAGCTTAGGGAGATCTTAGAGCTTGATGACCTCGCCAGACCAGCCTCTTGTCCAAAAGAGAAACTGCCTTCCCATGTAACTTTGTATCACTTAACTCTGACTTCTGGAGTGCAGGAGACAGTCCGAAGGCTGTTTTAGTATCAGTGGGAAAAATAAGTATGACACGTGTAGGTGGATGCAGCTAGCGTGCTCTAAGCAAGTAACCCCAGCCCTCTCTAGCCAGGCGCGCATGTCGATGGGGAATCGCTCTTGCTCCTGTCACCTTTAGAAGAGATGCAGGAACCCGTTTTGTTAGCCTGCGTGATCTGAGATGCAGCGCATGAACCTGTCTGTTACCGTCTGAGCACCCCCCACCTGTGTGAGGTGTGGTTCCCAAGCGCTCACAGTTCATGCCAACTGCAGGTTGCCAAGGCAGGTTTCTACGCCTCGCTGAGTTGTTCAAAGACGGGAAGAACTTTTTCTTTTAATACAGAAGAACTTTATTATGAAAACATAGAATTGGTTTGATATCATTTTAGCCAAAATAATTCCTGTACATATCCATGAGCTTGCTATTCAAAGATCCTTTTTTTTTTTTTTTTTTTTTTTGCGGTACGCGGGCCTCTCACTGCTGTGGCCTCTCCCGTTGTGGAGCACAGGCTCTGGATGCGCAGGCTCAGCGGCCATGGCTCACGGGCCCAGCCGCTCCGTGGCATGTGGGATCTTCCTGGACCGGGGCACGAACCCGCATCCCCTGCATCGGCAGGCGGACTCTCAACCACTGCGCCACCAGGGAAGCCCCCAAAGATCCATTTTTACTATTGAAAAGGGTTCCATAAGTACTAGTGTTGGCTTTTAACGTATGAGAGTAAGAACTGGAGAATTACTACCAGTTTTGATCCTTTCGATAATCTGAATTGTGATGGCCAGGACCTTAGTGGTTCTAAGATTCATATAAGTAGAAAGTGTTACTGCTTGATCTAGATGTATATATACCTTTGCTTCCACAGTGACACTCCTAGTTCCTCTCTGTCCCTGTTTTTAGGAAAATATTTTGCAGGTCCAAAAAAAAGGAATACAGAGAAATTCTGTTTCACTCATGCCTAGTCTTTAAAAGGTCTTGGTTCTAACTCCAGCTGGGGTTTGAAGAAATCAGATGGTTGGGAGGCACCTTAAGGGAATGGTTCAGAATTCTATGAAATTTGTTAAGACAGGCATGTGTTAAGAACAGTGATCCAGAAGGGAGCCAAGAGAATGAAAAGTTAATTACTAAAAGAAGAACATGTTCCTTTGTACAGACTCTTTCCCACAGCCAAGCTTCTCTCGCGGTGCTGGTTTGTCTTCGGCTGCCATTTCTGACCAGTCTCATCTGCATAATGGGGTCAGCTTTGAAGGGAGAGAGAACATTCTGTGCCCAAAATTTAAAAATATGTAAAACCCTGCCAACCAGAAATAGAAATAAATCCATGGTTGGATCAAGAAGTAGCTTGAAATAATAAGGAATGATTGGGATGCCCACGTGTAGGTGACGTGAGGTGCCCCTTTCCCAGAAGCTGACTGTGCTGTGTGTCGCATTCCAAACAAAGAGATGGGCCTCGTTGGGTGGTCCCCTGAGAAGCGATCCTCTGAGTTTGTTAGGTGGATCTGGGGCAGCGTTGGGAACTTCTCCAGGGAATCCCACCTTGTGATGGATGATGAGTGTCTGAGGAAGTGGCATTTCCTTCTCTGGTTCCTTTGAGACACATCTGGGTGAGGAGGTCAGTCTCTCCTTCTCCAAGATGTTTTAAAAAGAGCTTTGCTTCTTGTGGGTCATAAGCTATAGAGACAGCCTGAAGGGCATCCGTTTCCCACAAACGTCGTGAGTCCTGGAGTTGTGCTCATTGGGTTTGAGCTCTGAAGATTTTATTCACCATCCTTTCCTAGGGGAGGTGTAGGTGCTGGAGCCCAAATGTAATGTTTCCAACTATTCTTTGAAGCCATTGGAGGTTTTGACCAAAGGAGTGACATGAAATGAGTTTTTTTAAAGGGACTCTTTCTGGCTGCCAGTTGAGTTTACTGTGGGGTGGTGGAGAGGGTGGGCAGGAAAGATGATGGAAGCAGGGAAACCAGTAAGAAGGCTATCATAGTAATCCTGGCATAAGATGACAGGAGTGGGTGTGGTGAGATGTGAAGATATACAGCTGACGTTTTTTGACATATCAGACGTGGAGAGTGAGAGAAGGGAGTCGGGGATGACTGGGCCTGAGCAATGGAAAGAATGGAGGTGCTGTCTAGTGACATGGAAAAGTCTAGGGGAGAGCAGCTTTGATGGCGGAAAGCCCAGTTTTTGTTCTCCTCCGAGATCTCTGTTACACATCCACATGGTATAAGTAGGTACTTGGCTGTATGATTCTACAGACCATAGGCATGAATTGCAGGAATTAATGAAGAAGTACCTTCTACTTAAGTTCCTTTAGGTAATCGTATCTTAGGAGGCTGTACAAGTTAAACTGCCTGAAGCAGTCCTCTCAGAGAACCGCCGTGTTTGGGACAGAGCCTTGGCAGCCCTGTGGAAGCAGTCTGGGAAAAAATTGCAGGCAGAGAAACTGCTCTGCAAGGGCAGCTAACAGGAGTTTAGGCATGGTGGTGAGGAAGGGGGGTACGGGCATGGGGGGCAGGGGGAAGGATGGGGAAGGAAGCTGGAGAAAGGAGGGGACAGAGCAACATGGTGGGAAGCTGGAGCCTCCAGAAGAAGGTTCAGCTTTGAGATAAGCCCAGAGCAGGGCGGCCAAAGGACTTCACAGAGCTGCAGTGTCTCACAGTCAGTATCAAGTTGTTTGCCACCAACTCTCCTATGCTCACACATACTAATTACAGTAGGTTTTATTTTTACTCAGGATAGTTTTCCAATGGACAGATAGTCAAGGCCATGTAAGTAGGGCATTCAGTAATACTTTCTAAGACACGCTGGCCAATGTCAAGACAGCCCTCTCAGACGCAGGTCCTGGAGTTTGAAACGAGAAAGAATAAATATTGGCTTTAAGCATCATGTAGGCCCTGAGTCCCCAAGGACTGTTAGACGCCCCTTCCCAGGCTGAACGAGCCTTGCACCCCAGATGTTACCTCCTCTTGTTCTTTCCTGATGTGGCTGGGCCTTGATGACAATCCTTCTGGCCTAGGGAGACAGGAGCATCAGGACGACCCCTTTTCCTGATGCCTGTGGAGAACTTCTTAGAGCACTTTGCTACTCGGGGCCAGCATCCAGGGGCTTGGCTGAGGTGTCGTTAATGGACACGAGGAGGAAGAAGGCCAGGAGGCCAGGAGTGGGGATCTTAAGCCATGTGCTACATTCCGTCCTTGGTTCACAATCAAAGGCTTTCTGTCCCCACCTGCTCAGAGCCCACCCAGAGGCCCCGGACCGTCTGTGAGCGCTGGAGGGAAAGCCTGCTGGAGCACTACGGTGGCACACCAAGGGACGACCAGTACGTGCCCCAGTGCGATGACCTGGGCTACTTCATGCCCCTGCAGTGCCACGGGAAGAGTGACTTCTGCTGGTGTGTGGACCAGGACGGCAGAGAGGTGCCGGGCACCCGCTCCCAGCCAGGCATCACCCCTGCATGTAAGCACCCAGGGGCAGCATCTGAGGTGTCCCTGAAGGAAAGCTGCCAGCTGCGGGTGAAGGTGGGGGAATGAGGGGTGAACAGGTCCAACAGAAGAAGTCGCTGATAAGCCGTGTTGATTTATAACCTGGTCTGCCCCAGATCCCGATTCAGATTTAACATTTGGTTTTGTCATTAACAGTTTCTGTAATTAGAACATCTGGAACTAAATTCGATATGCAGTTCCTCCTCCCTTCCCCTACTCTGAGCCCAGGGTGAAAGGGGACACGTGTCACCCTGGGGCCCCAGAGAGAAGCTGACACAACACTGGCTCTGGAGTTTTTCCCTTAAAAAAAAAAAAAAAAAGAAAAGAAAAAGAAAACTTTCTCCTTTGTTCTGAGGGGAATGTTTTGTTGTCTTCCTCCCCAGTAATTGGCAGTGATTTACATAATTGATCTTTGGGGAAAACCCCTGAAATTAGAATTTCTTTTAAGGAACATCTGGAGCACATCTGTCCAGGGTGAAAACTTTTGATGTTTCTGGAGGCTCTGGTATGTGGGAAAGTAACTTTTCTTCCCCTCCCCCCACCCACCCCGTTTCCTTCCCTCTCTGCTGCCCATACCCTCCTCTTCCCCACGGCAGGTATACCCACAGTTGCTCCGCCCACAGCCCGGCCCACGCCCCGGCCCGACGTGACCCCTCCACCTGTTGGCACCTTCCTGCTCTATGCCCAGGGCCAGCAGATCGGCCACTTGCCCCTCAATGGTACCAGGCTTCAGAAGGACACAGCCAAGACCCTGCTGTCGCTGCATGTAAAGTGGATTTCTCCCCCGGGGGGGCGGGTCTGCATCGGGTTTCCAGATCTGGGCAAGGCCTGAGGTGGAGGGGGATCCTGGAGGGTTTCTGGGCTGCGGTCTTCGGGAGCCTGACACACAGAAGAGGAGGGGGCTCTCTGTGGCTGGGAGTCACGTCTGACTGACCAAGGCCGCTTTCTCCGGTTGGCTCATGGGGTTTCGGATGTGTGGTAAGGGAATTTCAGAGTTGTCAGCGTATTGAGGCGGCCTGTGGGGATCCAAGGGAAAGTGACAGAAGGTAAACCCGGGTCCCCAGCATTCTCTTTAAGCCATAGACATCTCTGCAGAGATCCTGGAAGCCAACTAATGACGGCCTCATCGTTGCAGCCCTCTGCCCTCCCATTTGGTTCTGTCGACCAGCCTCTTATCTTCTTTGACTCCGTCATAGATGAAACTTTGGGGAGCGTGGGTGATCGTGGAAAGGAACGGACAGGGCTTTCCCCAGGGGATGCTGGCTGCTTCCTGAGCCAGCAGCCTCCCTACGGTCAAGGCACTCCATTTTGGAGAAGGGATTTCTTCTCTAAAATGTTGCAAAGAGAAGGGAGTTCACCAGAAGGGCACTGACACTTACAATGGAAAATCGCCTAATTCCGTTTCTAAACTTCACGCTCCAGGTATTCGCTCATCTATGAGAAAGAATAATACAGCGTCCATGTTTACATTTACTTCTGTTAATGAATAACCTCTTATCTGGTCCAAAAAAGTTTAGAAGTAGCCGGTGTTCAGAAAAGAATGTGGGGTTTTTTGTTTTCAAGATGTGAGTTGTGTATGAGTTTCCAAATACTCGCTGCTGTTTGTAAAGTTTCTCTAAAAGAGAAAATTGTCATCACCTCAAGCTAACTGTCTATTTATTCTAGCCAAGTCAGGCGGCTTCACTGCATTTCTGAACTTGCCTCTGATGAGGGCAGGGTTGTTGATGGTAATGGTGGTGGAACTGAAAGAGAAATGGAATATGGGTTCTAAGCACATCTTGTGGAAACTTACTTAAACTGGGACTTTTTCCTCCAAGAAACCTTGAAATCATTTACATGAGTTAATGGATCCCATGATTCCCTGGGTTAATGGAGGCCCATGCACCCGTGCCCGCGACAGATGACTTTAAATTTTAAAATTGTACTTGACCTTCAGATCCTCCCATATAAACTGCCCACTCTTCCACAGGAGCCTAATCCTGCCTTGTAGTTTCTTGTACTGACTCCTCTCCCAGAGGCATAAGTTCAGGACAGCCCCAGGAGGCTGTTAGGCAAGCAGGGAGCTTGCATGACCTCAGGGATAGCTGGGTGGCCCCTGCATGTTGGCTCTGCACATCTGCCAGGCTTCTCAGAGCAGGACTCTGGGTTGGAAATTGAATGAAGCAACTTCTGTGCAGAGTTTTGGAAAGGAATATCACAGACTTGGCATTTAAAAAAAGACTGCATCATTTATTTAGTAATAAGGAAGGAGGGGAGAGCTCCCTAGCCAGAGGTCAGGTGACCACCATTCCCCAGTTCCTTAACCCATCAAGTTGTATACTTTCTTTTACACAAGAGTACAACTAAATGATTGCCTTGGAGTAAGAGGCAGAGATGGGGGTAAGGGTGACTGCCCCTCAGATAGCAGAAAGATCTCACAGGGGAGGGGAGGGTAGATTTTGTTATATATTGGCAAATTTTAGAAAGGCTTTTTGAAAAAGTGCTGGTAACGTCTGAAAGAGTCAGTTTTTGTCCAGTGAAATATTAAAAGACTTACTTCGCTGAGACTAGCATTTGTCCTCTAATCACTGAACGGGCTAATCTTTTCATGAAATCACTTCTGTCTTTACCACCAATAGTAATAGTGCTTGTTGAGAGCTTACAGTATATTAATTACTGATTAAGGTATTTTATAAGCACTTATGGTATTACTGTTTATAGCAGCCACGTGAAGTAGGTATTGTTATCTTCATTTGGCAAATGAGAAGACAAAGGCATACAGAAGTTCAGTACCAAAGTCACACAGCTAGCAAGTGGCCAAGCCTGGCTCTGCCCTGGGAAGTTGGCCTCCATCACCAACACATCTAACCACTGTGCTTGGCTGCCATAAAACCATGTGATGCAGGGTTGTTCGCTGCAGCCATGCATGAGTGAGGCAGCCGAGCATGAAGTCGGGGGAAATGCAAGGAATCCTAATTCTTCCAATTCGGTGTCTTGGTCACAAAGGGCTCCATAGTCGTGGGAATTGATTACGACTGCCGGGAGAGGATGGTGTACTGGACAGACGTTGCTGGACGGACAATTAGCCGCGCCCGTCTGGAATCGGGAGCAGAGCCCGAGACCATCATTAACTCAGGTCAGCAGCTTCACCCAGAAGACAATCCCCATTCCATTTCATTCTGCCAAGTCCAAGTTGTTTGCCTCTTTTATGCCAAAGTCTCCCCTCTACCTTCTTGATAGGACTCTGAATAGAAAGGGCTTGCAGTAAGAATTCAAGGTGCGGCTACAGTTGATGCTGCCTGGCCCCAGCCCTGGGGATGCCTGCTGCCATCAGGCTGGGAGATCTTGTTAGGCTAGAGGGTACTAGAGGTGGCAGAAGAAGAACTAACGCGGGATCTGTTCCTCTATTGACTCCGTGTGTTTTGACTTAGAAACTCTCAAGACTTTTTTCCCCCAAATATTCAAACATAGTAATAAGCAGAGCTCTCTGCTTCAGGTTCACCTTTCACAGCTGCAGTTGCTCCAGCCCTGCCTTTGTTTTATTCCAGGTCTGATAAGCCCCGAAGGACTTGCCATCGACCACTTTCATAGAACGATGTACTGGACAGACAGCGGCCTGGATAAGATAGAGAGGGCCAGGCTGGACGGCTCTGAGCGCAGGGCCCTCTTCCACACGGACCTGGTGAACCCCCGCGCCATCGCTGTGGATCCGATCCGAGGGTCAGCCGGGCTTCCCTAATTCTCCTCTGTTACCTGTAGATCCTCATTTGAAGCCCTTGGGCTCTAAGTACAGTTGTAGGCGAGGGTCAGAACATGGGCATAAAAGTTCAAAATATATTAAGTTAATAGTATTCACTGAGGATCTACTAGGTGTCAGGTGCTGTTTAGGCAAAGACAAGGTCTGTTCTTTCATGGAGTTTATGTTCTACTAGGAGGAAATAAGACAGTAAACTAATGGATAATAGGAAATTATTAAGCCTGTGATGTGATACACAGAGAATTCAGAGTATGTGAGTGAGACTGGGGGGCACTTTGGATCAGAAAATCGGGCCAAGCCTGAGACAGCACTTCAACCGGAATGAAGTCGGTCTCCTCCAGCAACACATTAGGAAATCCCAGCGTTAAACCTGCTGTGAGGTTACCTGCATGAGCTGGTGAGTAAGCAAAATTCAGACACCAGGCATGTTATTTCTCTGGCCTCATTTTCACAGTGGCAACAGTCAAAAGAACAATGTTTCCTGTCTATGATAATTGCTAAGGTCATCAACTGGGACATATAACTTGGTCCGTGTTTCAGTAGGACTTGTTAGAATCAGGGAGGATTTCTATACCTTGAGAAACTCTTGTCATATTTAATGGGGCTTCTACCAAATGAAATTCCAGAGAAACCTTCAAATCGGTAAAGATAACCTTCAGCTTTCATTTTCAGCGAAGTGTTTTTGACTCAGAAATGCTTAGTGAAAAGCCTCAAAGATGGTTCTGAAATTTGGGTTCTATACATTGGGGAAGGTTTATCTTTCTCCATTTAATTTATCCACAGCAACCTGTACTGGACAGATTGGAATCGAGAAGCTCCTAAAATTGAATCGTCGTCTTTAGATGGAGAAAATAGAAGAATTCTAGTGAATAAAGACATTGGACTACCCAATGGTTTAACCTTTGACCCCTTCTCCAAATTGCTCTGCTGGGCAGATGCAGGTACTACTACTCATGGAATGCAAATACAGAACACTACCATGTTCAGTAAGCGTGGGCACTCGAACAGATTTTACAGTAAAACCAAATCCCACCATTTAGGACTTCTGGCTTACATTTCTAAGAGTACAGCAAATGATCGACTCCTTTTAGGGGGCACTTTGTAATGAATCCTGTGATGAACTTCCTGAGGTCCTGGATGTATGTGTTTGAATCAGGTGGTAAGCTTGAGGGCTAGTACTGTGTCCAACCTACTTTTGTACTGCTTGCCCTTCCTCCACGTGAGCACTTGGCACACTTTTTAGGTTAAAAATAAATATTAGCCATTGTTGGAATCAACAGGCTTAAATGAACAGGAGTTATTTTCCTTTTTTGCCAGTATTATAACATTTATAAATATCTGTTACTTTAACAGTCAGTATGCTATTGTGCTGAGGACAAAGCGATGTGGCAGGATGGCTTCCTTCAGTAATAAATCTGGGTTGCCTATTCCCAGGTTCTCTCTTTCTGTTGTGTGATTTCATTATTAGCACAACTGAAAAGATGCTGTTTCATTATACTGCATTTATATTTTTAATAAGTATTTGAAATTTAAATCAGGGTTCCATGAGAAATGTGAAACTTGGAGATTCTTGCCTCGTTTAGCTATTAAAAAATTTACATTGAAAAATGGAACTTTTAATTCCTAACTAGAAAATAATACAGTCTTTAAAAAAAAAATTAAGGATTTTAGTTAAAAGGCAGCCTTGGCTATTATTATACATTGCTTACAAAGGGCAAGTATTAATATTTGTCCAAATGTTATGTTTGTAACAATTTAAGAGCTAATACAAACTTTTTTTAACACTGATATAATTTCATCTCTAATGTCCTACTTTGGGAGAAACTTAGCCAGATTTCTGTAAATGCAATCCTTTCTTCCAAAAAAGGATTAAGAGTTTAAATTCCACTAAAAACTATAACGCTCTTAAACAAACTGAAGACTGGTAATAGAATAGGAAGATTTTACAGTTTTTAATTTGTATTATTGCAATGGGGATAGAATATTCTAGTTCTACCTTTGTTTCCTTTGAGAATGAATTTACCTGCCACTATTTTTGGTAAAGGATTTTTTTTTTTTCCCATCGCATGAAAGGATCTCTTTTCCCTCTTTGATGTTTTAAAAGGAACTAAAAAACTAGAGTGTACGCTACCTGATGGAACTGGACGGCGTGTTATTCAAAACAACCTCAACTACCCGTTCAGCATTGTGAGCTATGCAGATCACTTCTACCACACCGACTGGAGAAGGTGAGCCTGACACACTCAGTTTGCCTTTCCAGGCTTGTCCAGTTTTGGAGGACACACCACTTGTACCAAATGTTAGTAAGCAACAAGTTTTCATTTCATTCTCTCTTCATTAACAGAGAGATTAACATCATTCAAGTGTTACTGCTTTTAAAAGCATACTTTTACGTCACCCAGAAATGTAATGGTATTGCTCACATGCAGCTTAAAAAGGGCAGAGCTATTTGGTAATAAACTATCCAAAAAGGAAGCACGTTACTCTGAATCTGATCTTCAGAGAATAAAAGACTACCTTTAAATGGTACCATGAGGTATCTAACTTAGTTATGTGATTTAAATTGACTTTTAAAAATGTATTCTAGAAGTCTGGCAGAGATTTCTCTTCCTGGTAAACTGGCTTTTTCTATCCAACCTTAAATCCTATGAATTCACTCTTCCTTTCTGTTACCAGGGATGGTGTTATATCAGTAAATAGAGACAGTGGCCAGTTTACTGATGAGTATCTCCCAGAGCAGCGATCTCATCTCTACGGGATAACTGCAGTCTACCCCTACTGCCCAACAGGTAAACGGACATGCTCAGGTGGCTCCTTTGGATCAGCCAGGTAGAGAAAGAGAGATCTGGTAACTGACCACACTTGGCCTGCTGCTGCCACTGGTGAGAGCCACTCTGACCTAGAAAAGCTAATGGTCAACACATAGGGGTAACCATTCTACTACCTTAAGTCTACCTAGCTTAACTATACACACAAAAAAAGGTCTATTAGGATATTTCCTCTTTAAAAGACTTGCTGTGGCAAACTGGATATAAAATACTCACATGCTATCCCCTCCCTCCACAGGAAGAAAGTAAATATGGTATTATAAAGGACTTGGGAGTTTACAATCGGAATCAGAACCCTAAAGAACATTTACTGCGGACAAAGGTGAAGAAAGTGAAAAAGCAATTGGCCATCAGAAGTTCTGGACATATGAACATTTTCAGTGCAAAAAGACTAAGTATATTTTGTGAAAAGTTTATACCTCAATCTTTACTACTGTATTTTTAAAAACAAAAGTTATTTCGAGTTTAAAAAGGTAACAATTTTAATTGTTGCTTATTAAAGCAACTTTTAATAAACATTTATGTCATATTTAAAAGGCCAAATTAATTGAACTAAGAACCAATTAGAGCACGTTAAGACCCTAAATCTGACTATTGCTACAGATTCTTCCTGGCCAAGAAATTAAAGTACATGTGATCAGTACAAAAATATGATCCTAAAGATCATAAACCCTGACGTAGAGAAGGCTATGCAGAACTGATGGGAAAGAGCCAACTTATTCTAAGATTTTTTTTTTTTACCTCTGCATAAGTGCATTTCTATTTATATTAAAAGGTGCTACAATGTTTCAGTTTGTATTTTCTGATCCTGTAAGTCCCTCTATAGAATTACCCACAGAAATTACATTTATATATAAATATTAAAGATGTAACAGTTCTCAAATTTTCTAGATTACTCCAATAAAATATTTTAAGTTTTCCTATGACTTAACGATCTGTATTGTCTATATGTATAATGAAGTCAGGGGGTGGCATGTACCTAAACCACAAGGGAGGAAGCAGATTAATTAATTATACAAATACATAAACATAACACATGGTCAAAAAACAAAAAAATCACCTTCCCAAATTTATTAAAGAAAATGCAGTGATGGTAAATACCTGTAGAACATAGTCAATTTTCTGGAATTCTTCCCTTGAAGACATGACATTTCCAAACACATGCCAAAGCGTACACGGTTCCCAACTGTACTAAGTAGGTGAGAAGCTGAAATCCTAAAATGTTCATCTTCCAACTTTCCCCAGTCTGTGGTCTGTCTTTGGATCGGCAATAATCGCCTGAACGGCTACTATGGCTTCATTAATCTTTGTCTGTAGCTCTCTGAGCTCTTCTATATGCAGCAGTCGCAGAATCTGAGCAGCTTCATTAAGAACTGCATCTGTTTCATAAGAAACACTGCATTAATCAATAACGTTTGCATATATTCACTCATTTCCCCCAAATATTCAGTAAGTCTCTATAAACAGTTTGAATTAAAACAAAATCACTTACTTACCTCCTGTGTCAAAACCAAGAATATGCTTGTCTAAAGCAACAGGCAAGCCCTTTAGAAGAAAAAGGACAAAAATCAGACTGTATAGTTATTCGTTCACATTTTCTCACCTCAAATTGAAAAGCAGCTAGCTATTATTTTAACCCTTTTAGCTGCAGTGGCAAGGTGCCTGAGAATTTTCTCTTAAAATTTGCCTTTTTATGAGTTAGTTTTTTCCTACTACAACTAGTTAGGAAAGAATGGCCTTTACATGTAGTGGGCAGCTAGTCCCATAACACATCCAATCCTTTAAGACCAGACATATGAAAGAATAGCTCTTTTTTGCAGAAGTGCTGTCACTACTGCTATGGAAGGAAGGTTGAGCAGGGCTGCCACTGTCACCGTTTCAGTTATAGTAAGCAGCTGTGTACCAGGCAAATAGGACTATTTTTTTGTGTGTGTGTGGTACGCGGGCCTCTCACTGTTGTGGCCTTTCCCGTTGCGGAGCACAGGCCCAGCGGCCATGGCTCATGGGCCCAGCCGCTCTGCGGCACGTGGGATCTTCCCAGACCAGGGCATGAACCTGTGTCCCCTGCATCGGCGGGCGGACTCTCAACCACTGCGCCACCAGGGAAGCCCAGGACTACTTTTAAGATGAATTTCCTCGAGCAAGTTTACTTCGGAGCACGTTAATTTGCCTTTATGAATTGAACAAATCTAAAATATACATAGCTTTTTTCTGCAAGCATGATGTTTACCAGATTATATTAACTTTCAACAGTTCATTTAAAAGTTACTCTGAAGTCATCTAGGAAAATGAACAGAATCTAAACCATTTAGCTAACGAGTCAGCACCTGCACAGATATACCAGAGATGGTGACTGCGGTGGCGCCAACCTGTATAAAGTTCACAGTAACTATCAAATAAAAACGAGGACAGGCAGTCTAGACTTTCTGCTGATTATACCGTATAAAATCATCGCCAGATTTAAAAAAAGTCACTATACTTTCAACAGTACAAATGCTAAGCTGTCACTACTCACTTCTTGCCTAATTATTAATGCAAATCTACCCAGACTCAAAATGCTTTAAAATCACTAGTAATACATTATACACATGAAGAAACAAATGGGTATGAAAATTCTGTTAGCAAAAAACTAGAGTAGAATTGTACTTGAGTAGCTTTCTGTGTCAGTCTGGTACCAGAGTTTCTGTTCTCCCTTCATCTGCCAACAGACCACCTAGGAACAGGCACCCCTGAAGATGACCACACGCCCCAAATGCTAGTTATGAACGACTGCAAACAAGAACACTCAACTATAGAACTCTTCCACTGTATTATTATAGCATAGTATCTTTTTTATTTTTTTTGCGGAACGTGGGCCTCTCACTGTTGTGGCCTCTCCCATTGTGGAGCACAGGCTCTGGACGCGCAGGCTCAGCAGCCATGGCTCACGGGCCCAGCCGCTCCGCGGCATGTGGGATCTTCCCAGACCGGGGCAAGAACCCGTGTCCCCTAGCATCGGCAGGCAGACTCTCAACCACTGCGCCACGATGGAAGCCCAACATAGTATCTTTTGAGATGACATTAAAGTTCAGATTTATTTGGAGCATTGAAAATAAGCTGAATTTTACTTTGCAAACAAGAGCAAAGAGATTTGGCTATGGCCTTATTTGCACTGCCTTCCAAACCAAAGGCATAATTTTGCTGAATGATGAATGATTTTATTATGCCAGAACAATTTACTGTCTGTTCTATAGTGTGGGTGAAATAAGCTGATCTTTAATCCAATTTCCAGTGGCCTGATTCATACATAATTAATAAGTCAATAAGAAACTTTAAAAGAAACTGTCTTTTAGAGGAGACTACACTGCCCCGGCATTAATAACCTTAATACTGTTGGGCTTCGATAAAGATGGGATCAGAGGACAATTGGGGAATTGGAGGGTGAGGGAGACACAATAGAAGGACCAGGGTCCAGAATGTGGACTGTACCCAAGACCTTCATCTGTGTAGCAGGAAGGGGCATTATCAGACACCTGCAGCTGCTAACCCCTGAGGACATTCTCTGTACTGACCCATAGTCAAGAGGACTTCAGGGGCATTTGGGTTTCTAGGACAGTTCATCTAAAAATAGCCTAGATTTATTAACAGGCTACATTTTTATGATTTATGCTAGGAAATAGAATAAACTGAGATTTCTCTGAAGAAACAAAAGTGTGAAGATAAAGACTTAAATAGAAAAGAAAATGAATTACTAAAAAAGAGAAGGTGTGTCCTGTTTTCTAGCAGTTAGTCAAAATAACCCAGTAAATTTCACAAGTGTTAAGTTCTTTGAAATAAACTTTAACTGGGCACATGCGGTGGTTTTGAACTGGTAGACTGTGGATATGCTATTGGAGGCTTCTTAAAAGTAATGAAGTGAGATAAACATGAAGTTCACTTTTCACTCAAAGATGACTGGATAGGGCTTCCCGGGTGGCGCAGTGGTTGAGAGCCCGCCTGCCAATGCAGGGGACATGGGTTCGTGCTCCAGTCCAGGAAGATCCCACATGCTGTGGAGCGGCTGAGCCCGTGAGCCATGGCCGCTGAGCCTGCGCATCCGGAGCCTGTGCTCCGCAACGGGAGAGGCCACAACAGTGAGAGGCCCACGTACCACAAAAAAAAAAAAAAAAACTGGATACAGTTTGCTTCAGAATCAAATTCAATCCCACTGAAGTAAGCTATTCTTTCTCTGGGCAGTTCTAACACAGAATTGGTATCTTAAGCATTCTCAGGTAAAGTTCAAACTTATGACAACCAAAAGAAACTTTCAGTAATAATTAATTTAAAATTTATTTAAATTAAAAAAACAGCATACCTCTTTCGTTTGATTTGCTTTAGCAACTGCATCCTGTGTCAGGCGCTCCTGGACCAAAATGCGAATTGCCTAAGAAATCCCAAAATAGTATTTTTACTTTTTATAGGCTGTCTGTTATCTTTTCTTCTCTGAGACTACAGAATAAGGATGCCCAATTTGATGAAATTAGAAATACCTAATTCATTAACAAACTCCCCAGCAAATTAAAAATTTAAAAAATAGCTACTGTAATGAAAGTTTTCACTTCTAGTATTTAATAATGTGGAATGATGTTCATAACAATTACGTTTTTTGAATAGGTAATTTGTGTGTGCTAAAATTTTTTTTTAAATAAAGAAGGACACATGGCGAAAAAGTATGTCTCCTTTCTACCCAAGCTTCAGCCATACTTTCAGAAAACAATTATTGCTACCAGATCCTTGTGTATACTCACAAGGCCTCTATCAAATTACAAGCACACTCAGGGATATATGCAAGTGCACGTGTGCGTGCGCGCGCGCGCGCACACACACGCACACACACACACATATGCACCTTTGATACAAAGGGTAGCATATCATACACACTGTCCCTGCTTTCTTCACTTTATTACAGTAAAATGTTTTCAGATCTTTCAAAGGACACATTTTTTTCATTAGCAAGGCATTTTACCACTGCAGACACAAATGCATACACGCACCTGCTCACACATAAAAAGTAAGATTTTTTAATGGAATTTTAATTAGTGGATGACAGTTGCAACCCCAAGATAAGTGTGAAAATTTGAAAAATTATTTTTAATAAAAACAAACCAAATGCTACATTTGAAAAAGAATTAAACCAATCTAACAGTAACTGCAAATGTATTTTACACAGTCCAGTTGCCAAACAGTTAATGTATTGATTCTCACAGCTGCAATATGGATGTTTTCCATATTGTCATGTATTGTTTGAATCCTTCTTAAAATAACTCAAAAGGACAAACATGCTGGGATTAGAATTTTATAAAGCTTTTGATTATAACTGACTTATATTGTACTTTAGCACCCCAAATATGCTAGCATTGTCTGTTCTCCTCTCACTCAGTTTATGATTAAAGCTGACATAACCACCGTAGAACTGTTCCAAAGCAATTTCTATAATTGCCTGAGTAAGGAACAAGCCTTTGAAAGAGCTAAATTTCACTAAAAACAACTTTTGTCTCTTGGCGTCCAATCTGAGTTGAGAAACTCTGAGTTAACACTCAGATTCAGTATAGAAAATTATAATAATCTAGGAATAGAACAGTATTCCCATATTACAACTGTCATTTAATAAATACAATTCTAAAAAGGAGAATAAATTATGATCTCTTGTGGGTAGAGTGAAATTATTCAATTTCCTGCAAAGCAGTTTAAAGTAATTTAAAGCTCTTTAATTTCTCATAAAATCAATAATAATTTCTAAAATAACTTCCAAGTCTGGTAGTACCACTCCCCTGCCCCTCCCCTTCCCCCCACTAGACTATCAAAATTACTCAACATAAATCTTCTGAAGCATGAGTATATTTTTCCACCGAGAAATAAGAGGCCTCTTTTAGACCATCAGGTTCCCTGCTGTAAGGTATGAACTGAGTGGCCTATCTAGGATGGGGGGCTTGGAGGACAGAAACATTCATTCCTCAAAGAGATTTGGGGGTATGTTTTTGACCAAATTCACCATTGTAAGTTTGGCATTTTCCACAATCTTAATGAATACAGACCATGAATATTTAAAAGGACTGATTAAACAGAAGTGGGGTGATATAGGAAAAAAAATGGACCAGGACGTCCTTGGCGGTCCAGTGGTTAGGACTCTGCTTCCAATGCGGGGGGCGTGGGTTCAATCCCTGGTCAGGGAACTAAGATCCCAGATGCCATGCGGCCAAAAAAGAAAAGAATGGAGCATAAGGTCCAGTGCCTAGATTAAAATCCTGACTCTCATTTTCTATGTCAGCTTGAACATTATTTATCTATTATCTTTAAGTCTCAGTTTCTTCATATACATATTTTAAAAACACACTAGCATCCACCTCTAGGAATGTTGGGAGGATTGAATGAGTCATCTGTGCACAGTGGCAGGCACACAGTAAACACTCTTTGATATTAGTTGTTAGGTAAGCTAAAACCAATGAATTCAAGAAATCTGCTTTATGTCCCACATTCCTCCAACATTTTCCTCATTCTACCATAGATTTAAATATCAAACAGTTATTTTTAGAAAATGAAGTTTTTAAAATTATATACAGAGTTATATATATAGAGTTTTTGTCAAGAATCAAGAATATGAAGCTGACCTTAAGCATTACCAGGTAATCGTCATGACGCTGAATCTGAAGAAGGTTAGCCAAAGCCATTACACCAGCCTTAAAATCAGGATTATTTACTATAAAAGATTAAAAATGGAAACTTACAGCTCTGCAAGCATGTAATTACAAATGTATATGTAAACATATAAACTTTAAAAAAAATTTATTTTCTAGTAACAACAAATCTCTTTAATTTCTAAAATTGCTGCTGACAAAAGCAGTATGGGGTAAATCAAGTAAACTGATGAGATCAATGGTTTTCCTACTAATCAACCAAAGTGAACAATCCAATAAATGACTAAATTAACTCACATGAGGTTTGTTCTGTAACTTTCTCTGCAAGGCCCATTTATGTAACACTATTAATTAACCTTTCTTCCCAAAGCTATTAATTTTAATACACAGATTCCCTTCAATGGACAGTTTTCCCAAAACCTTTTCTCCAAGCAGCAGCTCTAGAGCATCCAAGCAGCTTATTAATTCATTAAGGGTAACTCATAAATAACAGGTCACAATCAGTCAGTGAAAGAATATTTAACATATTATAATCTAAGTAATTAGAATCTTAATACTTTTAAAAGGAGAAAGAATTACTTAAAGACATCTGGGACTTAAAACAATGAAAAATTTTAACACTTGTCTCATACTGTCATTAGATTAGAAAAAATATTTTCTGCACCCAGGAAGGCAAACAATCACCACCATGATTAAATAAAATCAAAACCCCCAAGTTACTATGAGCAGATGAAAGAAGAGCATTTTCAGTTTCAGATATTCAGCTACAAGAGGAGGGAGAAAGCACACTATAACTGACAGTAAAAAACAGCACAGAGAATAAAATATCAACACAAATGTTGTCTGCATGAAACACTCTTAATCTACTACAACCAAATAAACCCAGACTTCATTCTAGGAAGTAAAAAACATTTAAGAAACCAAAAATGTTGATGATCATTTTTATGCATTTATAAACTTACCATCCAAATTGATCAATGGCTCTGCATTTTTAGCTGCATTGTCAGCGTTTTTTGTATTATCAGGTACCAAGTCCTTGTATTTTTCAGCTGTAAAAATAGGCAAAAATACAATTTGCAGAGCTTCAACTTAAGGTAAAACAAACGTTGCTTATTTACTGAATTTAACTGAGCCAAACTGGTTACAAGCATAAGACAACCCAAGCATTCAAAAAAAAATGCTATAATAAAAAATCTACTAGAAGACAATGTGACTAGCTTTTTAATTAAGCTGAAATGATTATCAGACACAAGTATCTTTTCATTAACATTTCTTAAAGTAAAACATTTCAAAAACTATCTAAATTTTAGAAGAGAAAGTCTGCTTTTCAGCTTCCTGTCAAACTTGGTAGGGGTAGAAGAATGGGAGAAGGGTAAGTATAGGTCACATGAGGTTAAATACAAACACACTAAGAAGTTTCTTCACAAATTCTGTGAATGCTGTATACAAAACCAAAAACCTTGCTTTCTAAAAAAAAATCACTTCAGGGCTTCCCTGGTGATGCAGTGGTTGAGAGTCCACCTGCCGATGCAGGGGACACAGGTTCATGCCCTGGTCCGGGAGGATCCCACATGTCGTGGAGTGGCTGGGCCCATGAGCCATGGCCTCTGGGCCTGCGCATCCGGAGCCTGTGCTCCGCAACGGGAGAGGCCACAGCAGTGAGAGGCCCGCATACCGCAAAAAGAAAAAAAAAATCACTTCAAATACACCATCATATACAAACCTAAACTTATTTTATGGAGACTTAAAATGCAGAATTCCAAAAGGAGATTTTATTACTCTTACCTGAAAAATACTAAATAATATTTTAAAAGACTTTACAAATAAAAATATTTAATAGTAATTCACCAAACTTAAGGCCCAAAATGCCATCTTTGGCTATAGTGCTTATGTGATTTGCTAATGGAAAAAAAATGGGAAAATAAAAGGATTAAAATTTAAATCAGACAGGAGTTAGCTTAAAGGAGCTACTGGCCAAACCTGGAACAATGTAAACATCAAAATACACGATGACAAAAAAGGATTAAGACCCACTGAGTAAAATAAGAATCCACATATCTACACTGATCTGAATAAACAAACAAACATAAACTGGTGAGAAGGGAAAGCTCTTCCTTATAGTGGAAAGACAAAAAATAAATGTAGAGGAATGATGGAATTAGAAAAACACCTTCTAGTCATCATAATCAACATAATAATTGACTCAGGCAAAAATCATCAAACGTATACTAAAGCTAAGGTTTGAAGAGGAGAAACATATAGAAATCATCTAATATCTCTCCACAAGATGTGTAATTTTTACACTGAAGAAAGCTTAACCAAGTGATCAGAATAACATGACCAGTATTCAGGCATATCACCAACACATGCCTCCTGATACGATGCACTTAAAAGAACACAACACCACTTCTGTGTTACTCTTAACAAAACTACAAACCCTGAATCTAATCATGAGGAAACATCAGACTCACTCAAACTGAAGGACATTCTACAAAATAAATGTCAGTGTCCTGAAGCATGACGACTGAGCATGACAACTCAGCATGACAACTATTCCAGACTGCAGGAGACTAAAGAGACTAAGGAGAATGAATGTAACACATGATCCAGGACTGCTTTGGAGGTTTTTGTTTGCTTGTTTTTGCCATAAGGAACATTGAGACAAATGATGAAATGTGAATCTCACATACAGATAACAGTAAAGAATTAAAGTTAATTTCCTGATTTTGATAAATGTACTGTAGCTATGTAAGACAATGACTTTTTTTAGGAAATGCACATTAAGGGTAAAAGAGAAATCATTTACAACTTAGTGTCAAATGGTTTAGAAAAAATTAGGAGTATGTATATATAGAGAGAGAGACGGATAAGGCAAATGAAGTAAACTGTTAATATCTGCAGAATCTGAGTATGGAAAAATTCTTTTTACTATTCTTGCAATCTTTCTGTAAATCTAAAATTATGTCAAAAGAGTTAAAAGAATTTAAGTCAGATTTTAATCACCTTAATTGACAAGCTAGCAAAAGGCTTTAAAAAACGTTAAGGCACAAACAATAAAAATTCACAATGGTTTTATCAAATAAGAATAAAAATTTTAAATAACTTAAAAGTCAAGAAGAATGCAACTTATTAATATAAAACCATAAAAGCACAGCAGTGCCTCCTACCGATAAGGGGCAGTGTTTCTCATGCAAACTCAGTTTTTTTTAATACATTAAAGAAGACCATGCTTATCAATGAGAAGTAACTGTACTTAACAGTAATACAGTCAACTACAAGGATACACAATCATATGGCATCTACTGTTCTTGGTACAACCTAGGTAACCTAAGTTGAAGTATTATAAAAATGGGACAAATGGACTAAATAAGGGTAAAATAGAAATAAATTGAAATGTGACTATAATTTTATGTGGGAATAGCTGAAAAACTTGAAAAGCTGGAGAATACTTTGTTGCCAATTAACTAACAGAGTTTCTACCAACTCAGACCAGAACAGGCATATTTTGCTAAAGGCTCCATAGTAAAGAAAAAGTCTTTGAGTTTTCCTTAAGATTTCTGCCATAAGGCACCTGAAACTTAAGTTTGAAGAACCAGCAAAAAAACAGCTGGTTGATGCTCCACACCAGTATGTATAAACATTCATGTATTGAATTTACCAAGCATTTATGGTTGATAAGCACACCTACTGTACACCAGAAACTATGTCAGGTACTGTGGCAGAGAGAATCATGACTGCTCCCTCCCCCGCAAAAAAATGTCCATATTCCAATCCCTGTAACTTATGAATATGGTATCTTACATGGCAAAAGGGACTTTGTGGATGTGATTAAATTAAGGACCTTGAAATTGGGGGTATAGGGGTTATCCTGGATTACCTAGGTGGGCCCAATGTAACCAAAGCATCCTTATAAGAGGGAGGCAGGAAGGTCAGTCAGAGAAGATGTGACAATGAGAGCAGAATCACAGAGTTTAGAAGATGATGTTCTGCTAGATTTGAAGATAAAGGGGCCAGAGTCACAATGCAGGCAGCCTCTAGAAGATGGAAAAGACAAAGAAACGGATCTTCCCCTAGAGCCTCCAAAAGGAACCAACCCAGTCAACAAATTGACTTCAGTCCTAATACAGATGTTGGACTTCTGACCTCCAAAACTGTAAGGTAATAAACAGTCTTTTAAGTCACTGAGTTTGTGGTAATTTGTTACAGCAGCAACAGGAAACTAATAGAGGTACCATGTAGGAAACAAAGCTGAGTATCAGCTTACTATTTAGTGGCGCAAGTAAGACATAAGCAAAATGGAAAGTGGCGAATGACTTAAAAAGCTATAGGGTTAAATGGGAAAGCAATGGTTTCTGAATACGTAAAAGGAACTATCGTTTGGAAACAAAGTGTAGCATTCTAAAACATTTATGTTTCAAAAAATTAGCTTGGTGGGCCATGTGGATGAGACTAGAGGGTGACATAGATGGGAGACTAGTATGAAAGACATTCCAATAATCTCAGGAAAAAGTGGCAAGAGCTTGAATTAGGGCGACAGCAGTGAGGATGGAGAAGGAAAGATATGACAAGGGAAAAAAGGATGGAACAGAATGAGAGGAAAAGGGAGAGGCCAAAGACATTAAAAAGGCTTCAAACGTAAATCATTAAGAGGACTGGAACTGACAGTCCCATGAAAGAGAACAACATAAATGCAGCGGATGGAGGTAAAGTAAGATAATCAGATCTTACATTCAGATGTTAGCAGGCCTTTCAAACTGAAATGGCCTGAGAGAAAACAGTTTATTGGAAAACTATTTTTACTACAGGTACTAACATTCAAAACCTTCCAATGATACAAGTATCTGTAATAAAATAACATTAAACAATAATAATAAATATATTTTGGCCTATAGTGCAAATTTGCATTAGATGTATATTTCAGTCTCTTGTGAAATTACCTGCTGCAACCAACACTTGAAATCCTATCAATTCTGGGACAGCAGCAACAAGTGAACTTGAAAGGCTAAGGTACAGACTGAAAGATGGCAAATTCACCAAAGTAATGTGACATTGTGAGAAGACGTTCAATTAGCCTTCTTCTTCAGAAGACATCGCCTTCAAATTCTAAAAGAAAAATCTAAATACCAATGGAAACCAGTGCTTTTAATATCTTATGAGAGTAAGGAGACTCTCTAATTTTAGAAAAGAAAATTCTTTCCTAGACAATTTGGGAGCTGGATACAGAAGAATAATTACAAAAAGTAAATTTTTAAACAGATGCTGTAAAGTGAGACGAGGATGTACAAAACTTAAAATGAACCAAAGGTAAAACAATGTAAGACAAACCGGCAAGTTCCCTACATTTTTACACTCCTTTCCCACCTTTCCTCTCTCTCTCTTTAAAACAGACATTCCCCACAAAACATACCATTATCTCCATATTCAAGTCTAACAGCTAAACCAAGAAGCCAGTCGATTGCTTCTGGTCGATCTTGAATCTTGAAAGGACAGTTAACATCTCTGAGATACTGTAAGGGGAATAAAAAGTCTGGTTTCATTATTACTATAAAGTCACAAAATAAAAAAATGGTAGAGTTGAAAGAGACCTTGGTTTGGATCTCTAAGAATTTCTTATAACATTTACATTACTAAACCTTTGATGCAATTATATAACCCAAAGGAAGGAAACACTTAAGTGTACCACTCAGGGATAAAAAATGAAGTAGGCCCATCATGCTTTTTGAAATTTTTACTTTTGCAGATTCCAGATAGGGCACCACTGCCTAGATGCAGAATAACTTCATTTTGTAGATGAGAAAACCGAAGCCTAGAGGTCAACACTTGCTGACAGTTATACGACTTAAATCGGGGAGCTGAATCTAAACTTTCTGATTCCAGGTCTCAATACACATAGAGCAGGTAAATAAAAAGGACTTTAATTAAAAAGGAGGATGTACCAAAAACCCCAAACAAAACAAAACCAATTATTATCTAAACCTTAGCTTTCATATCGTGGAAATGCTTCTGAATAGAGTAAGCCATGTGACATACAAGCGTTTTGAATAAATGTCAGAAGCTGCATATTCAAATGAGTATGTCCTTAAACTAAGTCTCTTAGGAACTTAAAATCTAATTCCACCAACAATGACATTACTCAAAACTTCTGGAACTCCTTTTTGGAAATTCTTTGGGGGATAATTAATGAATCAGCACTTTTTAGCCATCACTTATTTTCTAATCAAAAATTTTATTCCCCTGCTTTAAAAAAAAAGCACCTCATTCACAAGATTTAGTCATGATGCAAAAAGCAAATCCATGTTCAAATATAAAAAAACTGTCAATATTAAGGATATTCAAAAGATGTCTCCTGATCTAAAAGTATTTCCAAAAGAAGTTCCAAATATACTTTAAGCAATGACATCATCATTCCAAAGAAACCACCTTGAAAGATAATATCTGTGTAAGTTCCAATATATTTATCTTTAGGTTATACTACTTTACTGTCATTTCTGGGTGTTTTTCATCAGAAAGTTTTTCATATTCTTCAATACCCTTCCACATGTGGAACTCTGTATTGTCTTGTACACGTGAGCAGGCCATCGTAGATGTAATATAAGAAATATAAAATCCTAACAATATATTTCAAAGTCTTAAGAAGCCTATTAAAAATTTCAAAAATACTCTTGAAGGGCAAAGGAAAATAATCCAGTAGTAGCAATAATAGTAGTAGAGGCAGGGAAATTAATAAACATATAGCACTTGCTATGGTCCAGGCACCTCTGTGAAAAGGTACATAGGTATATTTCAATAACAATACATACCACTCCTATGAGATAGATATCACTGTTATCCCCATTTATTGATAACAATATTGAGCCACAGAATGGTAAATAAACTTGCCCATTGTCAGAGGCAGTATGTAACTTACACAATCCTCTAATTCATAAAACTAGAAACTTAGGTACCTAAACACCAGTAAATGAAAATTTAGTCACTTTTCATATTCTTTTATTTAACATTTTTATTGGAGTATAACTGCTTTACAATGTTGTGTTAGTTTCTGCTGTACAACAAAGTGAATCAGCTATACGTATACATATATCCCCATATCCCCTCCCTCTTGCATCTCCCTCCCACCCTCCCTATCCCACCCCTCTAGGTGGTCACAAAGCACTGAGCTGATCTCCCTGTGCTATGCAGCTGCTTCCCACTAGCTATCTGTTTTACATCTGGTAGTGTATATATGTCAATGCTACTCTCTCACTTCGTCCCAGCTTCCCCTTCCCCCTCCTCGGGTCCTCAAGTCCATTCTCTACATCTGCGTCTTTATTCCTGTCCTGCCCCTAGGTTCATCAGAACCTGTTTGTTTTTTTTTTTTTTGGTTCCATATATATGTGTTAGCATATGGTATTTGTTTTTCCCTTTCTGACCCACTTCACTCTGTATGATAGCCTCTAGGTCCATCCACCTCACTACAAATAACTCAATTAAAAATATGGAACACTTCACGAATTTGCATGTCATCCTTGTGCAGTGGCCATGCTAATCCTCTCTATATTGTTGCTCCAATTTTAGTATATGTGCTGCCGAAGTGACCATTACTTTTCATATTCTTAAAGGAAGAGAGCTCGTCAAAGTAATAGAGCTAATAAAAATGTTTAATGTAAATAATGATACTGTAAAATGCAATTTTTATTCTAATTTGAAAACAACTCTGTTTTCTGCAAAAACATTACTAAAATTAAACTAGGTCAACAGGAAAGTTATTCCAGCCACAAAAATAAGATAACATACGCAGATCTTTTCAGGATTATTTCTATTGTACATAACAAGGGACAACTGTGTATGTTAAAAATAAGCAAAAACAAGACATAATCTTAGTTTTCAAGCGTGTCAATAACATCTTATTTTAATATAATACTCTAACTGTATCTCTGCTATATTTTTAATGTAATGTAAAAATTCTGATTTTTGCCATTTTTACTATTTAGAGAATATGTGTCACTGTTTATTTAAGAAGTCTCAGTGTTTCTGGACAAAACTATTTCTTCCCTTTTTTTTGAGTGTCTACTTGTGCCATTACCTTTATTAGTTAACAGTCTATAAAGTTAGTTTTCAATGGGCAGCAGGCTAGTCAGGTATAGGGCCCTAAAAGATGTGAATACAGAGTAAGTTTTGCTATAGAGAAAATGCAGAAATGAATATTCATATATCATTCATTTACATACATACACATATATGTATACAAATAAACACACACAAATATATAAATTCATGAAACAAACAGGTCTCTCTACTGTATGTCAGGCACACATCTAAGTACTGGGGATAAGGGCCTCCTCTCCAGCTACATAAGCTTAAAGCTGACAGTTTCGAGTAACCAGGGATTGGTTGGGAAAGGTGAGGAGTGGGAAGACTAGTCCAGTCATATCACCTAAAACTGTGGTAGCTCCCCAGTTGGGTCAAGTTCAAACTCTTGATGGCACATGAGCTTTCCTCTCTCCTCAGCCTACTCTATACTCCCCTCCACCCTCATGCCTAATGATTCATCATACTATTTCTATCTAATACTGAATGTTTGGTAGGAAGAGATAATATAATCTGCTTTAAAAACAAAAAAACATGGTAAGAAAAAAGTAAAATCCCTGAAGTCTAGCTTTTCTAACACTGATCATTATTAGTGTTATTTATTTTAAAAGAACACAGTAATTTTAAGCTTGCCTGTCTTCATATAATTTTTAGACAAGCTCTCTGTACGTTTTATTTTACTTTCTAATTCATTACCTTTTCAAAGAACTTGGGCCAGTCACTGCTGTGGATGTTTCTTAAATTACCTCTGTCTTCAATCTTGTAGTGTCTGATTTTCTGGTCTTCGAGCCAAACAATAAAGTTTCTAAATTCTGTTTCATCTGCAATAAAAACACCATATACATCACGAGAAGCACTAGGTAACAGGTAAAGCACTTCCTTCACAAACAGTCTTGTGGAATTTTTTTTTTTTAACTCCAAAATTATAAGTTACTTGAGCTGCTTGAAGTAGGAGTTGAAAGTGCAGACTTTGGATTGACTTATGTTCATATCCTGGCCTGAATTCAAATTGACTCCAGACATTTAGTGGTTGTGTGAAATTGGGCTAATTACCTAAATTTTCCAGGCCTCAGATTCTTGAGTTACAAAATGGGGAGTAATAGTAAGACTTACCTCATAGGGTTGTTATGAAGATTAAATAAAATATTTACGATCAAAACAGTGTCTAGCACACAGTTTTGCTATTTAAGTGTCAGTTATTATTCCAGTTCCTATGGGAAAGAGGAGGAAGGACTGGGCCAGGTTAAATTTACAGCAATCATAACGTACAAGAAATTAAATGGCAAACAGAAAGAAGATACTGACTCCCATTGTCTTTTACTGTTATGGCACATTAAACGCATTCATGAAAAAGTACAGATGTTGTTTCATTTAATCCTCCCACACCATTTCGAGGTAGGTAATATCCCGATTTTACCAGTGAAAAAACCTGAGGCTCAAAGATTCAAATTCAGATCTAAGCTCTACTACCACTGAACCTTTTTTCTTCCATAAAAGGCAAAGCAGAAAAACAAGTTTCTATAAATTGACATGCTTCTACAGATCAACAAAACTCTGCTATCCTGCTTGGAAATTATTTTCAATTACAAAATTCAAGCTTGAATTCAAATTCAGGCCTCCCTTATGAAGTCTTGAGACTTATACAATGGTCTGAACATCCCAGGGTGTGCTTGATCACTTTCAAACTTATTAGTCTACCACAGGCCAAGAACTCTGGAAGAAAATGAATAGTGGGTAGTAGGTGAGTAGCAGTGGGGAGCAATGTTAATACTTCTTACAATTTTAATGCTGTGAATTACCAAATACCTTTGTATTTACAATTCAACCGCCCCGCTCGTCTGCTATTAACTTTTTTTGCACGACTCGCACACTGTCATTAGCTCGTTCCTATACGCGCTTGCTCCGACACTGTCAGTCCTGGACTTCGTTCTATCTCGAGCTCAAACTGCCGGATGGGCTCCCACTGCCCCCACTCCACCCCTTAGTTCCCAAGGGGCAATGAACGAGTCTTCAAGTTACTCAGCATCTTCCTCGGATTCCACCACTGTGCTGGCCCCCAACAGGTGCTCAAGGTATCGCCCAATCACCCGGAAGCCACGGGGCTGTAGGGCTACGTCAAAAAGCGAAGACTTTCCCTCTAGAGCGTTGAGGGTGCGGGCGAGGGGGGGGTGGGGGTGGGCGTGGGGTCTGGAGTTCAGCAAGTGCAGAAAGTGCTGATGCCGAGGCAAGAGCGGGTGGCGGGGCTCTGAAGCCGGGGAAGGAAGGCGGAAAGCAGAGGTGCTTGGCGGCCGGGAGGAGAGGAGTCCAGGGGAGACAAGGCCGCGGACGGTCCGGGTGGGGAGCCCAGGTGCCGGCGCTGAGAGAACGGCGGCCCGGCGGCGGGGAAGCGGGGGGGGAATCACTGACGCGCGGCGGGCCCGGGACCGCCTCCTCACCTTTGCAGTTGAAGCCGGCAGGGTTGTGGTAGTCGAGGGCCGTCAGCTTGCGTCGGAACATGGTGCCCGCTGCTCGCTCCGGTCCCCCAGGCTGCGGCCGGGAGAGGAGAGGCGAGGAGGAGCGGGCGGCACAGACACCGGCGACGCGGCGAGAGGGCGGGCGGGCGTCGGGCGCTCCGAAATGACGGCGGCTTTAGCCAATCGTAGCTTAGGGACGGCCGCCGCCGGCCAATGCCCACCAATCGCGGCTCCGGCTGCGAAGGCGGGGCCACGTCGGGGCACGTCGACGCTCAAATAAACTTTATTGTCAGCCTCCTAGTTGTACAATAGGCAGAAAGCAACTGAGAAGCCAGTTACCTCTTGCTTTCCTCGTCGTCTTGATCATGCAAACTGTTTACTATTTTCAGTGTATTCATTCATTCATTTAATTATTATATGCCTCCTACATAATAGATGCTCTTCTAACACTGCTAATGCAAAGACTTTTAGCAAGGTCCCTTTACGACTCGTTGGGAGTGACCCACAGGTAAACATACAACTGTAATACTGTGTGAGAGTTCCAGACAGCACCAGCAGCCAGAATCTTGAAGCCAGAAACCTGGACTTATTCTTTACTCCCTCTTACTGAAGTTACAACATCCACTAGTTCATTGATTTCTGCTGTTCTCTCTCATGTCTCTCTCAAATCCCTCATCTTCTCCCAACCCCACTGATGCTGCCTCAAATCAGGCCCTCATCATTTTTGTTTACTCTAATTGTCTGATTTCTTAGGTCCAGTCTTGCCTTCTCCAATCCATTCCCCCACACAGCAATGATACTGATTTTCTAAAACAAAAACCTGTCCATAACAGTTTAATGCTTAGAATCTTTTAGTGGGTCCTCGTTGCCTTCTAGTAATAATCAAAACTTTTATTTAACACCCTTTCGGATCCAGTCCCATCTGCTTTCAGACACTGGAGAGACAACAGTGAGCAAGACAGACCAAGCTTCTACTTTCATGAAGTTTAAAAGGCCCTTGAGGGAAAACAAGCAATAAACAGACACACAGACACACTCTTTTGCAGTCAAAAGGGTAACTTGTTTTGAGGGAAGAGGATGTACAAAGGGAAGGAGTGAGCAGCAGCACGGCCCAGAGGGGCTAGAGCTTATGGGAGCTGGAGGGTAGGAGAGAATGACAGCTGATGAGACTTGGACAGAGGCAAGGACCCGATCAAGAAAGACCTTTCATGCCACACTAAGGTAAAAAGTGGGGGAAAGCAGCTTTTCAATTTTATTTTCTGGAATTGACTCTTTAGTGCAAAAAACTAAGTTGTTTGCTCCTAACCATGTCTATTTCAGGCCCAAAGTTATCAGCCACTTGAAACTCTGGTCATCACCACCAGGTGTGAGAAGATTGGAAGAGGATTCAGACACAGAGAAGGCTGCAGGGACCCCCAGACTCGAGCAGGGGTTAAAGCTAATATTGGAAAAGACGTATAGCAGATTATAAGCATTCAACTTCTTTTTTATTTACAAACCATTTTGTCTTTTTTTCCTGCATTTGGCCTACCTTGAATGAAGTGTCCAACAAGAAGTGAATCTTAGACAATTCCATTTCTGAAGACCGAGCCCTCTATGTATTTACGTCAAGAAGGGGAAGTAGGGGCTTCCCTGGTGGCGCAGTGGTTGAGAGTCCGCCTGCCGATGCAGGGGACACGGGTTCGTGCCCCGGTCTGGGAGGATCCCACATGCTGCGGAGTGGCTGGGCCCGTGAGCCATGGCCGCTGAGCCTGTGCGTCTGGAGCCTGTGCTCCGCAACAGGAGAGGCCACAACAGTGAGAGGCCCGCGTACCGCAAAAAAAAAAAAAAGAAGGGGAAGTCGACTTTTATTATCAGATGACCTGAACTCCAATCTAATAGTTGAGCAAGGGGTTGATAGGTCATCAATCCATCTGTTTAATTATTCAACAAAGTTGTTCAACATTGTCTGTGTGCCAGGCAGTCTTCTAGGCATTTTGGATGCACCTGTGAACTTTTACACAGAAACCTCTGCCCTCGGAGAGCTTGCCATCTGGCAAGGGAAGATGAGCAATATAATTATAAATAAGTAAATTATTTCATATTTTAGAAGGCAGTAAGTCCTATGGGAAAGTCATAAGATAAGAGGAATAGGAGGGGAGGTGGGGACAGTGGAGGCAGTGGGAAACGATGCAGCTTGCAGTTTTCAACAGGATGGTCAGGTTAGGCCTCATTGAGAGGGTAAATGTAGAGATGTAAGGAGGTAAGGGAGTTAGCCACATGAATAAATGGGGAAAGACAGTTCTAGTAGAGTACTCAGTGTAAACGAGAGATGGGGAAGGTTTACATATTTTTAAATAATTGAAAAATCAAAAGAATATTTCAGGACACATGACAATTATATGAAATTCAAATTTTGTGTCCCTAAATAAAGTGGTATTGGAACACAGCCACACCCATTTGCTTACTGACTGCTCTGGTGCTATAAGCGTAGAGCTGAATGGCTATGACAGAGACACATGGCTCACAGAGCCTAGAATATTTGCAAGAGTTCATATGGTTTCAGAAATGTAGAGGAGGCAATGTCAACATTATTACCAGGCCAACGCATTATCAAGTCAGACAACAAATCAGAGATACAGGTTGCTCTTTGAGGTTATTTTCACAACTTGCAACATTTTTTTAAAGTCTTAGCAGTTTTTACTAGAGCCCTTTGTTCAAATTATTCTTCCGAAGACAACAGAATAAGTTGGTAACAAGTCTCTATCACATAGAAAGACAAGTTTGATATTCTAATGAATGCTGTCAATTTAATGCCCCATTAAATCAGATCTTTTTTAACAAGATGTAAATGCAGAGAGGTCTTTATTCTTCCTTGGGAGAGAACATCTCCTTCATCTCTTTCTGAGACTCTTCTGTTAATTTTGAAGACTTGCACCTTTTTTTTTTTTTTAGGTCAGGCTCTGGAATTTCATGATTTAACATTAAAAGCAAAAAGCAGACCAGTGAATCTCAATTTTAATGGTAGAAATGGAATAGGAATGAATAGGAATTTCCTTAGTCCTATACAGGGAGCATGAAGGATTCACCTTCCATACTTGATACTCAGGAGAAAAGCTTGCCTGACAATGAAAGCAACACAAAGAAAACAGAGCCAAGAGGTAGAAAAAGACAATTCCTGAAAATGTCTTGCTTTTCAGATATGTGAGCCCATAAATTCCTTTGGGTGCTTGATCCAGGTTGGGTTAGGGTTTTGTCACTTATGATTGAAATAGTCTTAATATGAGGACAGAGGCCAGAGAGAGTCAAAAGAAACAATCCAGAGCCGGTGGGACTCAGCATGGGATAAGCCGGGGATGGCTTAAAGGTGACCTCGGGAATGTCACACATCAGAGAATTGAAGAATGGTGGATGCAGGCATAGAAGCAGGAGCATCGGTACAAATGACCCAGCTGGGGAACATGAGGAATCACGTTCAGGACCTACTGAGTTTGAGGTGATGGTTGATGTAAATGTGAAGGAAACCAGAATATGTCACCGCCAAATAGGTGTACCTCTGTGACATAAAAATTATTTTGAGCTGAAGGCAATTGAGAAGCAACAAACCCAGAAAAAGCTCCCCTTTTTTTGCCTAAAGGCAGGTTATAAATTCTCCTTTTACTAGAGGTAGACTCTCGTCAGCCCAGAGATGCAACAGAGAAATCTGCAAACAAACCTTACTCCATTAGTTTCCTCCCATGTATTTATCTTCCCTCCTTAGCTGGCTACCCTTGGAAGACTAAAACTGCTCTGTCCTGTTATTTCTCTACAAATGTACTGTTCTCTGTCGAAAATGCGCTGTAAGCTGGAATTCTAAGCTGCCATTTTGAGTTATTTTTGGTTTAGGTTCTCCTGCATGATGCGTGCTGCACATGTTAATAGCTGGATTGGTTTTCTCTGGTTAACCTGTTTTTGTTGTTGTTGTTGTTACAGGGGTTTCAGCCAAGAACTCAGAGGACAGAGGGAGAATTATGATGTTTCTTCGCTTATACCCGTGAACACTCCTGAGATTCAGGAGTGAGCTTGAGTGAGTGGTCCAGGCTAGAGATGTCAACTGAGGAGCTGTCGGTATAAAGCTGTAGTTGAACCGTGAGGATGGGCTCCCTGAGAAACTACGGAAAGAAAAGAGGGTGCTGGTGACTGCATCCTAGGAAAACCCGGTATTCCTAGTTAAGTGGGAGTAAGAGGGAAAGTCACAGAAAAGTGACTTTCATGAGAAAAATGGTTGGAAGGAGAAAGAAAACCGGGAATATGTCACGTCCCAAAAGGCAGCGAGGAAAGGGTTTGGAGAGGCAGCATTGGGAGCAGGGCAATGGAGATCAACATTTGCATTGACAGAATTTTGACAAAGCTTCCCCTAAACATTATAGAAGAGCCAATTCTGAATGCTTGAAAGCAGGTAATGAATAAGGCAGAGCTTATGATCTCATATATTAGCATATAAATTTAAATAATCTGCTTTCCAGATCTCCTGTGGACACTGTTATTCCCTCTTTCCTCTCCTCGGCACCCCAGTGAACCCTCAGGTAGATTTGCTAACTCTCTGAATCACCCACAAAGGCTTAGTCATTTCCCTTTTTTCTAATTTTTTTTTTTTTTTTTTTGCGGTACACGGGCCTCTCACTGCTGTGGCCTCTCCCGTTGCGGAGCACAGGCTCTGGACGCGCAGGCTCAGCGGCCATGGCTCAGGGGCCCAGCCGCTCCGCGGCATGTGGGATCCTCCCGGACTGGGCACGAACCCGTGTCCCCTGCATCGGCAGGCGGACTCTCAACCACTGCGCCACCAGGGCAGCCCCCTCTAATATTTTTTAATTATTATTATTTTATTGAGGTATAGTTGAACTACAATATTATATGTTTCAGATGTACAACATAGTGATTCACAATTTTTAAAGATTATACTACATTTATAGCTATTATTTAATATAGGCTATATTCTCTGTGATGTACACTATATCCTTGTAGCTTATTTATTTTATACACAGTAGTTTGTACCTTTTAATCCCCTACCCCTATCTCGCCTTTCCCTTCTTCCCTCTCCCCACTGGTAACCCCTGGTTTGTTCTCTATGAGTCTGTTTCTGTTTTGTTATATTCACTAGTTTATTTGTTTAGATTCCACATCTAAGTGATATCATACAATATTTGTCTGTCTCTGTCTGACTTATTTCACTAAGCATAGTACTGGCTAAATCGTCCTTTTTTCAAATTTCTGAGAACTGGTCTTTCTCCAGGATACTAGGAGTTGGGCAGGGGCTGCCACTACAGGGCTCCCTATGGTTTTGGGAAGTCAGGTTTCTCAAAGGCCCTTTGATCATCTTGTAAAGGGCATTGTCCTGACAAGTGGGCTCCAAATGCAGGCTTCACGTTGGAGCCAGACTTCCCAGGATTCCTCTCTGCAAACCACAGCACTGGAGCTCAGCCTGCAGGCTGCAAAGAAGGGAGGAGATGGGGAACTCCTCCAGACTTGCCCTAATCCTACACTGGCTCTCAGATACGAGGACATTTTATGTAAAATTTTATTTTGGGGCAGGAACACAAGATTCTCTACCTTGTACTTCAAAGTCTCGCAGAACTATTCTGTGCTCAAATGACAGGTAAACCCCAAGTAACTCACAGTGGGTCAATCTAGGAGGAAGTCAGACCTGGGTGAGGGTGGAGAGCATTCATTCATTCATTCATTCACCAGATATTTATTGAGCATCTGTTCTGTACCATGCTAGATACTTGAGATATACTGATGATAAAGACAGATCTGATCTTTATCATCATGGAACTTATAGCCCAACAGGGAGACAGAAAACAGCAACAAGGCAAAGGAGATAGAGACAAACAGAGAGGTCTCTGATTTAGACAGGGTAGTCAGAAGAGGTCTCTTGAAGGTGGTGACCTTTGGGCTGAGTCATAAAGGATGAGCTATTACTGGATGTCCAAATGAGAAAAGAGGCAGAGAAAATAGTATGAGCCAAAAATCTCTTTGGCAGGAAGGACATGATACTGTGGAACCGAAGACAGAGCAGGGTGGAGGAGGGCATGAGCAAGGTGGGTGGTGGGTATGTTTGTGTTAAGTGGGGAGGGAGTGATGGTAGGGAAAGGGCAGGTGATAAAGATTCTCTTCTCAGCCTACCTTGAGCCAGGCTCCTCGGAGCCCTCTCCTCGACTAGGTCTCAAGCTTGATCTATAAAGACTTGAACAAACACTAACATATTTTCTAACAGCTCAAGGCCACATCCCTAAGATAACCCTAGCCCCCCGCCCCCCTACCTAAGAAAACTCAAGGCTGTCAAAAAATTTACTGTCTGTTCTGGCCATGACCTGAGGATAAGGCCTCTGTCTCTCAGTCTCTATTGGAAGATAGTATCCTAACTTCCACAGTGGCCAGCCAACAGACACAGCCAGTCTAATTGCACTTATACTGACTAGCGCTTTGTAATCTTGCACTTCCTTGGCAAATCCAGGTTGAGTTCCGTTCATGGTGGACTCTTTCTTGTTGCAAACTGTATTGCTGATTAAAATCTGTCCTTACCACTTTAACCAGCATCTGGCTTTGTTTATCTTTGACACAGGTCAGCAGGGCCTTGGAGGCCAAGAAATCTGGATTTTCTTCTAAGTGCAAAAGAAAGCCATTGATGGTATTAAACAGAGGGTGACAAGCTGCGACTTGGGCTTTATGATCCTCCTGGCTGCCGGGTGGGTAGAGAACAGCTGGTAAAGCATAAGAAACTGGGAGGCCTGTTAGGAGGCTGCTGCAATGATTAGGGAACAGGGGCGAATTTCAGGGCAGGCTGTCTGGTATATTTTCATGTATATGAGAGGGGATTAGCTATTGCAAATTACCCTTTCCCCTCTTTTCAGCCATGTTTATGGATGATGGAGTGTCATCCCTATAAACTATTCACCCTCATAACTCCTGTTTATTACTCAGCATTGCTGGAAGAGCTGGAGAGACATTTGGATAATTTTTCCTTTATAGTAAAATACATTCTAAACAGCAAGAGCACATTAGATAGAAAAGGAGAAATACAGCCCCTGTCAGTCAAGACATATTTCTCAGCTCTCCCATATTGACTCTTAAGTCAAACAGATTTTGCTATTTTCCAGTGAGATGCAGGCCCCAATTCCTCTCCTCGGCTCAGGAAAAGCTTTTTCTTTTGAAAAGCTCCCTGGAAAATATGGTAAATGTGCTACTACATTGAGGCTTAATAATAGAGGAAAAGTTTTGCTCTTCACTCTCATCCCCAGTTGAACACTGTTTCTCTTTATTTTTCATGTTTGCTGCATCATTCTTACTTAGCTTTGGCCAATGAGAGCAGCGGCAGCAGCCTCCTGGGAATTCCATGTTCAGTGCCTAACATCCCATGCTGGGCACGGGTGTTAGCCTCCGGGACCGGCATTCTCTCTCATCCTTTCCTCTCCAGCTGTCATCACGAAATCTCCCCAATGGTGGTGTTGGAACCTGAGACCTGACCTCACTGGTCCCACTAATGACTATGCAGGAATAAATAATTTAGATTGTTAATGAGGGTTTGAGCTATTTCCCCAATGAACCCAACTTTCTGGCAGCCCTAGTCTTCAGAGTTCAGCAGAGTGTGTGTCTTTAAAAGTGCTGCCTTTTTCACACTCTTTCCTCACAGGCAGGAAGTATTTGGGATTTTTGTTTGTTTTTATAAATTTTATTTATTTATCTTTGGCTCCGTTGGGTCTTCGTTGCTGTGCGCAGGCTTTCTCTAGTTGGCGACGAGTGGGGGCTACTCTTCGTTGCGGTGCGTGGGCTTCTCATTGCGGTGGCTTCTCTTGTTGTGGAGCACGGGCTCTAGAGTGCAGGCTCAGTAGTTGTGGTGCATGGGCTTAGTTGCTCCGCGGCATGTGGGATCTTCCTGGACCAGGGCCCGAACCTGTGTCCCCTGCGTTGGCAGGCGGACTCTTAACCACTGCACCACCAGAGAAGCCCTGGGATTTTATTTTTTTTTTAAAGTACAGATCTGCTCTGACCATGGGCCTCTTTGATAGCACTCATGGGAAATAAAGTAGGTGCCAGCCTGTCCAATCCAAGCATTGCTGGAGAAAGTGAACTAAAACAGTTCACAAATGTGAACCGAATTTCTGCTTGAACCTCCTTTCCACTTGTGGTAGAAGCTCAATCACAGTCAACTTATGATATGATGAGTCCATTATGATCTCGTTTCCAAAGGTTATGCCTAAATTTGGGGGACACTCAGAAATGCCAAGGAGTGGGTGGTGGATCAGTGCCCTCACAGACCACCCCCAGTACCCCAGGATGTTCTCATTTCTGCCCAGTCTTTGGTTGTTGGTGCACAAGTCACTGCTGGCCCCCTTCATGCCCACAGCCAAGTCTCTAGGTTCTCTGTGCTGTAGTGCCCTCAGTTGTTCTGGAACATCTCACTGCTCTTGCACCATCTAAGTGACAGAACTCCACTTCCATGGCCTCTGGGACCCAGGGGACTGCAGCGCTGATCCTCTGCCGCTACCTGTTTAACTGAGTAACTCAGCCCCATCTGCCTATGTCAGACTGCAAACCAGTGGCCCACACGTGGTCCTCAGATATGTTTTGTTTCATCTGAACTACTACAAAATTACAATTAGATCCAACACTTAGAAGTCAGAAGATTTCACATATTTCAGATCCTCCTCCCATCCTTTCCTGTCTCCTTGCCTTCTCTGAGCCCACCAATAGACTTATATCACCTTTAAAAAGCCATCCCCTTCAATATGCCTCAAAATACCACTTCAAGCTTACTTTTTCCAGTTCTGCTTCACATTCGACACTGTATGGAGCTAGAGACTTGACATTCCCTGAACCCCAGTGCTTCTTAAACTATTTGTGGCGAAGGACCAATTTAAAAATTTCCAATTGATTGCAATAGTTAAAGATAAAAGAGTTTAACAGTAAATGAAAAATGAAATAAAAGGACATAAACACAAGCTCAATTTTTTAAAAAGTATTAGTTTGAACAGAAAATTACTCCTTCAAATTACTATATAAATTTTTAAAATGCTTACTCTCAGTTTCTCTACTTAACTCATTGTAGATCAGTAGCAGTTGTAAGCACGGCCCTGAACAACTCCCAGATTTCTCTGCTTCTGTGCCTTTTCTATGCTGTTCCTCCACCTTGAATGCTGTGCCCATTGCTGTCTACCCTCCCTGCCTTCCCTGGCCTTCAGTACCATGCTCTTCTTCTCAAGACCTCCTGATCTTCCAAGGTCCTTTCAAATGCCATCTCTGCTAGGAGGCATCTTTCCTGCTCTTTGAGCCCCCATGGAACACAGATTGACTGTCATCCTTTGGGCATTGTATTATGATCATGGTGTACTGGTGTCATTATACCCTGGCCTGATATTCCACTTCCTGAGCTTGAGGACTTTCTTTCCCATAGTACTAACACAGAGCCTTGTATCTAGTAAGCTGTCAACACATGCTTGCTGATTTGATACTTCAGTTAAAAAAAATAAAGATACCAGGACTTCCCTGGTGGCTCAGTGGTTAAAAATCTGCCTGCCAAAGCAGGGGACATGGGTTCGATCCCTGGTCCGGGAAGATCCCACATGCCGTGGAGCAACTAAGCCCATGTGCCACAACTACTGAGCCTGTGAGCCACAACTACTGAGCCCACGCACCTAGAGCCCGTGCTCCGCAACAAGAGAAGCCACCACAATGAGAAGCCCGCGCACCACAACGAAGAGTAGCCCCCGCTCGCTGCAACTAGAGAAAGCCTGCACGCAGCAACGAAGACCCAATGCAGCCAAAAATAAATAAAATAAAATTAATTAAAAAACAAAAGACGACAACAAAAAACAAAGATCCACTGGGTTGCTCACATAGCATTAGTGGCAGAGGTGGGAACAAAACTCAGGCTCTTAGTTTCATTCTCAAGAATTCTCAAAAATATAGCCTTAAAACTTGAGATCTCTATTATAGAGGATCACAGAAAAATCTGATGAACAGAAGAAAACCATAGGTCTATTTATTATTGCCAAATGAAATTTGACAATCTGAATGTCTTACTGAATTTGAATGAAGGCTCAGGCACCTTGAGGAAGCACATGAAAAGGCCCTGGAATTAGAATCCACATGTTCACGTTCACCCAAGATTTGGTCATTCCTGATTCTCTTTCCAGCTTAAAAAAAGGGGCGGGGGAGGGACTCCAGAGGACTGAGAAATCCAAAAGGGATATTACTAAGGGGGCTGCTGGCAGGAGTTCATCCAGCCTCAGAGAGACTGTTCTTGGAAAAGAACACCCTGGAGAGCTGGAACAATGAAGGAACCAGGCAGCTTGGGAGCGATAGCAAAGATGTGGAAAACCCTGCCTACCCTTTCAGGGCCTCTTTGAAGTTGAGGGAGGTCAGACTATTTCTAGTTTTTGAGGTTTTAGGTGTGTTTTTAAAATCAAGGACCACCAAACCTTGTAAAAACTGTGGTATACATTAAATGTTTAATGTACAGCAAATTAACACTTTTTGCACACACACACACTCTCTCTCTCTCTCTCTCACAGATAAGAAGACTGCATATGTAGCCTCATGTGGAAATTTAGCTCAATGTCTGTATGTAAGGCTGTTTGTGAGTATGAGGCCTGGGATGGGGGTTGAGGTTGGTGGTAGGAAGACCCACTTCTGATGGTTTATGGCTGATTTCCCCTCCTTTCTGCCCCAAAGAGTTCAGATATTTGCCTCCTATTCTACCTTGGGAACCATTTGCAGCCATTTTCTCTCTCTATTCAAACATTCCCTGACAATCTCATTCATTCTTAGGGTTCGAACTGCCATGTTTGCCGACTGTCAGATCTATACCCTAAGGTCTGGCTTCTCTCCTGAAGCCCAGATCCTTGTATACAGTCTTTGTACCCAATGTCCACTGGACATTTCCATCCCTCTTGACACCTCAAACTCAGTGTTTCCAAAAATAAAGCCCACTCTCTCTTCCTTTTCCTTTCGTATTCCCCAATCTCTGATTCTGTGCTCCAGATCCAGTTGACCATGACAAGACCCGGCCTGGAACTCCCTCTCACCTTTCCCCGCCATTCCCCTTTGCCCAGTTCCTGCCTACACAGCCCTAAGGTGGCATTTCCCTTACTCCGGAAAGCTGCCACTAACTCCTTGGAACAGGCTGGGCCCCTGGCCACACACTTTCATCCAACTGACTTGCTATTCTGTTTACTTACCACCATGGTGAGAAGTTAATTAATTGTGGACTTTTTCTTTTTATGACTGTTCCCACTGATAGCAGATAAGCCCCTTGACTGTATGGATCGTTTCTACCTTGTTTGCTGCTCTATTGCCAGGGTCTGGTATATGGTACCCAGAATGCTGTAGGCACTTAATAATTATGTATTGACCGACTGACTGAATAAATGAATCCTGTCTCTCCTCTGCTTAAAACACTTCAAGCTGGCAGTCTTAAAGTCCCATCCGTTCAGCATGGGGTCTGAGGCCCTATATGTCTGAAGCCTGTCTACATTCCTTTTCACCCTCATTCTGTTGGTCCTGGGTCCTGTATAGTCTAGTGGGTAAGAGTTCAAGTTTTATAATCTGATGGCCGGGGTTCAGGGATCCCAGCTGTGCCACTTACTAATAATTTTCTTTGGAATATTACTAATAATTTTACTACTAATATTTTTTTAGTTAATTAATTAATTAATTTATTTTTGGCTGTGTTGGGTCTTTGTTGCTGTGTGCGGGTTTTCTCTAATTGCAGTGAGCAAGGTCTACTCTTTGTTGTGGTGCGTGGGCTTCTCATTGCAGTGGCTTCTCTTGTTGCAGAGCACAGTCTCTAGGCACACGGGCTTCAGTAGTTGTGGCACAAGGGCTCAGTAGCTGTAGCTCGCAGGCTCTAGAGTGCATGCTCACTAGTTGTGGCACACGGGCTGAGTTGCTCTGAGGCATGTGGGATCTTCCCGGACCAGGGCTCGAACCCGTGCCCCCTGCATTGGCAGGCGGGTTCTTAACCACTGCGCCACTAGGGAAGTCCCAGTTTCCTGTCCTTTAAATGAGATTAGTAATAGTACTTACCTGGTAGGCTGTGAAGATTAAAATTATCTTTATTCATCAACACATTACATATATGATACACATATACACATGTGTATATGAATTTATATGTATCAACATATAATGCACACATCGCATATATGTGTATGATGTGTGCATATGTTAATAATATGTATACATGTATATTAATTCATTTGTGCATGTATGTGTATATATGACTTGATATGCAAAGAGTGTGTGTGTGTGTGTGTGTGTGTGTGTGTGTGTGTGTACACAGTGCTTGCAGCAGTGCCTGGCACTAAGCACACGCTGTGCTAATTTCCTATCACGCCCTCCCACACTCAGTGCTTGAACCACACTGAACCAATGTTGCTTCTGCAGTGCACCATGACCTCTCTTCTCTGCCCCTTTGCACTTGCTCCCCTCTCAGCCTGGAATAGCCTAGTATCCTTCCTCTACTTGGGGAAGTCCTCCTGGCCTTCACGACCCCGGTCAGGTCACCACCTTTGGGGTGCCTTGGACCACCCTCTTTCCACCTGGTGGTGTGCAACTTCCCTCAGTGCATCATGACTCCGTGTAATCATTTCTAGTCTGCTGCCATCAGTGACTGTGAGCTCCTTGAGGGTAGGGTTTGTGTTTCATTGTTTTGTATCCTGCATCTAGCACAGTGTCCTGGCTCCAGCAGTGCTCTAGAAATATTTGTTGAAAAGTGTAAACAATTAAAATGACTTATAGGCAGGACTTGTATATACATGTGTACACATGGGACAGTGGAGGGCCTGTGGAGGCCTGGGTCATCCATAGGAGAGGAAGGAGGGCCCAGTGTAGGGCCATGGCACGAAGGAAGAAGCCCCTCTATTTCTGGGGGTGGAGGTTGTGTGGAAGGAACAGCATTAACACAGGAGTATGTCCAGCTTCGCATGTGAATATCCTGGGCACATTCTGCTGTTCTTACCTCTGCAATGCTCTATATGCTCTGGTTGTAGCTTTGCTCCTAATTTGACTGTGATCTTGGGAAACAAATTCTCGAAACTTCAGTTCTCTCATCTATAAAACAGAGACCCAATCAACTGCCCTGACTGGGTTGATATTTATCTGCAGTCCCTTCTATGGCAGAACTGACTGCTTTGGACCATGTCTGTTCTGACTGTGCAGTGTCCATGCCTTTCTATTTGTTAATTTTTGAATATTCACCCTGACCCCTAACTACATAGTAAGTATAAATGTATGGTCACTTCCTTCTGATGTTCATGTTTACTAAATATTAGTCATCTGCGTACCACTTTCTGATTTACCCTGTATTCTCACTTTACCTACACTACTTTTTTGGCTAAGTATTTTTATTTAAATTTGACTCACTTTTTGCTTATACCCACTTTAGCCTTGTTCTAAACCAGAATATTCTTAAAATCATGAATTTTATAGGCACGTAGTACTTTTTAAATACACACGAAAATATATACACAACTGTTTCAGTGTGTAACATTCCCCTATATACTGTCTACCATCATCTTGGGTAAAGGTATGCACACTACCCTTTGGGGATCTCATAGACCAGTGGTTCTCAAAGAGTGATCCCTGGACCAGTAACATCAGCATCCCCTGGGAACTCGGTAGAAATGCACGTTCTCCAGCCCCACCCCAGACATACTGAATGCGAGTCTCGGAGGGTGAGGCTAGCAATCTGTGTATTGACAAGCCCGCCAGGTGATGTGCTCAAGATTGAGAACAGCTGTTGGAGACATTTCTGGGCCGTCATGAGCTGACCGCTTCTACACAGGAGTCCCTCACTCAGACCCTTTCCTAAGCCTTGGCTCAGCCCTGCCTCCTTCAGGGCTATTCATCTGTCCCCGTTCAACCACTGAGACTGGAACAACCATGAGAGCACACACCTGCTTTTCCTGCAGCTCACACAGCTGGATCCCCACAGAGGCAGCTTCTTTTGGTACAATTTCCTTCCCACTTCTATTGTTTCCCAACCTTTCAAGCACTGAGTTGATCAACTTCAGGGGAAGAAACAGGTCACATCCTCTGTTCCATAAAAACTAATTACCTTCTCTGTCCTCCTCGTTCTGTCCTGTGAGATGTGAGAGTCCTTGTTCCTCTTTGACCCAGCTTGGTCCTCCATGTGTTTGATGGCCTTCTCACCACTGGGCAGGTGGTAGGAGGCCCCCAGATGTCCACAGATGCTCTAAGACACTTTCTTGTCCTTTGACAAGAGCCTCCGTCCCTGGAGGGAGAAGCATAGGACCTTATAAGGATCTGGCTTTGCTCAGCTCCTGACACTACAGCAGAGGTACCACTGTTTCCTTCAGGGTTTTTTCACTTCTGTTCTCCACTTGCACTCTCTTCTTTGCTGACTTCAGCTATTTTGTAGCTTCAGCTGTGAAGCCTAAACCTGTCTGTCCAGCCCCACCTCTCAGATAAGCTCTAATTCTGCATTTCCCAGGCTAGCCCCATCCTCTGTACCTCATAGCCAGCAACTGCAAAGCTGAACATTTCACCTTTGTGGGGAAAGAGAAAACCTCTTCCCTCTAGCCTTCTAAATTCTCAGCTGGGGCCCCGTTACAAAAGAGATTGATTAATGAGAGAAACACAAACAAGTTTATTCACAGGTATACCTCCTGTACACGTATATGGGAGACACCCAGGAAAAACTGAGTAACTCTCCAAGAGGTGGCTTAGAATTCAGGCTGAAATACCATCTTCGCTAAAAACAAAAAACCGGTGTGGGGAAGGCCGGTCATGGGGGCAATGACCAGGAAAAGCACGGTGGTTTGTTACGCACATTTAAGTCCCTGCCTTCTCCATGGATAAGAGTGTCTTGTGATTTCGGGTCACCCTTCTCTTCCTGGTACAGAGAGGGAGACACCTTTACAAATGGAGAGTTCCTTTATAAATATAAACTTCCCATACGAAAGGGTAACTTGTACTCTACTTTCGGAGCTTATCTGCTGTCTGCTGTTTTAAAAAACAATCAGCTCAAAATAATCCATATACCAAAGGGGCACTGTCTGCGATGAATCCACCTGTTCTCTTGCATTTCCCATCTCAGCTTACGGAACCAAAGTCTACTGTATCATCCAAGCTAGAAAACCTTCTCTCTTCCTCACTCCCACATTTAAGGGGTCTTCAAGGCATGGTGGTTCTACCTCTTCATCCTGAATCTTGCCTCCTCTCCATCCCGAAGCCACTTTCTTAGTGAAGGCCCTCAATATGTCATTGTTCTTTTCCAGGCTGGAGTGGAATTCTAAATAACAAGTAAAATCGCTAACATATTTAGCACTTTGCTGCTAAAGCTTTTTCAGGTGCTCCGTACCACCTCCAGGGTCAAGTTCAACACCTTTGCAAATAAGGCCCTCAAGCACCCGGCCCCAGACTACTTTTCCTACCTTGATCCCAAAGCACACTGGACATGCTGGGAACTTTCTGGCCTCCTGGTCTGGGAGACTTTCCCGAAGCCTCTCCTTTCCCACCATCCCTGGAATCCCAGCTCTCATGTCAACCCTGTGCAGGTCCCTTGACTTTTCCCTGCATCCAGCCAAGCCTGGGCCCTGTCCTCGGCACCATCAGGATCTCTTCAGTGAGGGCAGGCCTTCTGCAGAGGGGTGGTCTCTCACTCACCCTGGCCCCCGCAGGGCCCAATGCATATACTCCTGTGAAACCAGCACTCAGCAGCCTACAGAGACCAACCCTCTTCCTGACAGGTGCTGGGAAGGAGAAAGCGTTCCTTCAGCCTCTTAGGGTCCCTGAATGGGTCTAAAAATTAAACTGACAAAGGCAGATTAACAGGAGAAAAGCATATGAATTAAAAAAAATTTTTTACATGTATGTAAGATTCCTCACAAGAGGATGAAGACTCAAAGAAGTGACCAGAGCAGGAAGATTTTATATTTCTTACACAAAGAAACAATGCATTTGTGAAGAATTGACAAGACAAAGGAATTTGGGCTAGGGATGGTTCAACTAGGCCAGGGTAGTCCTTATCTCCCTCAATCCTTATCTTCCTTAATAAGGATAAGTGTTAGTTTAACAGGTTTGTTTACAGATTCCTCCGGTGCCACCTCTGGGCTGATAAGAGTCTATCTCCAGTAAAAGGAGAATTTATTTCCTGCCTTTAGGCAAAAAAAGGGAGAGCTTTTCCTGGGTTTGCTGCTTCTTAATTGCCTTCAGCTCAAAATAATTTTTATGTCAGAGAGGCATCGTTTGGGGTGACATAGTCTGGTTTCTCTCACCAGCTCCCCTATAGCTGCCGAGTGCCCACATCCAAACACGAAGAGTTAGTAACACAGTTCCATTCACCCCAAACAAAACTGGAAGTCCAGAGCAGGCCCAACATTTTGTCTGAAGTCACCAGGGCACTAAGCCCACCTCCCATCCACACTAGACCTCTTAGACAACACTGACCATCTTAAGAAGTGTGAATGAAAAATGCCACCCGCCATATCAGTAAATGAAGAATGTGGCAGTCATCAAGCCAATATAGCCCCCCCAAAAGTGATCCCTGAGGGGACTCAGGATGGGAAAGAATAGGTTAGTGGCCCTACATAGCTAAGGTGCATATCAAAGGAATTATTTCAATGAGCCCAGACTCTCACATGTTCCCATACATAGAAAAGTGCTAAATTCATTAACTTGAGATATTTGTGGGTTTTTTGTTTTTTGGGGTTTTTTTTGCGGTACACGGGCCTCTCACTGTTGTGGTCTCTCCCGTTGCGGAGCATAGGCTCCGGACACGCAGGCCCAGCGGCCATGGCTCACGGGCCCAGCCGCTCCGCGGCATGTGGGATCTTCCCAGACCAGGGCACGAACCCATGTCCCCTACATCAGCAGGCGGACTCTCAACCACTGTGCCACCAGGGAAGCCCCTGGTTGTTTTTTTATTAACAATAATCTTTTGAAGTTCCAACTGCCTGGTCTTTGTTGCAAAAAATTACCCTGGCTTCTCCCTTACCTCTTTGGAGCAGTCCCTTAGAGATATCTGAGAGGCTGCGTCCCGGGCTTAAGTCCTCAGTTTTGTCAGCCAAGTAAAACATAATTCTTAACTTTTAGGTTATTCACTGAACTTTTAGGTTCAGTCGACAGAACCTAGAACCCAAACTAGCGTCCCTCCTAACCTCCACAGCTTCCTGTCTACATTATGTCACTTTAATTAGCATAACTTTACTAGTCCAGAGACCCTTACCTTGGAAAAGCAGGTTGCAAATCTTTGTTTCATTGTAGAAATTTCTGGCAGGTCTCAAGTCATCAGTAGACAGTTTGCATTCCTCGACTCACCTTACCCTGTTGTATCCACCAATCCTAATCTGTTATACCACGATCCTCTCCCCGTCCTAATTAGGCCTCTCTGATCTGCCTTAAACTAGACCTCAAAGTCTTAATAAATCAGACCTTGCCCTTCCCTTATCAAGACACTATCAGCCTTCCTTAGGGTGGCAAACAATGAACACAGCTTTGCCATAGTAACGGGTGGTTTGAAAGCCGGCATTCATTCAACAAGGCTGTGTGTACTCTCCTGCCTAACTAGGGATTGTTCGTTTGCATTCAACGAGAGTTTTGTTCCCTCACCAAGTTCAACGATGAATAAGTTCTATATCTTCAGATGCTAATGCCCACGTACTGTGAAAAACTTGCCCAGGCATGGAGACAGTAACCAAAATGCTTTTGTCTCTAGATCAAAAGCCGCCTCTGGCTTCTTCCTGGCATCAAAACCCACCTGCAGCTGTAAACGTGATGATAAGGTGCCTTCTGAGAACTGACCAGCAGAGGGTGCTCTTGAGAAAGAAGAATCCTTTGGAAGCGTCTTCCTGTCAGGGACTGTAAAATTCCCACACAGGAGGCACCACTTAATTTTAATTATTGTAATTCACGGTGAATGCAAGCAGAGCTTCCTCAGGACATAAACCAGAACAGCCACGGAGTGATAGAGGTGCCAAAGGCGCGAAACCCAGCAGAAGAACCTACCCAAAGTGGTATTCAGATGAGAATTTGAAGCCTCCAGTAGGGTTTTGCCTCCTTAAAGATTCCTGCAATAACAGGATTTCCTCCCAAGTAATTCTGAAACCTGCCACATTTAGGTCATGCCACGCTGAAGTCCTTCGGAACTACTTACTCTGGGTTCCTGAGAAATTATTCTCAATATTCAAGCAGAAAGTCACTCTGAACCGAGAGCTGGCAAACTTTTTCTGGTACTAATAGGCGTTTTCACTTTTGCAGGCCATATAGTTTCTGTCACAACTTCTCAAATCTGCTGTTGTAGCTCAAAAGCCGGTACAGAAAATACAAAGTGAGTCGGCGTGGCTGTATTCTAATGAAACCTAATTTAGGGACCCTGAAATTTGGATTTTATATAATTTTCACAGGTCACAATTTTTCTTTTGTTTTTTTCAACCATTTAAAAATGCAAAAATTATTTTTAGCTTATAGGCCATACAAAACCCAGCCGGGTTTATCCCATGGACTGCAGTTTGCCAACTCCCACTCTAAGCTATCTCTCGACACAAACTTTTAACTCCATCTGTAATTTCTATATCTCTTTGAGAGAATATCCTTGTAAATTTTTCTCTCTGGGACCATCTAGAAATATTCAGCCTCCAAGAAAGATGAAGGAACCAAACATCTCTTTGAGGTCCTGCTATGTCTATTACTGAGCAAAGAGCTGTTGAAAATTCAGAAGTTATTAAAAACACATGATTCTCAAGGGTCACCACAACTACTTTTTCTGGTGTGAAATGGATTGTAAGAGCCTTTTGAGAGCAGGGTACACACCAAGTTCATCTTTTTCTTACTCAGTTTAGCTCAGTGCTTGGCATCCAAGGGGATCTCAGTTGTAGGGAAAAACCTGTGCTTCAGGGGAAAGTACACTCCTCTGAGTTATTCAGTTCTAGTTCCTGGGGGCTCTGTCCCTTTCCTTGCCTTTGAGCTACTGTATGACTCTGTGAGTTGTAGATAACTGATAGCACTGTGAAATAGCTCTTGGTTAGACAAGCAACTACGTTCTGTCTAGTGAAGGTTCAATTCACTTCTCTCCCTCTTTGTGAAAGAGGCTAGTTTTACATCCATTTGCAAATCCACTTCAGTATTCCTGATCTGTAAATGTCTCTGCTGTTTGACTTTTTCTTTGTACCTATTGTAACACTTGCCTGGTTTCCTTATCAACAATGAGTTAAATCAAATCTTTGATATGTGTTTATTTTACACCTGTGTGAGAATCATGATTCTACCGTTTTGTTTTTTGTTTTTTTTTTTGGTGGAAAATTATCTCCTAACACGCTGTTTAATTGTGAAATTGAATTCAGGAATGTTTTCCTAGAAGACATTTGAGCAGCCTCCAAGGGGACAACCTAAAACACTTCTATCTTCCCCTTTCGAATCAAATCATCTTCTCTCCTCAAATTCTACTCACGACTCTGCCACAAAATAGCTGCATGATTTTAAATGCCGCTTAAATTTTCCCACCTGCCAAAGAAGGGGTTGGACTAGAAAACTATTGATAGAGCCGTATTTCTCAAACTTTATGGTCTAAGGACTCCTTTTCACTTTTAAAAATTATGGATAACCTCTTTGAATTATGAAGACTGGTTTAGGTGGATTGTATCTATTCTATTTACCATATTAGGAATTAAAACTGAAAATTTTTCTTAACATATGCATCTATTAATTCATGGAAAATAACAATAACAAACCCATTACACATTAACATACATAACTATGTTGTCCAAAACGAAAAATGTATATAATGAGAAGAGTGGCTTTGTTTTACAATTTTGCAAATCTTTTTAGTGATCAGCTTAACAGAAGGCTGCTGAATTCTCATGTGTGTTTGCATTCGATCTGTTGTGACATCGATATCATTGTAGCCTCTCAAATCTCCTCTCTACACACTCATGAATGAAAGCAGAAGAGGCAACTAACAACCTAGTATTATTATAAAAATAATTTTGACCTAGCAGACCCCCTGAAAGGATCTCAGGGACCCTTAGGAATTCCCGGAACACTCTTGGAGACCTGCTGTTGTAAAGTAAATGGAGATAACTTGCAGGTGGGAGTAGTAATGGGATGTACCAGTACCTCATGCTGACCCCTTTCGTAGGGTGCCAGTTTGCTTTTGCAGGCGCTCTGGAGCAGTAAGCTTTTCCTCCCGTGTGCGTGCATCGGATGCCAGTGCAGTGCAGCAACATCTGTCGATCTGTGCTGGGGTTCTGCATTCCAAGCTTGAGTGGGATACTGCGTATTCTTGGAGTAGGGACAGGAAATGGGTTGGGGGTGGGGGAAGGAAATGAGCACCATTCTCATCCTTTCCCAAAGATGGACTGGGTGAGACCTTGAAGCTACATTTGCAAGAGCCTTTTTCCTGGGCTTCTTCCCTGACCCTTTTCTCCAGTGAAACCCCTGGAAGCCTCCACTGCCACTCAGACTCTGCTTCTGACCCTTGGAGGGTTACTGGGCTCTGAGATCGCAGGGGAGCAGTTGCTAGAAAGGGAAGGGATTTTCCCCTCCCGAAAGTCCTGAAGCAAAAGAAACACTCCGACCTTCCCTGTTAAAATCACCCTTCTTGGTTTTCCTTGCTCAGGCTTCTCGATACCAGGATATATTTTCTGTGCCAGGTGAATACTTTCTAGGTACCAAATGACTACAGTGAAGAAAAGCTAAGTATTGACAAGAAAGAATTCACTGATTTCTTCATTCCAGAGAAGTGATTTGGAGGCTTGAAGTTTACAAACACTCTGCTTATTCTATAGATAAGAGCAAGATTCAGAATTTTTTTAATCACCTCCCTCTGATGCACTTGCATTCTAATTTATAAGATAGTAATTGGGAGTTAAGTTTTTAGAATCAAGGCAGATTTAGGTTCATGTCCTCGATTTCCCACTTAATAGCAGTGGGAACTTGGGGGAAATGTCAGACGTTCTAAGTTTCAAATTCCTTGTCTATAAAAATGGGGGTGAATTCGTTTGAGTCCCCTAATGCAGAGCCTGTATCAAGGACTTGGATGCAGGTAATTCATTGGGGCTGGTGATCTCAGAAAGCAGGAATGTAGGAGTAAAGAAAATGAAACAGATCAGGAGGAAAAAACCAATGTCATGTGTTATTGGCCTGGTTTTTATTCTGGTCAATTAAGACTCAGGCCTGCCAGAGACTATCCGAGAAATCCTACAAAACGCACCCCTAAATCAGACTCTGCAAGGCGGGCGCCTCATCCCTCATTGGTTGGGGATTGTCCCTGAGGGTATTCATTCTCCCCTCCCCCCTCCTCCCTCTGGACAAGAATGAGTCTCTGCTGCCGCTATGGCTGAAATCAGAAGTGGGTCACCAGATGTGACATGAGGCAACAAAGATGTTTGCTACACGAGAGCAGTAATATCCATGTCATAGAGTTACTGTGAGAATTAAATGCAATGACGTCTATGCAATGTTTAGCATCAGGCTTGGCACGTAGTTAAGTGCTTAATAAGTGTTCACTTTACTGTTGCTGCTGCTGTTATTATCATCATCATCATCACGATTATTATCACTGCACTTTCTTGAATGAGAGAGACAGGGGTAAGTTTACCGTTTAGAGGACTCTAGAAATGAACATAATCTACAGCTTGTCTCTTTCATACCATCATTTACCATGACCTATGGCCCGTTGTTATGGTTATCGTGGATTATTACGGTATTTTTACTTTCTCCCTTTGTGTGTGTATGTGTGTGTGTGTGTTGTCAAAATTTGGGTACAAGGAAAAGGCATATTCTGTCAATTGTGTGGGGTGGAAAAAAGTTGCTAACCATTGCTCTGGAGTAGCACTTGCCAATAGAACTTCCTGAATGATGGGAATGTCCTATGTCTCTGCCGTCCAATACACTGGTCACTAGCTGCACGTGGCTACTGGACACTTAAACTATGGTTAGTGTGGTATGTATAACCAAATCACTTTGCTCTGCACTTGAAACCAACACAACATCGTAAATCAACTATACTTCAATTTTTTTTCAAAAGCCACATGTAGACACAGTGGAGGGCAATTAAAGTGTTCTCAGTGGAGAGTGGAATGGACCCCTCCCTGGGGCTAAAATTAAGGCGATGCAGTTAGCAGTGTTTCCTCTGGCCCCTGCGCCCACAGGGGCCCCCAAATCTCACTTCCAGGTTGGGAAGTGGTGGTATCTTCTAGACCAAGGGGCTGCTAGTCGTGGGGACATGGAGCTGGCACCAGCTCGAGAGGAGAGGCCACAGGCACCCTGAGACTTGGTCCATCACTCTGTGCACAGAGCCCGCTGCTGACCATTGGGGGGGGGGGCAGCTGGGGGCGGGGCTTCATTCTCAGGCTCACAAGACGGCTTTTATAGTTATGCCTCTTCCTTGTCCCATTTCTCTGCAGGCATTTGCCCTGTGCTCAATGCATCAATGATCATTGCTGAGTACCTCCTGTGTCCTCAAGTGCTGTGCTACACACTGAGGAGGATTAAAGAGAGCCCTGCTCAGCTGGTGTTCTCTGCTCCCTAGAAAATGACAGTTTACCCTGGGAGACAAGATTCTCATAAAAGAAGTCATTAACTCCAACGTCACCTCCTCTGGCTGGCGATCCACCTCTGCCCTCCTCTGCCCCTCGGCTTCCTGTGTCCTAGAACTTCTCACCGTGACTGATAATTACTGTCTACTTGCATACTTCCTCCACTAAACCAGGAGCTCCACAAAGGCAGGGCCCATGGTGTCCACCTTAGCACAATGCCTCAGACTCAGTCAAATACTAGATTTTTTGGTGCCGATGACAAGGGCAACAGCAGCTGAGCGAGGAAAGAGATGAGTATTCCCTGAAGTCATTCACAGACAGCGTGGAATTCAGACTGGGCTTGAAACCTCGCGAGATTTGTTTACTTGAGGAGCTGAGTAATGGCATTCCCGAGGGGGTAACATCACAGGCAAAGGCATAGAGGTAGGGTTGAAGATCTTACATTTACAGGAGACAGGATGAATCAGAGGAGAGTTTAGAAAACAAAGTAGGAATAGTCGGGTGGATTTGCCTTTCCAGGGCCTTGCCAGCCAGGCAGCTGCGTGTGGACCTGATGGGTTGATAAGAGCTCCGTGAGCCAGATTACCCTGGGTGGCTGCATGTGGGGAGGTCTGAGTTACCTCAATACGTCAGGCAGGATGTGGTTGGCACCAGTTATTTTTGCCTTTAACCTTCAATCTCTGATCCTCTAGTACAAGTACTTCAATTTCCTTGGAACCACTGTTCTGCCTGTGTGGCAGAGTGATCTCTATGCCCAGGTTCAGGGATGGGTGGGCACATGAACCAGATCCAGCCAATAAGAGTCTTAGGAAGTGTTTCGGGGATACAGCCGGGGACTTTTGCTGGAGCTGCCTTTATCTTTCTTCTGTGATGGCTAAACTGGTGGGATGTAAGCCTGGAGCTGCAGATACCATCCTGATGCTGCAGGGGAAGAGTCTGTCTGAGAATTAAACCAGCACAAAAGAAAGCAGAGCCAAGGAAATGAGAGAGACATCTGATGACATCATCTGAGCACCTGGATCCAGCTGAGGCTGAATGGGGACCTGTTTCTGAGCTCTTCGGTTATTAGCCAGTTTCAGCTAGATTTCTGCCACTTGCCTCCAGAGGACTCCTGATTAATGAATGCTCGGGGGTAAGTGGCATGACTTAGAGTGGGAGGAGATGAGAGAGTGGCTACACCAGTGGGTGGACATGAGGCATTGAGGGTCTGAACCACAGAGCCCTGGGGTAGAGAGAAAAGGCAGTGAGTCAAAAGGCAAGAAGGAATGATCTAGATTTTTCCTCTCTTCGAAAGTTGTGCAAGCAGGGTCTAGTGATTCTTCATCACCTCTTCCTTCACGATGCACTTTACCTACTCTCTTTCATTTGGCTTAGACAACTGTGTGAGGTAAGTGAATCAGGTACACTGTCCCCATTTTATAGCATGGAGAGGTTAAAGGACTTGGCCAAGGTCACATGGAACTCTGGGGCCTTGCTCCTGTTCTCCAGCTCATGCTGGCTGGGCTCTTGCTTGCCTACAGTATGAACTGAGGTCACCAGGCACCATCTGTCTGTCACCTTGGTGTGGAGGTACACCCCGCCTCTGGGCTTCTTTTATTATGGACATGGAGAAGCAGTAGGAGTTCTTACTGAGGAAGGCCCGGGAGCCCGTGACCCCCTTCATTAAAAATAAATTCTGCCTGAGTCTCCTGGTTCTAAATAGAAGAGAATGTAGATTTGGGGCAGAACCGAAGGGAAAGGGATTTCCCTTGGCAAATTATTTGCAATTTGTGGATTGGAGCTGACCCAGCTCCAATTCCCACGTCATTGTGCTGTGTAAAATGTTAGCAGCTTATTAAAGAACCAGAGCTGGAGGCAATCCTCCCCTGGGGGCTCAACAGAACAGGAGCAGAGTTAAAACCCACCAGCTTCCTCCTCTCTGCGTCGCACGTCTGGGAGCTGCCGAGATTCTCAGTCGCGGGTCACGTGTTCACTCCAGGGCAGCTACTTCCTGCAGCTGTGGGAATAAGAGCCAGCGTGTTGTCAATTAGTTTGTGCCTTTCGTGAGGCGTGATGAAAAGCCAGCAATGGAGTGCACGGTCTTAAGCACCATTGCTAGCAATTCTGAGTTAGTGGGGGGCCCAATGTCTGCCTTTTTCATCGGCATTCCAGGTGATTCTGAAACAGGTGATCCAGGGATCACAGTCTGAGAAACAATGATGTAAGTGGACAAATGCACAAACTCCAAGTGGCCCCTTCCCTGGAAGTTTAAAGATGCTTTTGTCGCAGGCACGAATCCTGGGAGATCCAGCATCTCCTTACTAACAGGCTCTGTTACTCACTGGCATAATTTGAAGGACATACAGAAGGGTATCTTGACTGAAGAAACCTCCAAGAAGCTGTGAATCTAGAGTTCTAAGCCTTTATCTTCTCCAGTACTCCTTTTAAATCATGAGCAGCTTATGGAGAACAGCATGTTTTCTGTTCAATTTTTTCTTTTTGTAGAGGAGGAATCCCCGTGTGGCATACCCATAACATGTTCAAGTATAAATGCATCTCAGGTATCTTCACGGTCCAGCCTGCCAGAGCCTGGACTCTTCCCCATCACCTTTTTCTGTCCCCAGGCACTGTACCCAGGGAGAAAGGCTTTTAAAGAGCCTCATGTGAGATTTTCCCTCCTTAGGTGCCTCTATTAACAAACCCCTAAAGAAAATTCACGAATTCCTGTTTCCTCATCCATCTTGTTACGTGTCATCATCCTTCTCAAATTAACCATAGAATCGATGGGTGAGGTGGTCCACGGGCTTTCACAATAAAATCGATTGCATATGAAATGAATCTGAAAATTCCATTTATTAAAACAAATACATTGTCCATGGGGGGATGAAGATGTACACATCACATTCAGGTTTTTCCGCTTTAACATTTCTGTATTTCCCTCTCTTTGAAAGATACACTCCATAGATCTTATATAGGAAAAATGTGAACAGTTCTAGGGCTGGGAAAACATTAATGTATACGTAACAATTCACCATTGCCAGGAGCAGCTAGAAGCAAATATTAAAAAAAAAAAAGTACAAAAATCCCTTAAGACAGCATGCTTCTCAAAATGTCTTTTGTAAATACGAGTATATGGAGAAATGGTTTAAAACTTTTCCTTGGTGAGCAATCTCTTTCAAATATTGTTAGCAAAATTAGCCTCAGTTCAAAGTACTTATTCACACACTCTGACTTACATAGCACTTGGTTTAAAATGGAAAGAAAAAAAAAGAAAACAGATTTAATATTGGGGATGAGGCAAGATTGGTTTTTTTCTTAATAGAGTTTGCATTCTAAATATGAGCTTTATTATTACTGTTTAAAGAATTCCATGGCAGATTTTCATTACTACCCAATATATTATATATGTAAATTAGGGCCTTGAATAATTAAGCTAAGTTTTCCTATTAGTATACCCCTTAAGATAAAATTATGCTGGTGAAAATGATTGTTAAATTTCTAAAAGAATTAAAACTCTTTAGAGGCATAAGTAATCAAAAGATTAGTTCCCCCTTAACAAGTAAAAATACCAATAAATCAAAACTCATAGAAAAACTCTGGGATTATAATTCCCTTCTGTAGCACATGAAATTACGAAAAAGTCAAACATTTTTCTTAAATTTAATTTCAGATGGGCTGTGTATTTTCTGCCTTCTTTCTCCTTTGATAAACAAGGTCACATGAAGTTTGGAACTTCCTTAACTTTTAATTACCAGAGCTGTATTCCTAAAAGTTTTAATTACATTTTAATGGCTCCAAAGACCTAGCTTTACATGAAAATATAGAGTCCTTCTGAGAAAAGTAAATGGTGTGGATTATGAAAAGCATCAGGGTCTTATAATGACGCCTTAATCACCCCCAAAGAGTGTTTTATTCACAGTTGTTTTCATGTGACCACATATTCAATTCATATTTCCGCTCATTTAAAAAATGTGGTTGGGTTTTAGCTGATTCCACAGTATTACTAAGCCAATGGTACAATACTGTAGTTTAATAAATACTCTGCCAGGGTTTTTCCCCTCTAAATCTTCTTCAGTGTCCCACTGACTGTAGCAAAATCCCAAGGTTTGAACAGAAGTATCTGGTTATAGGAGTGCATTCATACACTTCACAATGTCTTAATATTCTCCTCCCCCTCCCCAGGCATGAGTTTTAACTGGATGTATTTATTCTTTTACCATCATGCCCATACAAGGAGCTAAGGAGAATGTTTATCAAGTCTGTTTCAAGATCTGTCCTTGGCATATTACATCTTTTTATCTTCTTTTTTCCCTTCCTTTCCATCTTTTTTTTTTTTTTTAGTGGGAGGAAGAGAATGGAAAGAGAATAAAATTAATTCAGAAATGGTCTTTCGGGATTTCAAAGCAAATAAGGAATTGTAAGAGAGCCCACACCTGCCTGGGAATGACACAGAAAGAAATGAGACAGACTTCCAGACCTCCCATTACTGGTGGAGGCACAAAGAAAAATCACTTTCAACGTCATTTCTTGGGAAGAGAGAGCCCGAGCTGCAAGGAAGTTTGTAAATAAGACTCTAACAAACAAAGCAGAGAGCAAAAACAAAGAAAAGATTCTATTGAAAATTTTGGTGGGTAAAAAACAAAGGTCATTTCAGGCGCAAAAAGAGCCAGAACCATTTCTGGTGGAGCTGCTGGGGGCAGTAGCTGCCCGCTTCTCCCTAGCCCGTGAGCAGCCAGGTTCTGAGAGTGGGTCTGGTCTGGAGCTGTGGGTTTATTTCTCCTGATACTTAAACAAACAAGGGCCACGTTTTTTCTTGTTAAGAACAGCACAGAAAGGCTTCTTTCAATCTAGAGTTTCTGTGATTCAGGGAAAAAGGGAATTTGCTCTGACTCTTCGATTAAAGCACTTCCCAACTCGGGGTGAATCCTTGCCTCTGTCACTTGGCCCTCCCTGTGCTGCCCTGGGTCCTGGATCAAACCAAAATGCTTTGGATTCTGGAAAATATGTTGAAGAGGTGTGGATGCCACTGTTAACTAGGAGGTATTTTAGGCATGGCTAAGGCTCTGAAGTCATCTCAATTTTCAAGATACTGAGTTTTTTCCTCCCCAGCTTCCTTTCTCTTTCATTCTTTTTCTAAAGTTTATAGTAAAACTTTTTCTTTACTTTATAGTAAAACTGAATGGATGTAACATGGGGACATTTTCATGCAGTATTACTCAAAAATTGTCACAAATATATGAAAGCACCAGTCACAACACATGATCTACTTTTACTTGCAGAATCAAAGCTACCATGTACAAATGTTAGGAACAGTGATAAAAGAATACAGACAACCGGCATTTGTTGTTGTTGTTGTTGTTGTTACCATGAGGATAAACCACGGGGAACATCTCCTTAAACCCTTTGGGCGCTCATCCTTTGAGTTCAATCTTACAGACAAATCCAGCCTTATCTCTTTACTACTCTAATGGGGAGGGGTGGAAGGAGGGGTAGGGGAGAAGGGAAAAAGAAACAGAAAGGCACAAAGACGAAATATCAACGCCATTAAACCGAACCGCACCTACACTGGACGACTCAGCTCGTCAAAGGGTATTCTAAAGGCAATATTCATTCCAAGAAGGTCATACATATCTGAGCTCAGTACAGCTGTCTGTTTTATTTTTTAAATATGAAGCAGAAACATAAGGTTTGGGAGGGATAGCAGGAAAGAAATGACACCGATTTTATCTTTACATACTCCCCTCCTCCAGGCAATTCTGCAGACATCAGATCTCTTAACTCGGGGGTGTGGATCAGCTCTCATTCTCATAAAGGGGACCAGTTCTTTAAACATGCATAGCCTGGAGTCTCCAGGATGGTTCTCCTCCCTCTCTTTAAATGCTGTGGACTAGAAAGGCGCCCACTTTGCTAAAAACTCTACATCAGTGTCCCTGGAGCCCCGAGGCTCCTCAGGTTCCTCTTGAAGACTTAAAGGATAGCACAGAAAAACTTCTTCTCCCTAAATGGGTTCTCTGAAGCCGGAACAGGCGTCAGGAGGGGATCTTCCTTGGCATGCGCTTCACAGTAGGCCATCAAGTCTGCAGCTGCCTTGGACACCTGGAAAAGATGACAAAAACAACCAGAACTTGAGATGGGGCGTCGACGAAGGCATTGATGCAGGCGCAACGAGTCAAGGCTAAGGCCTGGGTGTCCAAACTGCCTGGGTTCAAGTGAAGCAAGATACTCATGCCCCATAAGCCTCTGTTTCCTCATCTGCGAAGAAAGGAGCTGATGATCTTGACCTTACAGGATTGTTACAAGCAGGTCCGGGATTAGGGTGAGGTGAGGCTCTGAGGGTACAACACTGAAGGAGGCGTTCAGGGTCATGCAAATATCAACCTTGTATTTGTCCAGCCCTAAGAGTGGGTGTCCCCTCAAATTCTGTGCCCCAGGTAGGTTGCTTCCCTCGTCCTAGTCCCAGCCCTGGCTGCAAGGATTAAGTGAGGTAATTCACATAAATCATTTAGTGCCTGGAACATAGGAAGATTTCCACATAGGCTGGCCATCATTATCATTCGGTAGTTGTGTCTCTCTGCTTCAGAAATTGTGCTAGGGATGCCTAAAGCCATGTTGATTTCCTTTTTTAACAAACACATCAGAGATATTATATACTTATACATACACACATAACCTTATACGTTATGCATTTTTATATTTTATATATATTATGTACGATAAGATATTAATATGTTATCATTTATTACACATTATATATATTCCTTCAATCAAGCATTGCACCTTTTAGGGAGTCCCACTGGGAGGCTGGTCAGTGATCTCATCTCAGTGATGCCGTTGTTTCATAACACTTCTCACAACACTTCTGTAGCTCCTTGTTGGTAGTCTTCTGGAGTACCTTCCTTTGATCAGCTTTGACAGTGGCAAATTTTCACTACTTGAGAGGAGATTTAATTGGGGGTAGTGAACTAGAAGTTATTCGTAACCACAAATGATCCATCTGGGGAATGCCACTGGGGGTCAAAAATCATAAAGTCAAGAGTCAATTTCTTATGTGACCTCCTACGTTTGCTCTGGAAATCACTCCAAACATTCTCCACATCACTGTACTACTAAAATAGCCTCTCAAAGTGACTACTGAAAGGATAATCCTCTGTAAGAGTGGGGAGATTGCAGTATTTCTGAAAAGATTTACTGCCCCTCCTATATGTGGGTTATACATACCCATACAATGGCATCAGACTTGCTCTGGCCAATGAGACGTGAGTAGAAGTGATGTGAGTCACTCTGGGGCAGAAGCTTCAAGAACCAATGCATAGTTTGCCTCTGCCATTTTGTCTAACTGAAATCATTTACCGTAAACCACCTTAATTGATTCAGAGGTTTTAGTAAAACATGGTGGCCATACTCTTGATTTGTTCCTTGTCCCAGGATTGAGTTGATTAGAACTTTGTCACTTAAAGGCTTTTCAATATTATAGTTTACAGGTTGGAAATGAGAATCAATTTCATCTTCTAATCCCATAAATCTCTGAATGTTTGGACTCTATCTTCCATGTTTCTCATACCAGATAGAGGCAATATTCCAAGTAGAGGTTGCTGGAAGGTAACATGGTGTGGAGTGGCAGCTATCTGTGATGACATGTGGGTGAGAAGAAGAATGAAAAGTATATCTTTGCTATTGTAGCCTCTAAGAATTGGAGGAGTCTTTTGTTACTGCAACAAAACCGAGTCTATGCTGACTGATATAAAGAGGTATAGGTACTGATATGTGTGTTAGTTTCCTCTTTCTGGCTAAACAAAACCCAATCAGGGTGGCTTAAAATAACAGTAATTTACTCCCTCAGTCAGTGCTAGAGGCCAGAAGGTTGAGATCAAAGTGTCCGCAGGCTTGGTCCCTACTGGAGGCTCTGATGGAGAAGCATCTGTTCCTTGCTTCTCAATCAGTGTCTGGTGGTCGCTGGCACTTGGAGTACCCTGGCTTGTAGATGCATCATTCCACTTTCTGCCTCCACCTTCACATGGTATTCTCTCCTGTGTGTCTCTGTCCTCGCATGGCATTCTTCTCTTTGCCTATGTCCAAATATCCTACCCACCAGTCATCAGATTAGACCCACCCTAATCCAGTATGACCTCAACTTAACTTGATTACATCTACAAACACCCTACTTCCAAATAAGATCATATTCTAAGGTTCTAGGTGGGCATCAATTTTAGGGGATGCTCTTCAACCCAGGATAGCATATTTGTGTAAAAGTCAGTCTCACTATTTTTAAATTGTAAATAATTTTTTATTTATCTTTATTCCAGCTCCACTGAGATATAATTCACATATAATGTTGTGTGAGTTTAAGGTATACAGTGTAATCATTTGATACACTTCTATATTGTGAAATGATTACCACAGTATGGTTAGTTAACACCCCTAACACATCACATATTTACCTTTTTCTTTAATTGTGGTGAGAACATTTAAGAGTTACTTTCTTAGCAACTTCAAGTATGTAACTCAGTATTGTTAACTACAGTCACCACATTGTACATTAGCTCCCCAGAACTTATTCTTCTTATAACTGGAAGTTTGTATCCTTTGACTGACATCTCCCCATATCCCTCACCACCCCCAGCCCCTGACAACCACCATTCTACTCTGTTTCTCTGAGTTCAGGTTCTTTAGATTCCACATATAAGTGACGATATTCATCTTTCTCTGTCTGACGTGTCTCACTAACATAATGCCCTCCGAGTCCACCCAAATGGCAGAATATCCTTCTTTCTCATGGCTGAATAATACTCCACTGTAAATATATAATACATGATACATCTTCTTTCTTTATTCATCTGCAGATGGACTTAGGCTGTTTCCATGACTTGGCTATTGTGAATAGGGCTGCCATGAATATGCAAGTGCAGATACCTCTTTGAGATGTTGATTGGATATATATATATGTATCAGAAGTAGGATTGCTAGATCCTATGATAGTTCTATTTTTAATTTTTTGAGGAACCTCTGTACTGTTTTCCATAGTGGCTGTACCAATTTATGTTCCCATCAGTAGTACACAAGTGTTCCCTTTTCTCCACATCCTTGCCAACACTTGTTATTGCTCGTCTTTTTTGGTAATAGCCATTCTAACAAGTGTAAAGTGATATCTCATTGTGGTTTTAATTTGTGCTTCCCTGATTAGTGATATTGAGCATCGTTTCACACATTCGTTGGACATTTATATCTTCTTTGGAATAATGTCTATTCAGTTCTTCTGTCCATTTTTTTTTTTTTTTTTTCTGGTGGTACACGGGCCTCCCACTATTGTGGCCTCTCCCGTTGCAGAGCACAGGCTCTGGATGCACAGGCTCAGCGGCCATGGCTCATGGGCCCAGCCGCTCCACGGCATGTGGGATCTTCCCGGACCGGGGCATGAACCCATGTCCCCTGCATCGGCAGGTGGACTCTCAACCACTGTGCCACCAGGGAAGCCCTGTCCATTTTTAAATCAGATTGCTTGTTTGCTATTAAGTTGTATGAATTCTTTACATTAACCCTTTATCAGATACAAGGTTTGACATTTTTCTCCCATTCCATAGTTTGCTTTTTCATTTTGTTGACTCTTTCTTTTAATGTGTGGAAGCTTTTTAGTTTCATGTAGTTGCACTTATTTATTTTTGCTTTTCTTGCATGTACTTTTGGTGTCATATCCAAGAAATCATTGCCAAGATCAATGTCAAGGAGCTTACCCTCTCTATGTTTTCTTCTAGGAGTTTAAGTTTTAGATCTTATATTGAAGTCTTTGATCCATTTTGAGTTAACTTTTGTGAGTAGGATAAGGCAGGGGTCTAGTTTCACTTTGCTGCATGTGATTATCCATTTTTCCCAACACCACTATTGAAGAGACTATCATTTTCCCATCAAGCACTCTGGTTCCTTTGTCAAATATTAGTTGATGGTACATGCTAGGGTTTATTTCTGGGTTCTTGATTCTGTTTCACTGTTTCATGTGTCTATTTTTTATGCCATACTGATTTTATTACTATAGCTTTGTAATATAGTTTGAAAACAGGGAGTGTAATGCCTCCAGCTTTGTTCCTCTTTCTCAGAATTGCTTTGGCTATTTGGAGTCTTTTGTGGTTCCATATGAATTTTTATGATTTTTTTTTTTTATTTCTGTGAAAACTTCCATTGGAATTTTGATAGAGATTGCATTGAATCTATAGATGGCTTTGGGTAATATGGACATTTTACAGATGTAGAGAAGAAACGTATGGACACCAAGGGGGGAAAGCCATGGGGGGGTGGTGGTGGTGGTGTGATGAAATGGGCAATTGGGATTGACATGTATACACTGATGTGTATAAAATTGATGACTAATAAGAACCTGCTGTATAAAAAAATAAATTTTAAAAATTAAAAAAAATTCTTCTGACCCATGAACACAGGATATCTTTCCATTTATTTATGTCTTAATTTCTTTCATCAGAGTCTTATAATTTTTAGTGTACAGATCTTTCAACTCCTTGAGGAAATTTATTCCTAAGTATTTTATTTTTGAAGCTATTGTGAATGGGATTTTCTTTATTTCTTTTTCAGTTATTTCATTGTTAGTGTACAGAAACACAATTGATTTTTGTATGTTGATTTTTTATCCGGCTACTTTACTGAGTTCATTGATTAGCTCTAACAGGATTTTGTGGGTTTTTTGGTGAAATTTTTAGGGTTTTCTCTATATAAGATCATCATCTACAAACAGAGACAATTTTACTTTTTTTGTTTCTATTTAAATATCTTTTATTTTTTTCTTCCCTGATTGTTCTGGCTAGGACTTCCAGTACTATGTTAAATAGAGTCATGAGAGTGGGTAACCTTGTCCTATTTCTGATCTTACAGGAAAAGCTTTTAATCTTTTACCATTGAGTATGATGTCAGCTGTGGGCTTGAGATATATATGGGCTTTATTATGTTGAAGTACATTCCTTCTATACCCAATTTGTTGAGAGTTTTTATCATGAAACGGTGTTGTATTTTGTTAAATTTTCTTTCTGCATCTAAATGAGATGATCATATGATTTTTATCTTTCATTCTATTAATGTGATGTATCACATTTATTGACATGCATACATTGCACTATCCTTGTATCACAGGAATAAATCCCACTCGTTTGTGGTATATGATCCTTTTAATGTGCTGTTGAATTCGGTTTGCTAATATTTTGTTGAGAATTTTAGCATTCATATTCATCAGGGATATTGGTTTACAGTTTTCTTTTCTTGTAATGTCCTTATCTGGCTTTGGTATCAGGGTAACGCTGGCTTGTAAAATAGTTTGGAAGTGTTCCCTACTCTTCACTTTTTTGGAAGAATTTGAGAAGAACTGGCATTAATTTTTTAAATGTTTGGTAGAATTCACCAGGAAAGCCATCTGGTCCTGAGATTTTCTTTATTGGGAAATTTTTGATTACTGATTCAATTCCTTACTAGTAATTTGTCTGTTCAGATTTTCTATTTCTTTCTTTTTTTTTAAATAATTTTAGTTATTTATTTTTTATTTTTGGCTGCATTGGGTCTTCATTGCTGTGTGTGGGCTTCCTCTAGTTGTGGAGAGTGGGAGCTACACTTCATTGTGGTGCACGGACTTCTCACTGTGGTGGCTTCTCTTTGTTGCAGAGCATGGGCTCTAGGCACACGGGCTTCAATAGTTGTGGTTCATGGGCTCTAGAGCACAGGCTCAGCAGTTGTGACACACGGGATTAGTTGCTCTGCGGCATGTGGGATCTTCCCAGATCAGGGCTTGAACCCATGTCTCCTGCATTAGCAGGTGGATTCTTAACCACTGTACCACAAGGGAAGTCCCCAGATTTTTTATTTCTTAATGATTCAGTCTTGGTAAGTTATGTATTTCTAAAAACTTATCCATGTCTTTTAGGTTATCCAATTTGTTTCATGTGATTGTTCATAAGTAGTCTCAGGATCCTTTGTATTTCTGTGATATCAGTTGTACTGTCTCTTCTTTCATTTCCAATTTTACTTATTTGAGTCTTTTCTTTTTTTCTTAGTCTAGCTAAAGGTTTGTCAATTTTGTTCCATCTTTTCAAAAAACACAGCCTTTATGTTTGCTGATTTTTTCTGTTGTTTTTCTGGTCTCTATTTCATTTATTTCTGTTCTTTGTGTTTGCTTCCTTCTGGTAATTTTGTGCTTAAGATATTTTTTTCTAGTTCCTTGAGGTATACAGTTAGGTTGTTTATTTGAAATCATTTTTAGTTTTTTCTTAATGTAGGTGTTTATCACTATAAACTTCCCTCTTAGAACTGCTTTTGCTGCATCCCATACATTTTGGTATGTTTTGTTTCCTCTTTTTGTTTGTTTCAAGATTTTAAAAAAATTATTTTTTGTATTTCTTCTTTGATCCATTGCTGATTATTCACAAGTGTGTTGTTTAATTTCTGCATATTGGTGAACTTCTCAGTTTTACTCCTGTTATTGATTTCTAGTTTCATACAATTGTGATTGGAAAAGATTTTTGGTATGATTTCAAGCTTCTTAAATTTGCCAAGACTTGCTTTATGACCTATCATTTGACCTATCCTAGAGAATGTTCCATGTGCACTTAAGAAGAATGTATATTCTGCAGCTGTTGGATGCGATGTTCTGTATATGTTTGTTAGGTTAACTTGGTCTAAAGTATAGTTCAAGTTCAACATTTCCATATTGATTTTCTGTCTGGATGATCTATCCATTGTTGAAAGTGAGGTATTAAAGTTCCCAGCTATGACTGTATTGTCTATTTCTCCCTTTAGGTCTGTTAATATTTGCTTAATGGTACTAATGGTTAATATTTGCTAAATAGGTACTCTGATTTTGGGTGTGTATATATTTACGATTATTGTAACCTTTTAATAAATTAACCTAGTTATTATATAATGACTTTCTTTGTCTCTTGTTACAAGTTTTGACGTAAATTCTCACTCTTTAATAGGTATTACATTGCTTATAAAAATATTTTTATTGTGTTTCTATTTTGTTCCAGACATTAAGTTTTCTTTATTGATCTACAAAATAATCCTGAGGTAGGAACTATTATCATCCTTTTTTTTTTTTTTGCGGTATGTGGGCCTCTCACTGCTGTGGCCTCTCCTGCCGCGGAGCACAGGCTCCGGACGCGCAGGCTCAGTGGCCATGGCTCACGGGCCCAGCTGCTCCACGGCATGTGGGATCTTCCCGGACCGGGGCATGAACCCGTGTCCCCTGCATTGGCAGGCGGACTCTCAACCACTGCGCCACCAGGGAAGCCCTATCCTCCTTTTATAGATGAAAAATTTAGGCTCGGTACCTTGCATGAGTGGTTCAATGTCATATAGCAAAGTACACAGCAGAAGAAGAACTTGAATGTTAATGTTTTGCCATTAAGCCACAGCCATCTACATACAAACTACTCAAATGCAGGGGTAGTTCCAAAGGTTGATTGAAATTTTTTGTGCATCTTTATGAAATGGTATTATGACAGAACAAAAGGAAAGAGCTTGTTCTTGTCTTAGCTCCTGTAAATGAAAGCAAAGAACAGACTTTCAGAATCTCAATTACCTCTTTTTTGTTTTGTTTTGTTTTAATTGTTCGAGCTGTAATCATTATTATGCCAAATGGGAGCTTAGCTGCAAGCAGCAGAGACTGGACAATAGTAATATGTAAAACTTACTTGTTAACAAGAGATCCAACAGTATCCCTACTCATCTGCAATGCTCACATACAAATATGTGGCAGAAACTCTCAAAATCTTTTTATGGTACAGGAAGTACTATACTGGGCAAAATTTAATAGCTTAGAGTTGCTCATATCTTGTATTTGAACACTTGACTCTGAACAATTTCCTTCTAAAAATATATCATGTGTTTTACCATGTTTCCTCAACTAGATTGCAATCTCCTGTGGGTGATGGTCCAATACAATGTCAGAATCCTAGCAGTAATTAGAACAATTGCTAATATTTATCTGCCCTTGCTACATGTCAGAACTGTGCTAACCACTTTACATACAGTATTTTATTTAATCCTTACAACAACATTATGGGTCACAAGCTATTATTATTATCCTCATTTTTAATATGTGAAGCTGAGGCTTCATTAGGTAAACATTTGCCCTAGTTCTCACAGCTTGTGAGTACCTGAGTCATGAGTCTCAATGTTCTTGATTTATTCTTTATGAATGCTCTTTCTTTCGAACCCATAGCTTCGTCCTTGTTCCTTACTTTTCAGTGAGTCACAGCAATAGTCTGCCTGGCAAATCTTCTTGCTTTCTAACTATCCTTGCTAACATTGTGCATACAGATTCTTTTACGTTTCACATTCCTAGGCCTAGTTCTTCCATGAAGATTTCACCAGTAACTTTAGGTAATCTCTCCCTTTTCCATCCTGTTGATTCTTCCTACAAAAATATCTCAAATTTGGGAGGTGATCAAGATGGCAGAGTAGGAGGACCTGGAACTTACCTCCCCCCACAAATACAACAAAAAAACACCTAAATGTGGAACAATTCTCACTGAAACCTAACTGGAAACTGGCAGAAAACTCCTGAACAACCAAGGCTGAAAGAAAGATGTACACGGAATTGGGTAGGAAGGGAAGAGAAGCAATCAGGTCAGGACCTGTGGCCCAGGGAGGGAACTCAGAAGAAAAGGGAGATTATAGGGGTAGAGATCCTCCCTGGGGAGTGAATGGTTCGAGCTACCTATTGTAGGCTCCAGTCCTGGGGTCTGGCACAGAGAAGACAATTGGAGGGCTGATTGGAGGGCTGATTGGGGGGCTGGCGGGGACTAACACAAGGGCTGTGGGAAGCCCGGACTCTGTCTGCTTGTGAGGAATGCACATGCGTGCTTGATTTCTCCTGAGGCAGAGCGGAGAGGGCTGACAAACTGCGTGGGTGGCTGGCTGGTTTCCCATGTCTGCCTGGTGCTCTCCAGCTTGAGGAGTGAATGCTCCAGCCCTGTTTACTTCATGTCGTAGCTCCACACTGGAGTGAGCGCTGCCATGAGAGAAAGAACTCAGCTAAGAGACACAGAGGTGGCTCAGACCTGAGGCACTGTGTGAGCAGGGTGGGGGCAGCCATTACTGGCACTCGCACAGGCAATGCATCAGAAGCAGCCTGGGACTCTGTGGCTGGACCACTGCAGCTTGTACCCTGTCAGACGCTGAGAGATCAAGTGGGCCCCTCTTGCTCCAGCACTGCTCCCAAGGGTGCTGGTGCTGGGAGAGGGGAGAGTTCACACTTAAAGGGAACAGAGCCAGCTCAAACCTGACCCTCAGAGCTTCTGCTCCAGCAACTTGGGACCTGCCCGCACCCCAATTAGGGCAGTAACAGCCACTGAGCAGACAGGAAGCCCTGGCTCGCACCTGGCTCTGGCCCTAGCCTCTCCACCTCCAGCCCCACCTCCTACCAAGGTGATAGCTGCCAGCACACCCTGAGGAAAGACATGACTTGTGTTCACGTCAAATCCAGCTCTCCCACCAAAGCCATTGAGTACATGCAGACTGTATAGGGATGCTCCCAGAAAAACATCTCAAATTTGTCCCCTTATTGTCACCTCTCTTGCAACTACCCTGGTCCAAGCCTCCATCTTCTTTTCCCACAATTACTGAAATAACCTCTTAAATAAAAAATTCCAAAGGATATTTTATAGACTGAATGTTTATTTCGCCCCCACCCCCAATTCATAAGTTGAAATCTAATCCCCAGTGTGATGGTGTTTGGAGTTGGGACCTTTGTAGGGTGACTAGGTCATGAGAGTAGAGCCCTCATGAATGGAATTAGTACTCTTATAAAAGAGACCCTGGAGAGCTCCCTTGCCCTTTTAACCATGTGAGGTCACAGAGAGAAGGTAGCCTTCTACAAAGCAGGAAGCAGGCCCTTACTAGACACCACATATACTGACACCTTGATCTTGGACTTCTAGTCTCAGAACTGTGAGAAATAAATATCTGTTGTTCATAAGCCACCTAGTGTATGGCATTCTGTTATAGTAGCTCAAATGGACTAAGACAGGATCCATGAATAGAATGCAGGGTGTGGTCTGTTAAGTTCAATGATTTAAAAAAAATTACATCTTTACTTTCACTAACCTGAAATGGAAATCTAACATTTCTTTCCATTATAGATGTAGACAACACAATTAGCATTAACAGTTTCTGTGACTTAGTCACCAATAAAAATCAGATCTTTTCCATCACATTACAGTTACTGCAGATATCTCAACATTTATTTATGTTCTTTTGCTTTATAAGTATAGACCCACTATTACATCCTATATAATCAGTTAATAAAGAAGTATATATATTTAGCTGTACCACAAATGTTTTCTGATAAACTATATTTTAATATAATTCGTTTCCTTTGTAATTTAAAAGCATTATTCTGAGAAGGAGACCATATGCTTCGGCAGACAGCCAAACAGGTCTGGGGCACAAAAGATTTTAAGAATCTCAGTTGTAAATAACTTCTCTACTTTTACAATTGTGCCAGGAGTAGTACTCTCTGTACTACAGCTAGAAAGATATTTTAAAAATATAAATTGGCTCATATCACTCCCCTATTTAAAACTTTCAAGAGCTTCCCATTGTACTTTGTGGAAAGCCAAGACATCATAAAAACAGCCTGTGGGTCCTGCTTACTTTGGGCCTGCCATCTCTCCAATTTCATGTTGTAGCATTTTTTTCCTCCCACACAGGTCTCCTCTCTCTAAGTTCGTGAAAGTTCCAAGTTCTTTTCTGCCTCAGAGCTTCACATATACAATTCCCTGGAACGGTCTTCTCCCCATCTCCTCACCAGGCTGGCTCCTTCTCTTCCTTCAGGGGTGAAATAGCATTCTTTGCAGAGTCTTTACTGACTACCTCATCCAATAATGACTTTCATCATTAGTCTTTTTGAGAGCATCCCATTCTTTTCCTTCACAGAAAAACATTTATTACAATTTATAATTACAACCATTGTTTGTTTATTTGATGTTTGATGTTTCCCTTTTGGCATTCTGCTCTACGAAGGCAACAATCATATCTATTTTATTCACGACTGTGTCATCAGTGCCAGCACATAGGAAACACTCAAATAATTGCTGAAGAAGTTCTCAAATACAAGCTTAATCAACAAATATTCCATTCACCTAATATTTACTGAGTACCTAATTGCCAGTCACAGTTCTGGGGGATTGGCATAATCAGGGAACAAAATAAACAAAGCTTCCTGTCCTTGTGGAACTTATGCAGTATTCTAGACTTCCAATTCTGATGGTGATGGAGGAACAGCAACCAATTAAACCCTCCTGCTTTAACTTAAAAACTGAAAAAAAAAATATGTGAACAAAGGTTTTTTAAATAGTAGAGAACAGGCAGCAGCGGACAGTGATCCCTGAGAGAAGGGAGGCAAGAAAAGCCCCAAGAATGTTTCAGCAGTACTGCTTGAAAATGGTTTCTAGGCCACAGCACAGGGAGGAGCTACCCAAACAGATTTCATGAACCTCCTTGAGTTGAGGAGAGAGTGACAGAGAAGAAAGAGCTACACACTTACACAAACAAAGAGAGAGAGAGAGAGAGAGAGAGAGAGAGAGAGTGAGAGAGAGTGAGAGAGCAATCTGGAGGCCTCCAGAGGATTCCTTTTGAGTCTTTAGCTAATTACTGATCAGCACATATGTGGGAGAAAACTTCTTGAGGCTGTGCAAAGAATTTCAGAAAGGATCAAGTGAAATAATCCCTGGTGATCACACAGGGCTGGAATAGTTTGTGTTTCTACTGGCTAGAGTACATAGATCACATAACACATAGTGGATTAAGTAGAGTCTTAAAAAGGGTGTGTTCAGTAGTGGTGCCAAGTAGGCCTTGGTTAAAGGCTGTTGTGGACCCACCTATCAAAGTTTAAAAGTAAGCCTTGAATAGATCAAAATGTTTCCAAATAACTTAATTGGACCACAGAACAAAACCCCCAAATATTTAAAGAAACAAGAAATTTCAGTTTGCCACAAAATAAAATTCACAATGTCTGGAATCCAAAAAAAAAAAAAAAAAATCCAGACATACAAATAAGTAGGCGGAATAAATCTAACCCATAATGAGGAGAAAAATTAATCCAAATTGATTAATCTCATAATGAGGAGAAAAAGACCCAGAACTGACATAGATGATAAAATTACTAGATAAGGATGCTGTTAAAACAGCTATTGTAAATATTTTCTATATAATCAAGAAAATAGAGGAAAGCAAAATAGGATTAAAAGAGACATGGAAGATATTAAAATGACCCAAATCAAATTTCTAGAGATAAAAAACACACTGAATGGAATTAGCACCTGATTAGACATTGCAGAAGAAAAGATTAGTGAACTTGAAGACAATAATGGGAACTCTCCAAAGTGAAGCACAGAGAGAAAACAGACTGAAAACAACAACAACCCCCCCAATACAAAAAACAATCCCCTGCAAAAAAATCCCAGAACACACTGAGCTAGGAGACAACTTCAAGTGGCCTAATATATATATAATTGGAGTCTCTGAGGAGAGGAGAAAGATGGTGTGTGGATGAGAGGAAAGAAAAAATATTTGAAGACTTAATAACTGAAAATTTCCAAATTTGATAAAAACTACAAACCCACAGGTTTAAGTAACTCAACAAAATCCAAATGAAAAAATATGAATCAAACTACACCAATGCACAGCGTAATCAAATTGCTTATATAGTATTTGAGCAGGAGGATGGAGAGAAGAAAGTGAAACATAATAAATAGTTATAGAGAATGTTAGATGATAGTAAGTTTTATAAGAAAATGAAAAGTAGAGAAGGGTAAAAGGGATTAAGAGTGTATACAGGTGGGGTTCATGGAAGACAGGTTGCAATAGTTAGGTTTAATTGAGAAGGTAATCAATCTTTGAGTAAAAACTTATACAATAAAGGTTATGGTAAGAGAAATGGGGAGCCATTGACATATTTTAAAGAAGCATTCTGGATGCTGTGTTGAGAATAGGACTCTATGGGAGTAAGGGTAGAAGTGGAGATTCCTGGAGACTATTGCTGTAATCTAAGTGAGAGGTGACAGTGGTTCAGAACAGAGAAATAGCAGCAGAGGTGGTGATGAGAAGTATAATTCTGGATAAACAGCATTTGAATCTAGAATCACAGGATTTTACGATGGATTAGAGATAGTGTGTGAATAAAAAATAAGAACTAAGGATAACTCTAAGTTTTTGGACTGATCTAATGGAAAGATGGAGTTGCCATCATTTCAGCTGCAGGGAGAGAAGATTTGGGGAGGAAGACTGGGAATTCAGTTTTAGAAAGGTTGAAATTGAAACATTTGTTAATGAGATACAATGCTGGAGTTAGAAGCAAAATTTAGACTAGAGACATAAATTTGGGACTTGAGGCCATACAGATGGTACATAAAGCCTTGGGAATGAGCAAGATCACCAAAGGAGTACATTTAGATAGAAAAGAGAGGAACAAGGATTGAACCTGGAACAACTTCAATGTAAGAAGTTGAGGAGCCTAAGAGGAACAGCAAAGGAAATTTAAAAGGAGTAGCTTCTGACAGTGGGGAGTACTGAGAGCCAAATGAAGAAAGTGCTTCAAGGCATAACGAATCATCAACCATGTCAATAGGTCAAGTGAGATGAGAACTGAGAACTGACTACTAGATTTAGCAATTTGAAGTCATTGGTGACCTTGATGAGAGAAGTTTCAGTGGAATGGTGGAGTGAAATGGGTGTAGAGCAAATGGGGCCTCCTCCTCCTTCTTCTTTATGAACAATTCAATCTTAAAGGCTTAGGGTAGGACCAAGCAAGGTATTATAGTTTCTACAGTAGGTCAGGGGCCCGTGGTGGGATGTCAGAGCTGGAGCAATGTGAGGAGAGCATCTGTGCAGGGGGCAGCCTGGTGAGGCGTATGGGAGCCCAAGTGGGATGTGAAGGTGTCTGCATCAGGCAGAGAGGTTATGGAGTGGGAGCTTGGTTCCATACATGGGAGTTGATCAAATAAGGATAAGGGGAGCCAGGTTTCTCACCAACAGTGAGAGGAGTTACAAATATGGAAAGTAGAAAGCTGGAATGAACCCTGTGGTATAGGACAGGACCCGGTGGTGTCGATGTGAACTCATGGTTACCTATACACATATGTACAGATAAAGAAATATAGATGTAAAAGTGTGTGTGTGTGTGTGCGTGCACACACATGTCCTTGTGTGCATGTGTGTATGAATTCTCTAGCTCCGTCCACTGAGAGGACCCAGGAGCAGCAACTCTTCAGCAATGAGCACACTTAGCATTGAGATCTTGATTTCTAAATACCATTCTCAAGGGAACTAGTGCTCTTGGAGAAAAGAATGATTCCAGGGCTGGGCCAGGGAAATAACAAGAGGACCCTAGAGAATCTTTTTGTGCTGAAAACTAAGGAAGTACTCAAAGAATGAGGGAGACATTCAAAGGACACAGTAGCCAATGATTTAGCCTGTGCCAATTTAAACATAAAAAAATTAATGATGACAGTATCAGATTATAAATCATTCAATAAAAGAGGAAACCACAAGTACATAATAAATTTAAAAAAATAGAATGTTTGATGAGGAATGGGATAGTTATATAGCCTCAAGATCCTTCCCTCAAATTCCAAATATTTCTTAACTACAAAGGAAAAAAGAATACCTTTACATGGAGAAACCTGGAAGACACCACCTTAATCAAGTACTTAAGGTTAATATCACCAGTGACAATTTGAAATCATGTGCCACTGATAGAATGCAGCGAGATGGACACCCCATCAGTTCTCTGCTATTAATGTTTTGTTACTTTAATTAAATCATAAAGAAACAGCAGACAAACCTAAATGGAGTGACATTCTATAAAATAATGGCCTATAATCTTAAAAACTGTCAAGGTCATAAGAGTCAAGGAAGTCTACGGAACTGTGTCTGACAGGACAGCTAAATGCAACCCAGGATTCTGAACTGGGTTCTTTTGCTCAAAGGGACATTATTGGGATGATTTGCAATACTTAAATGGGGTCTGAGGAGTAGAAGGTAGTGATGTATCAATGTTAATTATGCATGATGACTATATTATGATTACGTAGAAGAATGTTTTTACTTGTAGGAAATATTAAAGTATCCAGAGGTGATAGGGCACCTGTTAACAACTTTTCTCAAATGGTTCAGGGAAAAACAAAATTCTTTGCCTTGTATTTGAAACTCTTCTGTAACTTTGAGGTTATTTCTGGAGTAAAAATATTTTTTCTAAAGAAAGGGAAAAGAGATATTAGAAACAGTGAATATGGACAACTTTCTCAAGAAGTTACGTTGCAAAGCAGAGCAAACAAATGAGGCAGTTGCTGGAGAAGGAAACGGGAGGTTCAAGAGAAGAAATTTAAATTTTATTTAAGATGGAGAAATAACACTATGTTTGAATGTTGTTGGAAAGGATGAAATAGAGAACCAAAACTGGTGATTCAGAATGGGCAGTGAACTGCTGGAGCGCGTTCCTGATGAGGGAGATGAGATCTGATGTGCAGTGAAGGAATTTACTTTTGATAAGAGCAAGGATCTCCCTGGATTGACAACTGCTGAAACCCAGCTACCCAGCAACCTCACCAAACTAGACTGGGGCTGAGAACTAGGGAGTAAAGGAAGGGGGACTCTAGACAGTCCCAATAAAAGCCACCAGATTGTGATTTTAGGTTCTGAAAAAATAGGAACCCATTCTAGGCAAATGCCCTGACAGCTTTAAGAAGAAGTAGTTGCCAGTAAGGATAAAAACCAGACCCAAGAATTTAAATGGTGAGTAAGTCTATAGCTCCGTCTTCATTACATCCTGAAATTGAAACACATCTTAAAATTAATGTTGCAAAATGCTTGCAAGCCACCAGACCAACAAGCACTGATAGGTCGTCACTGCCTATGCACGTGGGAAGTTGCCTGTGTGTTAAGGGTATCAGTCATTCAATCACTCCTTCAGCTGAGTTGCCTGCACTAATGGAGCCATCAAGGGTTGACAACTTTAAATTGATGCTTAAAAGGACTTGAAAGATCACGCTGGGACGGAGGCTTAGAATGAGAAGTTATTGTGAACATCGAACATTGCCTGCCACAAGCCTGGCAAGATAGCTGAAGGCAAAAGAAACTGCTACACCTCTGGGAAGAGATCATAAGATTTTCACACTAGGAGCGATTGACCTGATATTTGTCTAGAAAGATCTTTTTACTCAGGTCAAAAGCTGCTGGCTACTTTAAAGTCTTTATTTTTCTTTGAATCATTAATATGTAATTCAAGTAAGGGAAAATTAAAACATCTAGTTTGATCCTTAGTAAATGCAGAAGAAACATCCGTATTCTTTGCTATGCCTTGGAATTATACTGAAAATACAACAGGTGGAATGGTCAGCAAGATTAGTAATGCCACAAATGGAAAGCACCATATCACCATGATGTCCTACATCACCAGGTGCCCGTATCACTGCTGGCGGCCAAAGGTGAGCCTAAAGGATCTCTCCACTATGATTGTGAAAAGCACCCAGGATCAAACTTTGACTGTGATATAGAGAAAGTATAATTGTATGGATAAATATCTACTATTTTAAATTTGTAAAATAAAGTGAATATTCTAAATTATCTTGCCCTCCCTGTTCCTCCAAGGAGATATTAAACTGATGATACACATCAATAGGATTTTTTTAAAAAAGGAAATAGAAGAATTAATTTTCAAAACACGCATCAAGAAAAGTACATGATGGGCTTCCCTGGTGGCGCAGTGGTTGGGAGTCTGCCTGCCGATGCAGGACACGGGTTCGTGCCCCGGTCCGGGAGGATCCCACATGCCGCGGAGCAGCTGGGCCCGTGGGCCATGGCTGCTGAGCCTGCGCGTCCAGAGCCTGTGCTCCGCAATGGGAGAGGCCACAGCGGTGGGGGGCCCGCGTACGGCAAAAAAAAAAAAAAAAAGAAAAGAAAAGTACATGATATTTAATTGATAAATCTCAATAAAGAAAAGACATTCAAAATTATCATCCAAAATAGTTGTGCTTTTTAAGAAGGGAGAACTTTATCTGGCCTGAAAACTAGGCTATTCAGAAAACTACATTTCCTAGGGATTTTGAATTATCAAGCTTTAACAGTACTGCTTCTCTAGCTCCTAGGTATAATGCACAAGGCTAAGAATATACTTGGTGCTTAACAAATATCTACTGAATTTTAAAAATTATATCAACCCTCATAAAAATGAAGTTTTATGCTCAATTATTAATGTATGCCTGGGTTCAAATTAAATTTTTTGCTCCACTTTCAGCAAATCAAATGAATTAGGACTGGATATCTTTGAACACAGCCTTTTCCTCTATAAGTCCTAGACATACTATACCTATTTTATTAACCCTGAAAATACTCTCAATTGGCCTATAAGGAAGGTTGAATCTTACTGTTTCTAATAAGTTGAATGCAAGCATTTTAGGGAAGAGATGTTAAAACTTTCAATTCAAATGCTGGAAAAGTATTTGAAAAGTCCCAAACCTAAGATGTCTGTCCACTCTCTAGAATGAAGCATGATGTCTACCTGGCTTGTTTCTCACTACAGCTTTCCCTGAAGTTCAGTTCCAATGTATTATGAGTCAATTGTCAGAAAGATGATTTACTTATTAGAAACGTTTATATTTGGTTCCATAATTACACATATTTGTCAGTTATGAAAATCAGTCTGTTCTTTTTATGTTGAACTGTTTTCGAAAGAAGGTATACTATAAATGCTGGCTACTTATAATCATACATTTGACATGAAACAATTTACTGTCTTAAAATGATCAATTATGCCCTTCTTTTTGGTATTTCACTGAATTTTATCCTGTTACAATGAGTTTTATTTGGCCAGTGACATCATGCTTGGAATTTCCCAAACTATAAATGTAATTGGAAATGTCATGCAAAATATAGTTCCTAATGTCTTGTTATATGACACTCTTAGTCTGTGAACTTAAAGCTATCCACTAACAAAAATGTTTTCTGACTGCCTGCATATCTCATCACCAAGAAGTAGACAACAATGTCTTTGACATTGAGGACTGTGTAGTCTAGTTTGAAAAATTATCTGATGAAGGTAAAATTATTTAGTAAATTGACTAGTAAGTAGGATCAGAATGGAAAAGGAGGTTCATGAACAAGTGGGGATTTAAGCTGACCTGTAAGAGAGGAGTTGGATTTGGATGATGCCCTAGTCTAGCTGGGCTGCCGTAATAAAATACCAAAAATGGGTGGACTGTAAACAACAGAAATTGATTTCTCAGAGCTCTGGAGGATGTAACGTCTAAGATCAAGGTGCCAGCAGATTTAGTGTCTGTTGAGGGTCTTGCTTCCTGGTTCATAGATGCCCGTGTTCTTGCTGTAACCTCACATGGTAGACGGGGCAAGGGAGTTCTCTGAGTCTTTATAAGGGCACTAATTCCATTCCGGAGGGCTCTGCCTTCATGACCCAATCACTTCCCAAAGGCCCCACCTCCAAATACTATTCCATTGGGTGTTAGGATTTTAACATATGAATTTTGGGAGGGACACAAACATTAGGTCTATAGGACATAGGAAAAGAATAAGAGGAAGGGTGTTCTCAGTGAGGGATCCAGAATAACCAGAGATGGGAATCTGCATAGCATATTCTTGAGATAGTGAGAAGAGCCAGTTGGAAAGGTCTATTGGAACCATTTGGGAGAAATGAGAAATAAATTTGACATTTTTATGTGCAATTTAAAGAGCATCCAACTAGATATGAAGCAATCATTTCACCCAGGCTCCTGGCCTTGGCTTTTTTGCACTTACATCTACATTATTCATGATGTCAACAACACCCTCTGTTAAAGGGCATTCTTCTAGCTTACAATGATTCTCACTCCTCCTTAACTATCTGTCCCCTTCCCAACCATATGGGTGGGTTAGTTCCTAGGAGCCATGTTTGTGCAACGTGGTTCAATTCTAGCGTCAGTTGATTGAAGCTGCATGGCTCATGCAGAACCATGAGTAGAACAAATATACCACTCTAGGAATATGGGAGTGAGACTAAAAGGGTTGACATGAATCTATCTCTTTCTTCATGGAGCTGAAAGTATGACATGTGATCCTCAGAGCCATGGGCAGCCACCTTGTGTCTGCCATATGGAACAGGCAGCTGAGAAATCTATTCCTCTCAAGAAAAGAGAGGCAGCTATACAGGGAGAAACAGAGGCATATCACAGAGCACTTGCAGTTCCCGCTGGCCTTCCAGCTCTCACTCCCCCTGCTTAATCAACTACATTTCTGCTCTTAGATTCTGAGACGCCCTGTATCTTTTATAATCGATCCCTTCTTTCTGCTTAAGTCAGCTTGGGTTAGGTTTCTCTTATTAGAAACCCAGAGTCCTAACATAATGATGAATAAATAGATTTAACTGAAGTCCTACTGTCCTTTGCTTTTATACATGCTCTCTCAACTCGTGCTCTCAGGACAAGCTTTCTTTCACTGGTCTTTGCTCGACAGCAGTGTATCTTGTTGTTTTGTACATCTGAGTGTCACAGTGTCCACAACCTCTCTCTGCTCCTTTCCCCAGAGCCCTTCCCAGCTTTCTTTGGTTTCTCTTTCCTTTCTCTCCTTGAATGAAATGCTAACAAAGAAACACAGAGAGGCTGGGAGTATCATTTATATATGCCTGAGGCTTATGTACAGATAATGGGTTCATTAGTCCAAATCTCTCAGGATCTGGGATGCAAAGGGATAGGAAACAAGAAGGTTTAAAAATGAATATGTTATTCAGACCCTCTCAAGGTAGGGCCTCTCCAGGTTATTCTGGAGGCCACAGGAGGGATAAGGCCACCCCCTGCTTAAGGGACCTTTGACAGCTCCAGTGTCAGCTGTGTCCCCTTTTCCTTGTTCCTTTTTTAAAAAAAATTATTTATTTATTTATTTTGGCTGCACTGAGTCTTACTTGTGGCACATGGGATCTTTAGCTGCGGACTTAGTTGTGACATGCGGACTCTTAGTTGCGGCATGCATGCAGGATCTAGTTCCCCAACCAGGGATAGACCCTGGGCCCCCTGCATTGGGAGCACAGAGTCTTACCCACTGGACTACCAGGGAAGGCCCTCCTTTTCCTTGTTCCTTGTTGCCTCAGCTGTACTAGGCTCTGCCAGATGGACATAAAGCCACTGCCACCTTTATAGCTTGAAGAGGTCACTACTCTAATTGGAAAATCAGAAACCTGAGATCTTCAGAGAGAAGCCCCTTCTTGCTGACGGGATCATGTACCAAAAGTAGGTGGAGAAGCCTGACCACTCAGAAGCCTGGAAGGGACTCCAAAAGGCAAGCCCTAAACCAGCTGGCTGCCAACAGTGTCAACACAGTCGCAGTTTTACCCAAGAGCTAAACTAAAAATAATCTGACACTTCACCACAGCATGCCTGCCTGGCTCTGATGCGCAGAACAAATGCTGAGATACAGGCTGCCACTGCATTTCCAACAATTTCAGGTCTAATGACGTCAAGAGGAATTCAGAGATATGAAAGTGACGATCATGTAGGAAGGCAGTCACTCATTGTTCAGCTCATTAGGCTAATGCTTTGTCGCTCTAGAACAGATAGTGATTTATTTGGTGTCTTCAGAAGCAGTATTCAAAGGGAATCAGGGTGTGGTATTGACCTCTTTCTCATGGTATTTGGTAATTATGCTTTTTGGATATCTTATTTGTGTTAATAATAGGTCCTGTTCATTTTTTGGGTAACCTCTTACCAGACTAGGAGATCCTTGAGAGCAAGAATTGTGTCTTCTTTTTTATCTAGCTCTATACCTCTATAGAGCTATAGAGATCTGACGAGGCCTGGCGATTTAGAAAGCTCTCAATAAAATATTTATTGGTTAAAGGAATAAATGAATAACCGAAAAATAGCAAAAATCCAACCTAATGATGAAGGTTTGGGAAAGTGTCTTAAAGGATATAATGACTGAGTCTTCAAGGAGTCACTGGAGTTGGTAAAGCAGAAACGTAGAGAGGAGGAGAGTGAATGTTAAAGGCATTTGAAATAGCCATCAAGGGAATTAAAAATGGTTCAATATAGCATGTGGGTGAGAGGAAGGGGATGAAGCCGAAAAGTGGGGCAGGGGCTTTGCTATCGAGTTTGAATTTCATTTTCCAGGTGATGGGAATCATGAAAAGATCTTCAGTAAGAGAGGAACCTAATGAGGTTTTCTTGTAGAAAGCTGTCTGTGGCCACATGGAGAGTAAGCGACGGCAGGGATGGAGATGGGGTTGAGACGGGATTGCAAAGATCAGCTAAGAGCACCTTTCAATCAGTAATTCAGGTGAGAGGTGATGAAGGTCTGACCTATGGCTGAAAAGGTTTGGTTTTTTCCTGATCTTCCCACTGTCAGCTTTTCATCACCACCAACACCATCACACCCTCCTTCAGGATGTGGGCCTGGGGATGCTGAGTAGTGACAGAAAATGCCAAACACAGCAGTGCTTTTCAAACACTTTTTTCTTTGTTGGGCCACGCCAAAAGGCAAGGTGGCATTTTCCAGAAGGTCCATGGGCAGAACCAAAAACAAACAAAGAACCGAATGACTCTTTTTGGTGCCACAATCTTTGGGCCACCTCACTTCTCTCAGCAGGTACTGTGCGCACTTGCCATGTTATACTTTTTTTAAGAAAGGAAATTAAAAAAGAAGAGGCAAAAAAGGAGAAGAGGAAGGTAAAAAAAGCACAAGACAGATGGTGAAGACCCTTTATCATATTCATAAATAAAGAAATAAAGTTATTGCAAGAAAGAAGCTGTTTACATTTTGTGGTCCATTACCAGGACTTGAATTTTACAAAGCAGATTCAGGACAGATGGAAATTTGCTCAGTTTACTTATGGAGGAAGACCAGCTCTCCCTTCATGCTCTAGCCCAGACCTGATGGGAGTTGTAAGGAGTAAACCCCTTCCTATAGGACCATGGTTCCCAACCTTAACTATACATTGAAATTAACTGATAATTAAAAGAAATACTGCTGCCTGAATCATACCCTAATAGACTCTAATTTAATTGGTCTACGGTGTGGTCTTAGAATTGGTCCTTTTATGAAATTCCCTGGGTGATATGAATATACAGGTGGGCTGAGAACCACTGCTATACACCAGTGGTCAGCAAAGTTTTTCTCTAAAAGGCCAGAGAGTAAAAATTTTAGGCTTTGTGGGCCACAGGGTCTCTGCTGCAACTACTCTACCCTGCTGTAGTGTGAAAGTAGCCACAGACAGTATGTAAACGAATGGGTGGGGCTGTGTTCTAATAAAGCTTTATTGAGAAAAACAGTCACTGGGCTGGACTTGGCTCGTGAGCCATAATTTATTGACCCTTGTTTTAGAATCACATTCCAAAGGATGGCTGGATTGTTCAGATTGCTAAGTCAGGTATGGACGAATCTTCCAGTTTAAAAAAGGCATCTGAAAGAATGTTCTAATTTTAGTAAAATGAGATATGTTGCTGAGTTCCATTTCATAAAATGCTCAGGTCTTCTGGAAAGTGAAGCTTTGATAGTTGACATAAATTTACTTTACTACCCTACAGTAGCTATCTGTGTGGGTTAATTTACATTGAAAATCTGCCAACAAAAGGTTTAAAGTCCTGGCTTAATATGTTAGGTCCAACTTAAGGCAAAGCTGTCAGGTTAGATCTGGGGAGTGAGAGAAAGAAAGAAGTGGAGTATTAAGTTCCATGAAACCTCTATGCTGTTTGACTTCTCAGGGAGACCACATGTGGTTTTTGCGTTCTGAAGAAAAAAACTCCAGTAAGGTATAAAGAAGAAAAAAAATAACAGGCAGTGGTGGATAGAAGGATTAGACATGAAGATAGACACTAAAAATTAGAACTGACATAAGGACAGAAAAAATTAAACCCAAGTGAGAAGGGGGTCTTGTACAAGGTCAGAGAAATGAACTGGTAGATTTCTATGTTTTATGGGTTTTCCAAATCCCTTGACTAGAATTCAGCCATGAGCCTAAGTTTCGTTTTGACGTCCACATAGAGAACCAGTTTTAATTTATACTACCATTTTATTCTTGAGAAATCCAGAAGAGGCAAAGACACATTAGAAAAATGAACTTCTGCCTAACCATTAAGTTTCTCTTCCACCATCACTGGTTTTATCACTCTCTATAGAAAAGTAGCCAAATGACACATGGCTGCAAGTCACGCTCCTGACAATCAAGGCTTGCTGGGCTGTGTAGGTTACGCCATCCTTACCTTTATCCTATCGATGTTGGCTTCCATCTTCAGCTGTTCTACCAGTTTCCTGGCTTGAGCTATGCTGGCGGTGTTGTTGCTGGCCATTGGAATGCTGGGTGGGTTTTTCAGACACACTGGGAAAGAAAACAAGGAGGAAAAATGCATCAGAGAATTCTCCAGCTGCCAAATGTGCAGATTCATCATAGCTGGGGGATCCCCTCAAAATGGCTATAGTCAGGCCAAGCTCCTCCAGCCATCTACATCCCCTATCCAGCACTGAGTCTGAGTGGCAGGCAGGCCAGAAGATGAGGTTTGTTTTTCCAACTCCCTACCTCTGCCCTTCCATCCTTCTTTGGGGGAAAAAAAAAAGAAGAAAGTTCATCAAATCAGATAAGATATGCTGCCACATTAAGAAAGCAAGTTATTAAATTTATATCAATTTATGAAATAAGTTCAAAATGGTAAGGGTGACAGTATGCATAATTACGGTTGTTATTTATTGGGTACTGCCATTGTTAGATACTGTGTTAAGTGCCCTCAGAGGATAAGGAATGAAAGGTGAGCAGAGGCAGGAATGGTAAATTATATAATCCCTAAGGACTAAAAACACTATGTTTACAATGTTCTCTTGATGGGCTCAAGTGCTGACTCTCTGGTTAACTGTAAGCACCTCAGTCTCTTATACTGCAGAGACACTGCAACAGGACTTGTGGCTTTTGTGTGTTACTTATCCAGCACGGTCTATTTGAAATATGGCTTGATTCACAACCAATTACTTTACTCATAATTCTTCAGGAACAAACTATAATGTCAAGGGGTAGGCGTTGCTATGTCTAAATTGTTACTTGCATCGATGAGTAGACCAGTGGTATTCTAAATGAAGTACAACAGACTTAATACTTTTATGAATATGGAATGGAACATAAATGTTTAGAGAGTGGAGTTCTGTACCTATGTAGATGGTGAGATGGTTTCTTTGTCTCTGGCTCTACCAGACCCACTCCCATCCTTGTCCCCCAATCCCTTCAAGTCCTATCCCAATTTCATTTCTCTTCTAATGATTTCTTGACCCACCATCTCACTTTATTCTTGTTGTTCATCTCAGAAAGTATCCTATTTATTTTCAGTGCCCATTTCCCCCACATTCTCATCAGGTCTTGCTCCATGTCAAGGTGCCATATACTATTTCAGGGCCGTCGATGTAAATTTGCCCCTTGAGGTCACTGACACCCAATAGTGAAGGAATGTCTGAGAGCTGCAATTTAACTAGAGTGCACGACCCAAGAAATGAGAAACATTAAACACTGCTTCAGTCACCACCAGTCATATCTTGTTCTGAAGATATTATATTAAAAACCGTGACTTCTACTAGCTTTGGGGAATATTTTTATCTAGGGATAAAGTAGGATCAGGCTACTATCTCAAAAAGGAAAGAGGACACATAGAAAACCTACAGAAAGAAAAATAACCCATAATAAGTTCAGTACATAGGTTTTTACATATCCATGAAAATCAAGAAACAATTTTTATTTTAATTACCAAAAAAGCAAAAGTCTATGAGTTATCTTCTTTGGTTCTTATTTCTTGACATTTAACTCTCTGTAACCAAAGAGGTCCCTTCATGGATAGTGTTATTTTATAAAGAATACTGCAAAAGCCAGCCCAACAACATTTATAGTATAAATTGGAGGATAGTAAACTGTTCCCTCAATTTATTTTCAAAGGGTTTGGAGACAATAAAATGGGAAGGAAGACTGAAAGAATTTTGAAGCCACAAAGATCTCTGAACTCTACTTTCAGATGCTTGAAGATCAAGGGAGGGATCCTGCATGCAAAAACAAACAAACAAAAAAGGAGGCTTTAACAACAACTGCGATTTCATCAGTATGGTTAGGGACCTAATCATCTTAGCCCCACAGGGAAATTATGTGCCCCCAAATCAAATGGACATCCACCAGCCTTGCAAAACTTCACAGGGCCAAGATGGAGTATTGACTTATCCAGTAGAGTAGCCTAACTCTTCCAGTGATCCAAGGTGGAAGGAGCCCTGGTCTACAGGCCTCTGGACACTGTTCTGTAAAGTTCATGTTTCCTCCAAACTAGAATTTATCACACTAGAATACAGACTATCACAGAATTTCCAAATCCTCATTGGGCCTGAGGGACCTCTGAGAATCTGGTCAGCTATTCTTCTGCCCTTGAATCTAAACCAGATAACATAGTAACCTGTGGCAGAGACCACTGCTTGCTCCCAATACCCCTTTTCCTCTTCTTCATTCGTGATAACAATTTTTTTTTTTCTTTTTAACAGAGACCACAAGAACCTTGAATTTTAGTTGGGGACATTTTGCTGAAAGATGCATTCTCAGGTTCCTTTGCAGCTTGGTGTCCTGATATGACTAAGTTTGGCCAATGAGACATAAGCAGAAGTGTCATGAAGGGAAGGGATGTGCCCTTTGCCTCCCCTTCTTCCTAGAAGGGGCCTAGAAGATAGTCATATTGACCACAGAACTCCATCTTGAACATCTGGGCTACACTCCAGGAGGAGCAGGAAGGATCTGGGTCCTTACTGATACTGTAGAGACACCATGCCAGCTGTGAACTGGCTGCCATCTATGTGAAGAGAAATAAGCACCTATCTTGTTTACGCCACTATTATTAAGGGTTTCTCTACTGTTGGCTCACAGGTCTGCCATTAACTGATTAAATAACCCATTATTTTTATTTGAGTATCCAGGAAAGTCTATGTCCTAATGCCTGTTAATGTTCCCTGGAAAAAGCTGTAGCTGTCCTGAGGAGGCTGAGATGGAAAGTGTATGCATTTTCTATTGCTGCTGTAACACCTTACTACAAATTTAGTAGCTTAAAGAATATAAATGTATCTTAATAGTTCTGGAGGTTAGAAGTCTGAAAGAGATCCCACTGGGCTAAAGTCAAGATATTGGCAGGGCTTCATTCCTTCTGGAGGTCTAAAGGAAAATGTCTCCTTTCCTCACACAGCTTCTAAAGGTTGCCAGCATTCCTGGGCTCTTGGCTTTTTTCTTCATCTTCAAAACCAACAAAGGTGAGTTGACTCCTTCTCACTCTACATCACTCTAACCTCTTCGGTAGTCACCTCTCTCTCTGACTCTCCTCTGCCTCCTTCTTCCACTTTTAGGAACCATTGTAACCACACTGGGTCCACTCTGATAATACAGGTTAATCTCTGTATCTTTAGGTCAGATGATTAGCAACCTTAATTCCATTTGCAACCTTAATTCCCTTTGCCATGTAACATAACAATCTGCAGGTTCCAGGTATGGGGACATGGACATCTTTGGGGGCCTTTATTCTACCTACAGTGGAAGGAGACCTCTGTGCAGGTAGAGAAGGAAAGTGGAAAGGTGGGATGTTGAGGTGGGAAAGAAGAGGGATGGGGCAGGACGTAAGATTAGAAAGGCTGGGGAGAGAATAAATAAAACCTAAATGGACTTAAGAAAAAAAAGTAGACAAAGACTTTGGTTTGTGCTTCTAGCTTTAAGAAGATCCTGTATGTTTTTCTTTCACCATATGACCCAACAAAATCTAGGGCCACTTTCAGAATCACTTAGTGCATTTTCCTCTTTTTCACATCCGGCTGCTTTCCCGTAAAAGCGATGAAGAAATCCCCCTCCTGAAAACTGAAAGAACTGTAGAGTCCTAGACCAGTGTTCCAAAGAAGTATGTGATATTGAGATTTATAAGAAATATATATTTGGTCTTTGACCTATTCTTGGCACAGAGCTCCTAAAACCCTCGGAATCTCCTGTGGTAAGACCAATAAAGGTCTTTAGTTATGTTAATGAGGTGACTTTTGGAAAGCCCTTAGGCAACCTGAGGATGGGGGAGCTGTTTGCCATGAGAACCAACCATGTGATTAGAGGGTTGAAACTCTCAGAACTCACCCCCAACCCCAACCGCCTGAAAGGAAAAAAGGGCTGAAGGTTGAATCAGTTGCCAGTGGCCAATGATTTAATTAATCACGACTACGTAAAGAAGGCTCCACAAAAACCCAAAAGGACAGGGTTTGGAGAGCTTCCAGGTTGGTGAACGCGTGGAGATGCTGGAAGAGTGGCCCACCCAGAGAGGGTATGGGAGCTCTGCACCCTTTCTCCATACCTTGCCCTTTGCATCTCTTCCATCTGGTTGTTCCTGAGTTACATTCCTTTATAATAAACTGGTAACCTAGTATGTAAAATGTTTCTCTGAGTTCTGTAATAGTAAATTAATCAAAACCAAGGAAGAGGTCATGGGAATCTCTGATTTATAGCCAGTCAGTCAGAAGTACAGGTAACAACCTGGGCTTGCAATGGGGGGCCTGAATTGTGTTGGTGGGTAGGGGGAGGAGAAGGCAGTCTTGTAAGATCAACCCTTAACCTGTGGAACCTGATGCTATCCCTGGGTAGGCAGTGTCAGAATTAAAGAATTAAGTTAAATTGTAGGACACTCAACTGGTGTCAGAGGATTGTTTATTGGTGTGAAGGGAACTGCCCCCCTCCACACATTGGGATTGGGTCCTGGAGCCCTACTGAAGTATGTATTTTCCTAAAAAGTGACTATGGTAAATAAGAAAAAGTTAGCTTATCTTCTAAGCTTGAAGCATTTGGACAATGCATCACACACACTCACACACACACACACACACACACACACACACACACACACACACACATACCTCTTTTCATCTTACAAATCTGAAACTCTGTACCCATTAAACAATAACACCCATTCCTTTCTCCCCCAGCCTGGGAAACTACCATTCTACTTTCTGTCTCTATAATTTTGATTACTCTAGGTACCTCACAGAAGTGGAATCATACAGTATTTGTCTTTACATGACTGTCCTGTTTCACTTAGCATAATGTCCTCAAGGTTCATTCATGTTGTAGCATGTGTCAGAATTTCCTTCCTTTTTAAGGCTGAATAATATTACATTCTATGTATACACCATATTTTATCAATTCATCTGTTGAGGGACACTTGGGATGCTTTCACGTTCTAGCTACTGTGAGTAATGTTGCTGTGAATATGGGAGTACACATATCTCTTCAAGACTCTGCTTTCAGTTCTTTTGAGTATATACCCAGAAATGGAGTTGTTGGATCATATAGGGTAAGTCTATTTTTAATTTTTTGAGGGACAGCAATACTGTTTTCCGTAGCAGCTGTACCATTTTACATTATCACTAAAAGTGCACAAGGGTTCCAGTTTCTCTTCATCCTCATGAACACATTCTTTTTTTTTCTTTTTTTAAAATAGTAGCCATCCTAATGGGTGTGAGGTGGTACCTCATTATAGTTCAATTTGCATTTCCCAAATGAGTAGTGATATGACTTTTCATGTGTTCATTGGCCATTTGGATATCTTTTTTTGGAGAAACGTCTATTCAAGCCTTTTAAAATCAGGATTGTTGTTGTTGAGTTTTAGGAATTTTCTATATATTCTGGATACCAATCTCTAATCAGATATATGGTTTGCAAATATTTTCTCCCATTCCATGGATTGCCTTGTCACTCTGTTGATAGTGTACTTTGATGCATAAAAGTTTTTAATTTTCAGAAAGTCAAATTTTTCTATTTTTTTCTTTGGTTGCCTATGCCTTTGGTGTTAGAGCCGGGAAATCACTGCCAAAACTAAAGTTGTGAATGTTATGCTCCATTATTTTGAAGGAGAAAAGAATATGCCACTCCAAGATATGTCACTATGGCATACTGGTTATTTTGAATTGAAGTTAGTTGAGAAAATAGCCAGTGCAAGAAGAATACCCTCACTCTCTTTGTCCTCCTGAAAGCAGGAAATAAATCTCCTGTGTGAAGGCACCCTCCCTCTACCAGGAAGGTAGAAGGCATCCTTATTGCCAGAGACAGGAAATTCAGAGCCCAGAAGGCTGTATCGACAAACCTTGTTACTTCTTCAGTAATTTGCTATCCCAAGCCCAGGTCCATTCATCTTGTTGATTCTTCACAAACGTATTGTTTCCCTGTCTAAAAGGTATAAAAGCTGCCTGCTTTGGTCACTTCTTTGAGTCTCATTTCTTTATGGGCTCATGTATATGTACAAAATTAAATTTGTTTTTCTCCTGTTAATCTTTTTTTTTTTTTTTTTTGCGGTACGCAGGCCTCTCACTGTCGTGGCCTCTCCCGTTGTGGAGCACAGGCTGCGGACGCGCGGGCTCAGCGGCCATGGCTCACGGGCGCAGCCGCTCCGCGGCATGTGGGATCTTCCCGGACAGGGGCACGAACCCGTGTTCCCTGCCTCGGCAGGCGGACTCTCAACCACTGCCCTACCAGGGAAGCCCTCTCCTGTTAATCTTATGTCAATTTAATTATTAGACAAGCCAAAGAATCGAGAATGGAAGAAGGGGAAAGTTTTCCTCCTCTCCAGTTTTGGTGCCTGTACACAGTTCACTCTCGGGCTGCGGCAGCTGAGAGACGCTGGGAGCTCTGGTGGGTGCTGGCAGAAGGAAAGAATTCGTACCAAATCAGTCTCCCAGGTCTCTGCCTGCAAGGTCTCGTAGAAGTGAGAATGGTAAGAATCCTTTTCTTTTTCTAAATTCAGATTAGTAGGAGAAAATATTTTTATGAATTAGTTCCTTGGGTATGGCAACTTGTAAAGATAGGTTGTGAGTACTCTTGTTATCTATTTATTCCTTTTCTCCCAGAGATGGTCATTGTTTTCCTTTTTCTCTGCCTTTTGTGTCATTTCTCATAAGGAGAAGAACCATAGGGCAGAACACAGGCATAGGTTCTAGAAGCCTGTTGTCTGATCTGGTTTCACACACTGGTGAGTTAACGGTTCTCAAGAGACTGGGAGCTATTTAGACAAACTTTGCTCTGGGTCCTCTAATGTAAAAACTGGGTGAAGTTTTCCTTTCATCTGGTTCTATGTCCTGAAAGCATAACTTTATGAGCAGTAAGAATATTCTCTGGTTTCTGCTAGCCGGAGAATGCAAGTAATAGCTTGCACTTGGTGGCCAGTTGAATAGACTGGATTCCAAGACATGAAGTCACAAGCAATGTTCTCTTTGTCCAACTGTGCCATCTTTCAGGGAAGTTTGTTATAAGGGGCCTTTGTCGTCTCAGCCTTCGTTGTCTTGCTAGTGCTGGAAAAGTCTCATTCTATGAATGCCTGCCTGGTGTCATAGATTAGTAGGTCTGTGACTAGAGTGGCCTCATGCTCTTGTGAGAGACCAGAGCCACTGTTTGCACTATACCATTCTTACTACCTATGACAACAACGGTCTTTGCTTTCTTAGGTTAAATCTGGAATGAAGTTTCTGGATCTTCTGAGGACTATGTCTTTTGTACTGTCCTTTGTGATGCCTCTTGCATCCATGGTTAAACTGTAAAAAGACTTACTGGTTTGAGTCTCTATTGAGATTAATGTAAGTTCCTACTCATCAATGGCCAAAGGATCCTTTGAACTGGCAATATTTGAAAGAAAGAGAGTTTTTAAGAGCGCTCTCATTCTAAACGACTGTCTTACTGGTACCTATGGAAAGACCAAATTAAAAAGAGAACACAAGGGCTTCCCTGGTGGCATAGTGGTTGAGAGTCCGCCTGCCGATGCAGGGGACACGGGTTCGTGCCCTGGTCCGGGAGGATCCCACATACCGCGGAGCGGGTAGGCCCATGAGCCATGGCTGCTGAGCCTGCGTGTCCGGAGCCTGTGCTCCGCAATGGGAGAGGCTACAACAGTGAGAAGCCCGCGTACCGAAAAAAAAAAAAAAAAAAAAGAGAACACAAAGGAATATAATGTCTAGCCTTAGGGACCCTCTTAACAAGATGAAAGAACAGACATTTGACTTAGAAAAAAAAAGTAAAGACCACATCCAACATAAATTCCCCCTTTAAAAAATCTGGCCCCATCTCCTCAGTAAATTCCCTTAGCTCCCCAAACTCCTCCACCTTCCCCTTAAACACCCAGCTGCCTGTTTTAACTTCCCATTCCCTAAAAGATTTATAGAGAGCACTCTGATCTCTAGGCCTCAAGTATTCAGGTTACTCATGCAAATGCCGGAAGCCGGGAAGTAAATTTAACAGACGTATCCAGGATGGAGAGTAAGGCTTTCTTTGCTATTCCTTACAACTCCTCCTACTTTCCAGGGTTCCATAATCAGGCTCTGCCAGCTTCAGGTCTTTCTATACAATGTCCTTTGTAGCTGTATCCTGGACCCCTCCACCCAACACCACAAAGAATTCATATCCCCTGGAAAGCAACAGACCTTTTAAATGACAAAGCCCTTTACCTCCACTTTCAGAAGATCCTACCAAATTTAAAGATGTATTTAAAAGAGTATTGGCCATTTACAGCCCTTCTCCCAGAGGAAACAGATGACCAGAACTTCTCCCAGGCCCTCCTATAAAATGGTCAGGAAATGGACCAGCTGATGTTTAGCAAATATTACATTATATTATATATTAAATATTATATATGATATGCAAAGGTAGAGGCTTTCCCGCCCAAGGTGAATTGGTCTAAGGTTAAATTGTACACTCACAAAAAGGAGAACATCCAAAGGCCTTTATAAAATGCTTTGTACAGACTTTTCAAAGGCATACTGCATTAAGCCCTGAAGCCCCAGAATACAGAAATCTTTTAATTTCTTCCTTAATATGAAATTTTCTCCTAAATTTAAAAAGGCAAATTCAAAATAGTGTGCCTGGGTGAACTAGTCAACCTCTAAGCATTATGATGGAAGCCCCTACCCAATTCTTTGAAGACAGATTGCAGGAGAAAAAAAGGAACTATAATCAACAATACTTGATTTGCAACTTGAATCTTCAGAAAAACAAAAGCAGAGCTCTGAGAGCAGCTCAAAGTCCACTCAGACCCTTTCCCATTTGCCTTCAGGTATTTGCAGATATAATTAAAAAATCAAGACATTGGAAGTACAATTGTCCTGACTTAAGAAAAAGAAGGAAAAAATTAAATAGTAATTACCTTAGACTTCTGATAATAGATACACTCCCAAATTCCTACGTTCTTTCCCTGTCCCTTGAAGATCTAAATCTTATCATGTATTTATAAAGCAAACAGCTCAAGAGGTAAATAGAACACTGCTCACAGTTGCCTGAGACACAAGATAAAAAAAGGAGGGGGGAGGCTTTTAAAAATACAAACTACTATAAACTCACTGGCCTAAATCTAGTCCACAGCATTCATAAGATTACTTGTCAAGGACAAACACAAATCTTAAAAGTCTCCTGCACAAACATTAGTAAAAAGCTTTAGCCATTTAAGAGAGTGAGCTTAACTTGTTCTGTCCTACAGAGATATAATTTGAATTCAACTGTTATTTATAAACTAGCGAGTGTTATTTTATTGTACCTGATTCATGGCTAAAGTTTTAGAACAAAAGCTATAAAGTCTCTGTGTCTGTCTGTGTGTTTACATATGTCTATAAATCTATGTTATGTATATGTGATATTTTTCTACCTCTGTATGGTATTGCCAAAATCATTTTGTAAATGAGCTCTATTTAACTGGCTTAAACTTAAGCTCTTATGAATTAAGCATTCCTAAAACTCAGAAACATAGAAACTAACTCAAATGTTTTTCAAGTTCATGTGATGTGGGATATCCTTTGCTAAATAAATGCTAGTTTAAGTTCGTTAAAATAGACATGCCTTCAGAATCATCAGCATTAAATATAATGCAGACATGCAACTTTTATTCTACCTGGGTTTACTAGTCAAGTAAGCTCATGTTATCTCTGTTGCAAAATTTGTAAACAAGAAAAATAACTCAAAATGATGGCTGGCCACTTTGATGTCTTAGGAAATTTTCATGAGTGATCTAGATATGACTGTTGGGAACAAGTGAATTAAATAAATGTAAGTGGGCTAAAAATTTTTAAGTGAACTTTTCAATAATAATTATGTTTTATGATATATACTTAAATAGTTTCCCAACTCCCTTTGGTAACTTATACCCTTAGAGTTTTGCTAAGTTAAATTAAATGATAGAAATGTATGGAATATCTAGATAATTTCCAAATAAGATAAGACACAGAAACATTAATTATTGAACATGGGTTTATCCACTTTTGGTTTCTGATTACAGAGAAACTAAAGATATTTGGGTCTATTAGGAAATATTATGTACCACATTGAAAGGTTACAATACAAAGAAACATATGCTTTTAGAAATTATAAAATGTATTCATAAATTTGCCAATCCAAGAATGCAGGTATAATGTACAATTCACAACTGCTTACTTCTTGGTTTTTACTAGAAATTAAGGTTTCTACAAATTAAAAATTCTAATTAATAAATGTAATTGGAACTACCAAAAATAATAAGAAAAACATTTCTGTGTAAGAAAAGTAGGTTGTGTTTAGGGTTAAAAAAGGTATGAGGGGGATTCAGGAGAAGATGGCAGAAGAGTAGGACGCCAGAGAGATCACCTTCCTCCCCACAGATACATCAGAAATACATCTACATGTGGAACAACTCCTATAGATCACCCACTGAACGCTGACAGAAGACCTCAGACCTCCCAAAAGGCAAGAAACTCCCCACGTACCTGGGCAGGGCAAAAGAAAAAAGAATAAACAGAGACAAAAGAATAGGGACGGGCCCTGCACCAGCGCGAGGGAGCTGTGAAGGAGGAAAGGTTTCCACAAACTAGGAAGCCCCTTTGAGGGCGGAGACTGCGGGTGGCGGAGCGGGGACGCTTCGACACCGCGGAGGAGAGCGTAGCCACCCGGGTGCGGAGGGCAAAGCGGAGAGATTCCCGCACAGACGATCGGTGCCGACCAGCACTCACCAGCCCAAGAGGCTTGTCTGCTCACCCGCCGGGGCGGGAGGGGGCTGGGAGCTGAGGCTCGGGCTTCGGTCGGAGCGCTGGGAGAGGACTGGGGTTGGCGGCGTGAACACAGCCTGAAGGGGGCTAGTGCGCCATGGCTAGCCAGAAGGGAGTCCGGGAAAACGTCTGAACCTGCCGAAGAGGCAAGAGACTTTTTCTTGCCTCTTTGTTTCCTGGTGCGCGAGGAGAGGGGATTAAGAGCGCTGCTTAAAGGAGCTCCAGAGATCGCGCGACCCGCAGCTATCAGCGCGGACCCCAGAGACAGGCATGAGATGCTAAGGCTGCTGCTGCCACCACCAAGAAGCCTGTGTGCGAGCACAGGTCACTATCCACACCGCCCCTCCTGGGAGCCTGCACAGCCCACCACTGCCAGGGTCCTGTGATCCAGGGACAACTCCCCCAGGAGAACGCACGGCACGCCTCAGGCTGGTGCAACATCCCGCTGGCCTCTGCCGCTGCAGGCTCGCCCCTCATCCGTACCCTTCCCTCCCCCTGGCCTGAGTGAGCCAGAGCCCCCGAATCAGCAGTTCCTTTAACCCTGTCCTGTCTGAGCAAAGAACAGACACCCTCAGGCAACCTACACGCAGAGGCAGGGCCAAATCCAAAGCTGAACCCCGGGAACCCTGCGAACAAAGCAGAGAAAGGGAAATCTCTCCCAGCAGCCTCAGGAGCAGTGGATTAAATCTCCACAATCAACTTGATGTACCCTGCATCTGTGGAATACCTGAATAGACAACGAATCATCCCAAACTGAGGTGGACTTTGGGAGCAAGATAGATGATTTTTTTCCCCTTTTCCTCTTTCTGTGAGCGTGTATGTGTATGCTTCTGTGTGAGATTTTGTCTGTATAGCTTTGCTGTCACCATTTGTCCTAGGGTTCTGTCCGTCCGTTTTTTGTTTCTTTTACTTTTTAAAATTTTCTTCTTAATAATTTTTTTTTATTTTAATAACTTTATTTTATTTTATTTTTATTTTATTTTATCCTCTTTCTTTCTATTTTTTCTCCCTTTTATTCTGAGCCATGTGGAGGACAGTCTCTTGGTGCTTTAGCCAGGCGTCAGGGCTTGCCACTGAGGTTGGAGAGCCAACTCCAGGACACTGGTCCACAAGAGACCTCCCAGCTCCACGTAATATCAAACGGCGAAAATCTCCCAGAGATCTCCATCTCAACAACAACACCCAGCTTCACTCAACGACCAGTAAGCTACAGTGCTGGACAACCTATGCCAAACAACTAGCAAGACAGACACAGCTTCATCCGTTAGCAGAGAGGCTGCCTAAAATCATAATAAGGCCACAGACACTCCACAACACACCACCAGACATGGACCTGCCCACCAGAAAGACAAGATCCAGCCTCATCCACCAGAACACAAGCACTAGTCCCCTCCACCAGGAAACCTACACAACCCACTGAACCAACCTTAGCCACTGGGGACAGACACCAAAAACAATGGGAACTACGAACCTGCAGCCTACGAAAAGGAGACCCCAAACACAGTAAGATAGGCAAAATGAAAAGACAGAAAAACACACAGCAGATGAAGGAGCAAGGTAACACCCACCAGACCTAACAAATGAAGAGGAAATAGGCAGTCTACTTGAAAAAGAATTCAGAATAATGATAGTAAAGATGATCCAAAATCTTGGAAATAGAATAGACAAAATGCAAGAAACATTTAACAAGGACCTAGAAGAACTAAAGATGAAACGAACAACGATGAACAACACAATAAATGAAATTAAAAATACTCTAGATGGGATCAATAGCAGAATAACTGAGGCAGAAGAACGGATAAGTGACCTGGAAGATAAAATAGTGGAAATAAGTACTGCAGAGCAGAATAAAGAAAAAAGAATGAAAAGAACTGAGGACAGTCTCAGAGATGTCTGGGAGAGCATTAAATGCACCAACATTCGAATTGAAGGGGTCCCAGAAGAAGAAGAGCAAAAGAAAGGGACTGAGAAAATATTTGAAGAGACTATAGTTGAAAACTTCCCTAATATGGGAAAGGAAATAGTTAATCAAGTCCAGGAAGTACAGAGAGTCCCATACAGGATAAATCCAAGGAGAAACACACCAAGACACATATTAATCAAACTATCAAAAATTAAATACAAAGAAAATATATTAGAAGCAGCAATGGAAAAACAACAAACAACACACAGGGGAATCCCCTTAAGGTTAACAGCTGAACTTTCAGCAGAAACTCTGCAAGCCAGAAGGGAGTGGTAGCACATATTTAAAGTGATGAAGGAGAAAAACCTACAAACAAGATTACTCTACCCAGCAAGGATCTCATTCAGATTTGATAGAAAAATTAAAAACTTTACAGACAAGCAAAAGCTGAGAGAGTTCAGCACCACCAAACCAGCTTTACAACAAATGCTAAAGGAACTTCTCTAGGCAAGAAACACAAGAGGAGGAAAACACCTACAGTAACAAACCCAAAACAATTAACAAAATGGGAATAGGAACATACATATCAATAATTACCTTAAATGTAAATGGATTAAATGCTCCCACCAAAAGACACAGACTGGCTAAATGGATACAAAAACAAGACCTGTATATATGCTGTCTACAAGAGACCCACTTCAGACCTAGGGACACATACAGACTGAAAGTGAGGGGATGGAAAAAGATATTCAATGCAAATGGAAATCAGAAGAAAGCTGGGGTAGCAATTCTCATATCAGACAAAATAGACTTTAAAATAAAGACTTTTACAAAAGACAAAGAAGGACACTACATAATGATCAAGGGATCAATCCAAGAAGAAGATATAACAATTGTAAATATTTATGCACCCAACATAGGAGCACCTCAATACATAAGGCAAATACTAACAGCCATAAAAGGGGAAAGCAACAGTAACACAATCATAGGAGGGGACTTTAACACCCCACTTTCACCAATGGACAGATCATCCAAAATGAAAATAAATAAGGAAACACAAGCTTTAAATGATGCGTTAAACAAGATGGACTTAATTGATATTTATAAAGCATTCCATCCAAAAACAACAGAATACACGTTTTTCTCAAGTGCTCATGGAACATTCCCCAGGATAGATCATATCTTGGGTCACAAATCAAGCCTTGGTAAATTTAAGAAAATTGAAATCATATCAAGTATCTTTTCCGACCACAATGCCATAAGACTAGATATAAATTACAGGAAAAGATCTGTAAAAAATACAAACACATGGAGGCTAAACAATACACTATTTAATAACGAAGTGATCACTGAAGAAATCAAAGAGGAAATCAAAAAATACCTAGAAACAAATGACAATAGAGACACGATGACCCAAAACCTATGGGATGCAGGAAAAGCAGTTCTAAGAGGGAAGTTTATAGCAATACAATCCTACCTTAAGAAACAGGAAACATCTCAAATAAACCACCTAACCTTTCCCCTAAAGCAATTAGAGAAAGAAGACCAAAAAACCCCAAAGTTAGCCAATGGAAAGAAATCATAAAGATCAGATCAGAAATAAATGAAAAAGAAATGAAGGAAATGATAGCAAAGATCAATTAAAGTAAAAGTTGGTTCTTTGAGAAGGTAAACAAAATTGATAAACCATTAGCCAGACTCATCAAGAAAAAAAGGGAGAAGACTCAAATCAATAGAATTAGAAATGAAAAAGGAGAAGTAGCAACTGACAGTACAGAAATACAAAGGATCATGAGAGATTACTACAAGCAACTGTATGCCAATAAAATGGACAACCTGGAAGAAATGGACAAATTCTTAGAAATGCACAACCTGCTGAGACTGAACCAAAAAGAAATAGAAAATATGAACAGACCAATCACAAGCACTGAAATAGAAACTGTGATTAAAAATCTTCCAACAAACAAAAGCCCAGGACCAGATGGCTTCACAGGCAAATTCTATCAAACATTTAGAGAAGAGCTAACACCTCTCCTTCTCAAACTCTTCCAAAATATAGCAGAGGGAGGAACACTCACAAACTCATTCTACCATCACCCTGATACCAAAACCAGAAAAAGATGTCACAAAGAAAGAAAACTACAGGCCAAATCACTGATGAACATAGATGCAAAAGTCCTCAACAAAATACTAGCAACAGAATCCAACAGCACATTAAAAGGATCATACACCATGACCAAGTGGGGTTTATCCCAGGAATGCAAGGATTCTTCAATATAGGCAAATCAATCAATGTGATACACCATATTAACAAATTGAAGGAGAAAAACCATATGATCATCTCAATAGATGCAGAGAAAGCTTTCAACAATATTCAATACCCATTTATGATAAAAACCCTAAAGAAAGTAGGCATAGAGGGAACTTTCCTCAACATAATAAAGGCCATATATGACAAACCCACAGCCAACATCGTCCTCAATGGTGAAAATCTGAAACCATTTCCACTAAGATCAGGAAGAAGACAAGGTTGCCCACTCTCACCACTCTTATTCAACATAGTTTTGGAAGTTTTAGCCACAGCAATCAGAGAAGAAAAGGAAATAAAAGGAATCCAAATCATAAAAGAAGTAAATCTGTCACTGTTTGCAGATGACATGATACTCTACATAGAGAATCCTAAAGATGCTACCAGAAAACTACTAGAGGTAATCAATGAATCTGGTAAAGCAGCAGGATACAAAATTAATGCACAGAAATCTGTCTTTCATATACGCTAGTGATGAAAAATCTGAAAGTGAAATCAAGAAAACACTCCCATTTACCACTGCAACAAAAAGAATAAAATATCTAGGAATAAACCTACCTAAGGAGACAAAAGACCTGTATGCAGAAAATTATAAGACACTGATGAAAGAAATTAAAGATGATACAAATAGATGGAGAGATATACCATGTCCTTGGATTGGATGAATCAACATTGTGAAAATGACTCTACTACCCAAAGCAATCTACAGATTCAATGCAATTCCTATCAAACTACCAGTGGCATTTTTCATAGAACTAGAACAAAAAATTTCACAATTTGTATGGAAACACAAAAGACCCCGAAAAGCCAAAGCAATCTTGAGAACGAAAAATGGAGCTAGAGGAATCAGGCTCCCTGACTTCAGACTATACTACAAAGCTACAGTAATCAAGACAGCATGGTACTGGCACAAAAACAGAAATATAAATCAATGGAACAGGTTAGAAAGCTCAGCGATAAACCCACGCTCATATGGTCACCTTATCTTTGATAAAGGAGGCAATAATATACAGTGGAGAAAAGATAGCCTCTTCAATAAGTGGTGCTGGGAAAACTGGACAGCTACATTTAAAAGAATGAAATTAGAACACTCCTTAACACCACACACAAAAATAAACTCAAAATGGATTAAAGACCTAAATGTAAGGCCAGACACTATCAAACTCTTAGAGGAAAACATAGGCAGAACACTCTATGACATAAATCACAGCAAGATCCTTTTTGACCCACCTCCTAGAGAAATGGAAATAAAAACAAAAATAAACAAATGGGACCTAATGAAACTTCAAAGCTTTTGCACAGCAAAGGAAACCATAAAGAAGACAAAAAGACAACCAGGATTAGTCTCCAAAATTTACAAGCAGCTCATGCAGCTCAATAACAAAAAAACAAACAACCCAATCCAAAAATGGGCAGAAGACCTAAACAGACATTTCTCCAAAGAAGATATACAGATTGCCAACAAACACATGAAATGATGCTCAACATCACTAATCATTACAGAAATGCAAATCCAAGCTATAATAAGGTATCATCTCACACCAGTCAGAATGGCCATCATCAAAAAATCTAGAAACAATAAATGCTGGAGAGGGTGTGGAGAAAAGGGAACACTCTTGCACCGTTGGTGGGAATGTAAATTGATACAGCCACTATGGAGAACAGTATGGAGGTTCCTTAAAAAACTACAAATAGAACTACCATACAACACAACAATCCCACTACTGGGCGTATACCCTGAGAAAACCATAATTCAAAAAGAGTCATGTACCATAATGTTCATTACAGCTCTATTTACAACAGCCAGGACATGGAAGCAACCTAAGTGTCCATCAACAGATGAATGGATAAAGAAGATGTGGCACATATATACAATGGAATATTACTCAGCCATAAAAAGAAACAAAATTGAGTTATTTGTAGTGAGGTGGATGGACCTAGAGTCTGTCATACAGAGTGAAGTAAGTCAGAAAGAGAAAAACAAATACCGTATGCTAACACATATATATGGAATCTAAGAGAAAAAGAAAAGGTCATGGGATAGGGATAAGACAGGAATAAAGACACAGACCTACTAGAGCATGGACTTGAGGATATGGGGAGGGGGAATGGTGAGCTGTGACAAAGTGAGAGAGTGGCATGGACATATATACACTACCAAACGTAAAATAGATTGCTAGTGGGAAGTATCTGCATAGCACAGGGAGATCAGCTACGTGGTTCATGACCACCTAGAGGGGTGGGATAGGGAGGGTGGGATAGGGAGGGTGGGAGGGAGGGAGATGCAAGAGGGAAGAGATATGGGAACATATGTATATGTATAACTGATTCACTTTGTTATAAAGCAGAAACTAACATGCCATTGTAAAGCAATTATACTCCAATAAAGATGTTAAAAAAAAAGGTATGAGGTATGAAGATGCATTTTTCTTAAGGGAAATGAAGGTAACTTTATCTTAAAGTAAGGCTTGTTATTTCACAATGGGAAAAAGAGAAACAAAGGACAAACTAAATGAAAATAGAAAGTTGGGAAGTGAGAGAGACTTTTACCTTGGGTAATGGAGCTGGCTAAAATGAATTGTTAATATAAGGGTTTAAAAATAAGCTTTAATATCAACAGTGTGCTTATGTAAAACTAAAGTTTAATTTTCTGCTTAAAAGAGCAAGTTTTATTGAACTCTTGGTCTGCTCCTGATAAGAGATTGTGAAAGGTTTTTCTTTACCTTGTAAGTAATCTGCCTAGGAAGCAAAGATTTTATGTTTTACCAAAATAATTTTCTGTGCTTCATGTTGTCTTTATCAGGTCTTTGATTACCTAAGTGAGCCTTAATAATAAGAGCTAAATTTTGCTTAAAACTATGTAACCTTCTGTATTTGCCTTTAAAATCTTTTATCATTTTAATTAAATAATTATTGTTTCATAATTATCTGTGATCTTATTTAGTCAAGTGTCCAAACCCTTTGATATTTTTGACAAACTTCCCCAAATCAAATTCTAAATGAAGTCTTTTGATCTGGAAGTAACTTGGGATTTTCCAGAGGTTCCCTGGAACATCTCAAAAGGTTTGTTCTCTCTACTTATTAAAAAAAAGGGAGATGTTTAACTAATTAGGCTTATTTGATATGTTAAATTACATGGGAAGCATTGTCAAGTTATAAGTTAATACAGGCCTGCTTTATGTTATACTTGTATAGGTATATAAGTGTTCCAGAAATTATATGAAATTCCTAGAAATCTGATATGTCCAGGTATAATGTTATTACTAGTTATTATCTTAGAATGTATGTCACAGAAATAACTAAATTTCCTTGTTAATAGCATTGTAATGAGCTTTCATTAGATCTTTAACCCTGGACATTTTAAAGTCTTTTGTCATTTATACTTTTTGTTTTACTTTGATGACTTTTGCAAATGTGTTTCATCTTCGGAGAAATTCATGGAAAGGACTCTGAGAAGTACTGTGGAATACAGACTTCTGATAACTTTTAGATCATACCACTGAACTGGGTAAGGATTTATAGAACTCTAAGGAAAACTGGATTCACAAAACTGCTAACAAAAGACCAAGATCAACAAGAATTCATTATTATACATGGAACTGAATGAACTGAGGAGGATGATTATAATTTTTATGACTTTTCATTTGAAACACTGCTGGTTCTTTAATGTTCTGTTTTTCCAGATTTAAGGAAAAAATTTTCCCTTTTCTCTTAAGCTACCCATGACTTAGAGCAATTTGGTAAATTATACCTCTGTGGACAAAGATGAAACATTTACTTTTTCTCCCTACTTTGTCCCTCAGGAATTAAGAAACTCTCAATGAGTATTCTTATTTTCATGGCAATATAATTATTTGCATAAGTTCAATAAGAATCTGTTTTCCTTGTAACAGGACACAATTGGAAACATTGGTCCAAGGCTTTGACTGGAATGTTGTATTTGAGAGAGACAAACATAGACTCAAATATGACCAGAAAGCTTTAAGGAACTAAAGCTGACTTTATGGAGCCAATAAAACGCCTTGGAAAAATCAGCCAACCCTGTTTACAGGGTTCCTGGCAGCCTTACCAGGTGAGTAAGGAACGTCACCTCCTGGCAGGTCTGGGAGGCTTAGGATATTTTGCTGATTTCAAAAAGAGAAAAATGCATCCAAATCTATAGGTACTGCAAGCAAAGTCTGACAGCAAATTCTCTGCTTCGCTTCCTAGCCTAGAGAGGCTTTTAAGAGTTTAATCTGAGATTTCTTATAAAAAGTTCCAGCAAAGCAAACTTTGAAAGAGTCTCTATGGTTAACCACTAAATAATCAGGCCAAGTTTATTGAAATTAGACTTAATTTGTGAACAAGTTAGTCTTATTGTGGTTATCTTTGTTAGAAATGCAGGTAATTATAGCAAAAAGTTTTCCTCTGTTACATTTTCTTCTAAGAGTTTTATAGTTTTAGCTCTTATGTTTATGTCTTTGATCCATTTTGAGTTAATTTTTGTGTATGGTGTGAGGTAAGGATCCAACTCTATTATTATTATTATTATTATTGCATGTGGATATCTAGTTTTCCCAGCACCAGTTGTTGAAAAGATTGTTCATTCTCTATTGAATGGTCTCATCACTGTTGTTGAAAATCATTCGACTATATATGCGAGGGTTTATTTCTGGGCTCTCTATTCCATTGGTCTATGTCTATCTTTATGCCTGTATCATAATTTTTTATTACTGTAACTTTGTAGTGAGTTTTGAAATTATGAAGTGTGAGTCCTCCAACTTGTTCTTTTTCAAGATTCTTTTTGGCTATTCAGGGCCCTTGACCTTCCACACAAATTTTAGGACGGATTTTTCTATTTCTGCAAAAATTATTGCTGGAATTTTAATACAGATTACATTGACTCTGTAGATTGCTTTGAGTAATACTGATATTTTAACAATATTAATTCTTCCAATCTATGAACATGGGATGTCTTTCTGTTTATTTATGTCTTCTTAAATTTCTTTCAGCAATGTTTTGAAGTTTTTATTGTACAATTCTTTTACCTCCTTAGTTAATTCCTAAGTATTTTATTCTTTTTCATGATATCAGAAATGGAATTGTGTTCTTAATTTCCTTTCCAGCTTGTTTATCATTAGTGTATAGAAATGCTAGACCACTGATTCTTAATGGGGAAGAGGAAACCTTTTGCCTTCCGCCCCTTGCCTGAGTTGAGAGTAATTGCACGCAGTGAGAAGTGCTGTTGAGGAGAGGGCACTGTACCTTGTGAACATAATGGGGCCAAGATAAAGTGTTGACAGAATCCTGTTAGATGCACAGGCTGTTTCAACAGGCAAGCACAGATACTCTTTGCTAATGTTTCTGTTTCATTTTACATGTAACCCAAATTGGGCTGAAATTATTTTTCTAAGAGGGAAGGAAATGGTTTAAATACACTGACAACTGAAATAGCTAAAAGTAAAATTCTCCGAAAAGATCATGTAGACAAAGCTTTAAAATACATACAGATACAACCCTCTTAAAAATAAACAAACCGAAAAAACCCCTTTTAGTTAATAAGAAAGGGTGATTAATTTATGGACACCACTCCCCCTCACCCCATCAGCCTAGTCTTTAGCCTGCTTTGCGATGCCCTGGAGTTTACCTTTGCAGTGGCCCAGACTGGCAACCAAGTTATGGCACAGACTATGAGTGGTTATACATCTCTGAATTTGAATCAGGAGGTATAATGCTGCAGATTAATTCTTTCAGAATCCTACAGCCAATATCTCATTTTAAAATTCTAAAGTCTACTCTCTGGAAATTCCAAATGGGGTTCAATTTATTCTCCAAGCCCCACACTAGAACCACCGGCAGTAGTTCTCAGCCAGGGGAGATGTCACCCAATAGGAACCATTTGGAAATGTGCGGGGGTGGACTGAGTTATGACAATAACTAGGGGGCTACTGACATTTAGCGAGCAGAGGCAGGAACTCTAATGCCCTGCAGAATGCCAGGCAACAATGAATCATGCTGTTCCAAAGGTCCACAGTACCCTCAGTGAGAAAGGACACTGAAAAAATAGCCATAGAGCCATGAATGAAAAATCTGCTCAAAGAAAGTACTCCATAAGAAAAGGTTCAACACACTGGGCTTTCGTACTTATGTCTTATGATCCCTATTACCTTCCCAGTGATGAATAAGTGTAAGTGCTCCTAATTCTCATTAGCATTATTACGCTTTATGGATGCTTAGTCCATGTTCATTTAAAAAAAGAGCATAGTCTCTTTCTTGCAACGCACTGGTGGAATGAGATTATGCTGAGTTATATCTGCCAGCAAGGAAAAAAAAATTACAAACAACAGAAACCCCTAGAATAATCACAGAGCTTTTGTGTTAGAGATTGATGGAAGAATGTCCTAATTATCCCACCGATTCCAACCCGTGAATAATAACAGAAGACATTTTATTATTTTCAACTGATGAGACTTGTTCCCCATCCCCCAGAATGAGGGACAGGCCTGTTATAACCATCAGATGAGTTTTCTTTTTCTAAGAATACATCCCGTATTTTAATTTCTTTCAGGAGGAACTTTTCTGTTAAGAAACCATACATTTTCTTGTCATTTAGTGTCGGGAATCAATACACAACCCCTTATTTCTGTGGCACAAAGATAAAGAAATGTTTTGATTGAGGGATCTTTGCCTTAGAGACTGTAGGTTAATTGTGGAGGATTCCATTCTTTTCATACTTTAATGGTGTTTTTAAAGTGTGGATCCAGGCAGGTTTCCCTATGGCCTTTCATTTTAATTACAACTGTGTGTTTCTCTGAACTACATTTTGATATTTGCAGTAGGTGCTGAGGGGGTTTGATTTATTTGTTTTGTATATTTCCAGGTTAGGATTACATTGGCAATAAAACAAACAATTTCTAGGTCTAGAAAACAAATTCGAGGTTTAGTTTCCCAGTCACTCGATATCTTTATTATTCTCATTTGTCAGTTAGCCCTAGCATAGCTGATTGGTTAGTAGCTGCTTTTATATTAGAGGACTAATTCCAAACTATTCCAATTTAGAATTCTTCAGAGTTTCTACAATTAGTCACCTGGAAAGATGTCTTTGTTAACTGTTCAGACACACAACCCAAGTTTGAGCTTGGTCATTCTGCCACTCATTTTTTGATCCCCACTCTAATTTATTCTGCAACAAGTAAGTACATCATCATCAAATGGATTAGATTCTATATAGGGAGGACATTTAATATCCTTTCCTGTGAAGGGCTTTCAGAGTCAGAACACTAGTAAATGTATGAACAGTGGCTACACTGTGAATCAAATAGGAATTGTAAAATAGCCTGCTAGCTTTCAGGGTTGTTTTTTTGTCAGGCATTATCCTCTAATACCAGTTGGCAATTTTGACTTGAAAATCCCAAAATAGCACATTGCAATCTCTACTCCTCAGCAAACATGAATTTCCTTTTGGTTCTCCAGCCACTAGGGATGTTTAAAATCCATAAGGGATTTATTTGTGAAGCTCGTTGCTTTTCCCTCAACACTTTCAAGGCGCAGGGCATCAGGGGTGGAATTCATCTTGTTCACTCACTTTTTTCCCAATCATGTGTTTCAACAATTCGAGACGTCACAAAGGTTTCTTTTGGGTGTCACAATGTCGTGGTTTCCTCACTTGCCTTTGCTCATCTTTGAGGAGCCGTGTAGAGGTTAGAGATGGAGAATAAAATGGAGAGATGGGAATAAAATGGAGAAATGGAGAGCAAGTTGGGGGAATAGGCAGGGGGTAGGGTAGGGTATGTGCACATAGGCTTAGGAATGGAAGGGCTTGCATAGGATGGAGGCTGTGGAATGATCCAGGAGTCCAAGAGGCACTGGTGAGCATAGCAAGAGGGAGGGGAGCAGGGAAGGAGGCACGGGAAGGTATCCTCCCCAGGGAGCCTCAGGGAGCTCACGGGCCGAGAGGATGCAGACAGCCAGACACCACCACCATGCTGGCTAAGGTGACGAATTTGTAAACAAAACCAAACACGAGCCTTCCAAGTGACTTTCCCCTCCTCCTATCTCCCCTCCACATCTTTGAGTGTTTCCCATTTCCCAGAACTCGATTTTCCAGGCCTAAAGCTCTGTTCTTTCAGCAGAGCACCAGGAACTCAGACTAAAAATGAATATTAGCTTATAAATCAAAGGCTTGCCATGTGTCAGGAACTGGGCCAAGCACTTTAAAGAATTATCCTATTTAATCCTCACAACAATTTTAGAGAATTAAGCACCGCATCCCTGGTTGGAGGAGACTTAGATTAAGTCCGAGTGTGAGCGAGAAGGCTGTTTCTGAAGCAAGGTCCCCAGGGAAAGATTTTTTCCTTTAGCCCACCGCAATTCATGTTTTTAGAGGCAGCAGACTGATCCTAACCTGGAGACTATGGTACAGGTTGGCCATTTTCACAAACATAATAGCAATTTTCACTGTCTGTACAGCTACAGGGAGAGCTAAGGCGAACGAGGGCTGACGTGGAAGCTGTACCAACCAAAAGTGCTCTGGGGCCAAGAGAGAACAGAATGAACCAAGGGAGCAATCAATCCATTCTGTACTATTTCCATGTGGTTTGCTGGGATGGTGCCACTTGCCAAATGGGAGAAAGACAAGATGATGTCTGACTTCCTCAAATCAGCATGGGGGCCGTCTAGGCTGTGTAGGTGGAGAGTAAGACACAACAAGCCTCCCTGTCTCACTTGCTGCCAGAAACCATTCATTGAAATGACAGCTCTCCGCTTTCCAGCAAACTGTTGTTTTCAAAACAACACATCTCCACAGATACAGCTTCCTCTTGGAAGAAGGATCCTCAGTTAGCCGCTTTTAAAGACCTTGACAAACACATAACCCTGGAAAAATGTTGACTCAAAGTCATGGATTTCACGGATTTTGTAAAATGCCGCAGGAGTGAATAGGCCATGTTGCAGCTTAAGAAATGACATGTAAGCTTTTAGTTCTTATCTGAGCCTTGGACAAGGAAATGGCTTGTGTCCACAAATGCGAGCTGGCATTTTTAGATGTTAGATGGGCTTTGTTCACTCCAAGGAAACAAGATGATTATTTTATATGGCATATGTTGGGTTTTCTTTTTTTTAATATGGAAGCCCAGACCACGAATCAGTAGGGTTCCAACAAAAGAAAAATAATGAGCCTGTTTCCACAGAAATGGCTCTGTGAACCTACTGATGTCTAATACTCCACAACACGAGGCGAGGCAGATCTGACAGGCAGCAGCCCTCTGCCTCTCTGTAGGAAATTACCTATCGGTTAATTAATTTCTTTAAAAAAACCCACAGCTTTAATCCTAAACCCTTGGTGGATCTCAAGCCTTAGGCAGCCCCTGGAGTCCAGGAAGACTCACCTGCCCAAGCTGCCTCGCCACTGCTCAGACGGCTCCTTAGGTTTACAAAATGGTAACACCAGAAGTCCCTTGGCTAAGCTCCCCAATACAGTCCCCCCAATAAGAATCGGACGTCCTCCATTCAGGTTAGTTTTTAATCACTGTGTTGTCTGGGGATATTCCCAGTGATGCAACTGAGAGATAGTACAAAAGTGGAAAAACAGGTACTAGGAGAAGACCTGGATTCTAGTCCGGGCTGATACTCCCAGCTGTTTACAGCGGGGAAATCATTTAATCGTTCTGGGACTCAGTGGCTCAGTTGTCGAGTGGGAATGACAACTCCCAGACTGCACATGTGTGTCTAACATTTGTGACAGTGTTTTGTAAATTCTGGAGTTCTATACAAGGAGCAGGCATGAATAGAGAGAATGACCACCGCCATTTATTGAGCAACTACTAAGCACTGTAACCTGGAAGGAACATGGAAAGGGAATCAGGGACTAAGAAAGGCAAAGGGGAAAATCTATGATTATGACTAACTGTGACTATTAATCAAGACCTTAATAATAAGCAAGAACTCAATAAACAATCCAAAGAGTGGGGGAACCTTTTTTTGGGGAGGAGGGAGGATGGGTAATCTTTACCCATCTTTACCTCCAATTTTGAAATTTCCAATTTGTGTTGACAACCTTAAAGAGATTTGATTTTTTTGAAAATCAGCTGTGATACAAAATTAGTTAACAAGGATTTATTGAACGTTTAGTGTGTGTGGCCCAGAAGCATGTGCACTTGTTACACATAGTAAGTTTCTAAGGAAACCGGCCACTGGGCAGATGTGAGCACGCTGTGGGCCACCTCAATAATTCTAGGACGGCACTTTGTTTCATTGGGATCTTCTGGAAGGAAAGGCTCACATCCACATACAGTGTTTGAAAGGTTCTCTGTGGTCACAGAATTAAACTTGCAAGCCTAGTATCTGAGGCCGACAGGCTTCTGCCTCCGCCTCAGGATGATTTAATTTCCTGTATGCAAAGCCGGCAGGTGTCCGTGCACACATAGCAACAATTTCCATCAAAGTCTCCCCTGCCAGCTGCTCCTCTACATCACCAGCCCTAATCTTCAGCCAAATCAGCCTGTTCTCTGTTCTCCAAACACAGCTCATCCCTCAGCAGCCATGGCTTTGCCATCTCTCTCGTCCCTCACACCCATCTATATTGTATAGCCCAGCTCAAGCCTCTTTTCTGCCAAGGAATGTTCCTCGGCGACTATAGCACCCTCCTCAGCCCCTCAAGGCCACACCAGCCTACGAGCCTGTGCTATAATAATGCAAGCCAGGGCTTCCCTGGTGGCGCAGTGGTTGAGGGTCCGGCTGCCGATGCAGGGGACACAAGGTTCGTGCCCCGGTCCGGGAAGATCCCACATGCCGCGGAGCGGCTGGGCCTGTGAGACATGGCCGCTGAGCTCGCGCGTCCGGAGCCTGTGCTCCGCAACGAGAGAGGCCACAACAGTGAGAGGCCCGCGTACTGCAAATAATAATAATAATAATGCAAGCCATTTCTCTGGCTTTAGAAAGTACAGCATGCTGACTGGTGTTATTAATTATCTTTATTTTATCCAGCCATTGTTCTCATAAATATTTATTAAACCTGCTATTCTAGCTCCAAAATTGCTTTAAATCTGTCTGTCTTTACTGGTTAAACAGACTCAGCTAGGTTTCATCAAGGGGCCCTTGTACTTGCTGTCTCCCCTGTTTGCAATGCTGCAAGGCCCCCGGGTGGTGCGACCCATAGCTATTACTTTCTCCTTCTGGCCTATATTCAAACATCAAGTCTCCTCTTGATCACACTATCTAAAGGACCCCTGTCCAGCCCCTGTCATTCTCCTGCACATCACCCTGTTTATTTTCTTCAATGTATTAAAATAATCTGGAATTATCAAATTAATTTATTGATGATCAGCCTCTCTCCTCCTCTAGATGTAAGCTCAGAGCAAAGACCTCGTCTGTCGTGTTCATAGTAGGTGCTCAAGAAATAACTGTTAAAAGAATGAAAGTCCTCCATCACCCCCAGCACCCCGTAGATCCTCAGTAAACGTTTGCTGCTTCTGAGGATGAGTATCTGGCACACAGCATCATCCATGCCCCTCACCACAGCCCCACCAAACAGATGCTCCTGTATACAGATTGCTTACACTGGCTTTCGTTTGGTAGCGAATGGGCTTACAAAGCATGTTCCCTGAAAGGGCGCCTCCCAGACTCTTAGCTGTATCTCATCTGATCTTCAAGTATCCCCACATTCTTGGGCCAAAATAGAAGCTTGAGACCGGTGCACATCCTTCCCTCTCACCATTATTTGGTTGTTTTGGGCAACATCTACATCATCAATAACTTTTCCCAGGTGCAACATTACACTGCATTACAAACGCAGTTTGGAAGCGTAAACATCAGTCTGATACGGAGCACTCCTTTGTAGCACTGGCCCCTTGACCAATCTGTGACCACTCATCTCAGACAGAATCCCACAGTCCTGAGAACATAAACCAGGAGGGCTCATCTCCTTTTTATTAGTTGAGTTTCAGGGACGGCAGGGAGCAATTCACTTTTTTAAATGTATTTTTTTCTTATAAAAGAAATACATAGCCATTATTGGAAGGCTGAAAAAAACAGAGATTCAGAAAACAAAAATTTCCTATAATCCTACCACCGAAAGACAACCAAGTTCACCTTCACAGTAATTTTCAAGTGCCTTTCTCCCACTTGAAGTGTTTATTTTTGGTGTGTAATATCATGCTGGGAAGATAATATTAACTAATATACATAATCATTTGGTGGGTCCTGCGTAAATGCTGACCTTCTGAGATGTTTTCTCATTATCCATTCTGCAAGATTTATCCTTTCCCTCTGCCCCCCACATTCTTAAGAAAATGAAGTTATTTTAATGTTTCCCCATTACTCAAGTGTCAAATTTTATATCACATCTTTTAAGGCTATTACACAGCTCTGATACATAGTACAGAGTCATTTTTTCTTCTTTTAATCAATATTGTTCTTAGAACTACTGCCCTAGGTGCATAAAATAAATTTCCATACCAACATCCCTTTGATTATATGGAGTGAATAGAAGAAAAATGTAAGAAATTAAAGAGAAAGGGACAAGTTTTCTTTTACTTTGTCATAAAGTAAGGACAGCTATTGCCCACACTGGTTCAGAAATACCCTGGGCTGGTGGGGAGTAGAATCAGGAGAAGGGACTCTTCTCCCCAGGACAGCTATTTATTTGCCATCTCCAAAGGGTGAAAGGAACTGTCTGAAATGTTGACTTGGGAACCAGTCATCTTATAGATACTATTTTTTTTAAAGTCAAATTTATCAAGGTATAATTTATACACATTAAAATTCACCCTTCTTTCATGTGCTGATAAAAGGTTTTGACAATTGTGTATATATAGTCCTGAAACCACTTCAACGGTAGATACTATTTTTAGGAGCTATTTAACTACTTGACCACTCACTTTATTCCTTTTCTAGCCTGCCCTCAGAATGAACACTTTTGAGACCAGTCCCCAGGTACTAAGAGCAGTTCTGCGAAAGGAAAGGCTGTGAACTTAACCCGCCTTACTTAATATACCATGGAGTTCATGGCGTTATTAAATCTCAGAGTTTAGCAGGACCCAGAAGCTACCTTGCAGAATCCTCTACCCAAAACAGAAATCTGTTTTATAACCACTGAATTAATACACTTTAATCACTGGTGACACATGTTAAGAAAATATCTATAAACATGTGGAACCCGAGCGGTCCTATGTTTTATTTAACAAGTTTGGTCCAGCTTTGGCAGGTCCTGGGGGCTCATAAAATGGAAGCCCTCTTCAGAATTAGGGTTGAGGATTTTTCTAGGAATGAGCAAGTTAGAAAATGGCTCTTCTGCAAATTTGTGCCACTAACCCTTAAAGACAAGCTAAATATGAGACATTTGAAACCCTCTAAACCAAGACTCTAACTTCACAGATAAAAACAAAACAAAACTTAAGGGCTAGAGTGATTAAATGAATTGCCTTAGAAAAGGTGGCTACAACCCAGTGTCAGAATCAAGGACTTAAATCTGGGTTTAAGATACCTGGTTAGATGCACTTTTCACTGTTTCTTGAGTATTTCTAACATTTTGTTACCTCCTAAATTGGAAGCATTATTAAGGTTCAGATTTCTTACTAAATTCCCCACCTACCCCACATACCCTCCCATGTGTGGTCACCGTTAGAGAAACCGTATTAGGAGAATGTGGGAGGGGAAAATGAAATAAAAATAATATCCTACTCTCTCTCCTGACCCTTCAATACCCTATGGTGATCACTACCCAGCAGTGAGACATTTTAATTGATTTAGACTAGAGGAACTGGGCTTGATTTTTCCACCTTAGTTATTTTTTGTACTATTTTTGCAAAGAACCTAAATAGCCAGCAAATGCGATACAAGGGTTCCTTGATTAGTGAGTGAATAGTATTTGCTAAGCAGATCTCTACATTTTAATAGAATAGGTTTAATGTTATGTGGAAGGAGAAAGAGATAATTGTGTAGATTTCCAAGGAATTTTTTAGAAGCTATCTTGTTTTAGTAAATGTGTGGTGTCTCTTGATGAAAATCTAAAGGGAAAGACAAAGGGGCATGGAGGTAGCAGAGCCACAAGGATGCTTAATGAGCTGTCAGTCATAGCTCTCCAAGGTACTGAACTGACGTTCATGAAGAAACTGTGAGGATCAGTGGAGGCTATTAAAGAGAGCTGTCGGTTCTGAGGCTGGATGTCTGGATTCGAGTTTCAACTTGGCTGAGTAATTATGAACAAGTCCTTTCACCCCTCTGGGCCTCAGTTTCCTTTTCTGTAAAATGAGAGGATTGGGGTGGAGGACTGCTCGATTCCTTTCTAGTTTTTTTGCTTGTTGCTCAAGAGATAATAATGTAGCTTCACTCTTGTCACTCTACCATTAAATCCCACAGCTCTGGGATTCTCTCAATGTAGTTAAGTTTCAGCCCAAATTCCAAAATTAAATGTCCAAGGGAAGTAGATAAATATGAAGAAAAGCCCTGTGACCAGCTGGTTGAGAGAACGGTTTCAAGCTTCCCATTCTCTCATGTTCATTTCCTGTCTTTCCAGATTACTCCCACTGCACCCTGATTCTAAGAATTCAGGACACCAATCCATTGAGTCTGCTGCCTTTTCACTGTCTCTCACGACCCTCACGTCCTCGTGTGCCACCTCACCTGGCTTATCTCCCACAGTCCATCATGTGGCCACTCCCCTTAAACAAACAGCAACTCTGCCTCTTTCTCCCTCCATCACACCTGCTGCTAAAATCCCCAACCCTGGTTGAATCCAACTCGCAATCTACCCTTGAGCAGCTAAGAGTGTTGAGTAAACATATAAGCACAAATTCACAGATATTAACTTCAAGTGGGTCCTTAGTGCTGTCCAGCTTTTCTTCCACATTTCCTTAGTCAACTTCCACTTTTCTCACATCTTATCCTTTCTCCTTGAGCCTCTAATACCTCTTCTCTCTCTCCATCGTCATTCTTAGCTGGTGGCCTTACTTCTTATTTCACTGAAAAGTGAGCAGCACCTAGAAGAGAACGCCCATATTCTACCATGACCAATCCCACCAACCTATGTGCATGTGCACTTCTATGCTCATAAACTCTGCCTTCTCTTCTTTTGTGATGAGGAACTGCTTGTGCCCTGTTGTTTCCTCTGTCTTGGTGAGGAGTCCCTTCACTTCAGCCTGGGATCCCATATTTTCTTATCTATTAAAGGACTTGATCCTTGCCCTTTTTTTCTCATTTTCTCCTGCATCACCAATTTTCCTCTCCTCTTTATTGGAACAATCCCATCAGCATACAAACATGCTAAAATATCTCCCATCTTAAGAAAAACAACAACAACAAAACCTGTCCCTTGACTCTGCACGCCCTCCCCAGCAAGAAACCCATTTCTCAGCTTTCCCTTACAGATGGCCTGGAAAGCTTGTCTGGCCTCGCTGCATCCATTTCTCTTCCTGCAGTTCCTTCCTGTGCTCACTCCAAATAGCCTTTCCCCCACCACTCTATAGAAACTACATTTGTCTTGGTCACCAGCAGGTCCAGCTCCCAGCTTGCCGAGTCCAATGGGCATTTCTCGGTCCTCATCTTACTTGACCTTGGTCTTAGTTTGCTATGGTTGCTGTAACAAATTAGTTTGCTATGGTTGCTGTAACAAATTACTACCAACTTCATGGCTTAAAACAGCAGAAATTTACTCTCTCCCAGTTCTGGAAGCTAGAAGTTCAAAATCAGTGCCACTAAGTGGAAATCAGGGCCATGATTTACCCTGAACTTTCTAGGAAAGAATCCATTTCTTGCCTCTTTCAGCTTCTGGTGGCTGCTGGCATTCCTTGACTTGTGGCCAAATCACCCCAATGTCTGCCTCTGTGGTCGCAATTCCTCCTCCTCTTCTGTGAGTCACCTCCCTCTGCCTCTGTCTTGTAAAGATACTTATCATTGAATTTAGGACCCACCAGGATAATCTAGGATGATGACTTCATGTCAAGAACCTTAACTTAATCACATCTGCAAAGACTCTTTACCCTTATAAGGTAATATTTGCAGATTCCAGGGATTAGGACTTGATATCTTTGGGGGCCATTATTCAGCAACTATAACCTTCTAGCAGCGTTTAACGCAGTGCTTTGCTTCCTTTTCCTAAACACTTTCTTCATTTGACTTCAGGGATGCTGCCCTTTCTTTCCTGATTGATTCATTCAGAATGGTGGTAAAGGGCACGTAACAAAATCTACCATTGTAACCATCTTTAAGTGTACAGTTTAGTAGTGTTAACTTTATTCACATTGTTGTACAACAGATCCCTAGAACTTTTTCATCTTGCAAAACTGCAACTCTATGCCCACTGAACAACTCATTTCCCCTGCCCACTACCCCTTGGCAACCACAATTTTACTTTCTGTTTCTATGAGTTTGACTACTTTAGACACCGATGTAAGTGAAATCATATAGTATTTGTCTTTTTGTGACCAGCTTATCTCATTTAGCATAATGTCCTCAAGGTTCATCTATATTGCAGCATGTGGTAGAATTTCTACCTGTTTTAAGGCTAAGTAATATATCATTGTATGTTTATATCACATTTTGTTTATCCATTCATCCATTGATGAACACTGGGGTTGCTTCCACCTCTTGGCTATTGTGAATAATGCCGTTATGAACATGGAAGTACAAATACCTCTTCAAGATCCTGCTTTCAATATGCCCAGAAGTGGGACTGCTGGATTATATGTTAATCCTATTTTCTAAAAATTTTTTTAAGGGACAATACTTTAGTTTTAAATTTTTATTTATTTATTTAGTTTTAAACATCTTTATTGGAGTATAATTGCTTTACAATGGTGTGTTAGTTTCTGCTTTATAACAAAGTGAACCAGTTATACATATGTCCCCATATCTCTTCCCTCTTGCGTCTCCCTCCCTCCCACCCTCCCTATCCCACCCCTCTAGGTGGTCACAAAGCCCCGAGCTGATCTCCCTGTGCTATGCGGCTGCTTCTCCATACTGTTCTCCATAGCAGATGTACTATTTTACATTCCCACCACCAGTGCAGTGCACAAGGGTTTCAATTTCTCCACCTCCTTGCCAACACTTGTTATTTTCTTTCTTTTTAAAAAATTTTAAAGTCTTTTTGGAATTTGTTACAATATTGCTTGTTTTATGGTTTTTTTTTGGTTTCTTGGTTGCGAGGCATGTGGGATCTTAGCTCCCAGATCAGAGATCGAACCCGCATCCCCTGCATTGGAAGGCGAAGTCTTAACCACTGGACCGCCAGGCAATCTGTCTTTCTTGATTCTTATTTTACTTTACTGTCAGTTCCATCTCAGTCTCCCTTCTTGGTTTTATTCATCTCCTCAATCCCCAGGTCTCAGTATGTTTGCACTTTCTATGTTTACATTCAATAGCCATCGCCACCCTGCCCTGCTAATCTCACTCAGACCCATGGTTGTATCATTGTATCATTGTTTTGCTTACACCTCAGTGTATCAAGTACCATTGTTTTGCTTACACCTCTCAAATCTGTATCTCAATTACTAGTTTTGCTCCTGAACTACAGACTCATATATCCAACTACCTACTCAATCTCTCTACTTGAATGGGCATCTCAGGCTTGATATGTCCCAAACCAAATTCTTTTTTTGTTTTGGTTTGGTTTGGTTTTTTTGCGGTACGCGGGCCTCCCACTGCTGTGGCCTCTCCCGCTGCGGAGCACAGGCTCCGGACGCGCAGGCTCAGCAGCCACGACTCACGGGCCCAGCCGCTCCGCGGCATGTGGGATCTTCCCGGACCAGGGCACGAACCCGTGTCCCCTGCATCGGCAGGTGGACTCTCAACCACTGCACCACGAGGGAAGCCCCCCACACCAAATTTTTAATTTTTCTCCCCCGAGACCTGCTCCTCCCACAGTGTTCCTCACGCAGTCAATGGCAGTTCCATTCTTCTGGTTGCTCAGATTAAAAACTTCTAGGACATTCTTGTTGCTTCTTTGTTTCACATCTGACCTCCAATCTCCCAGCAAATCCCTGAACTGTTCCTTCAAAATATATCCAGAATCACCCCTCTCTCCTCCCTTCCACTTCTGCCATACTGGCTTAGCCACCTTTATTTGCTGCTTGAACATTTCAATATCATCCTGTCTTCCCTGATTTTGCCCTTACTCCTTTCAGTCTTCTCTTCATGTAGCGACCAGAGTGTTTGTTAATAAAAGGTATGTCAGAAGGATGTCAGTCCTCTGCCTGTAACTCTCCAATGGCTTCCTACCTCACTCAGAGTAAAGAAGCTCAGTCCTTTACATGGTCTACAAGAGATGAATAATAAGCTCCATGGGCATGTCTCTGATTTCATCTTTCATCTTTTCACTCTAATACAGCTACAGTGTCTCCTTGCTGTTTCTTGAACATGGCGAGCCTACTCCTGTCCCAGGGCCTTTGCACCTCCTGACCCCTCTGGAATGCTCTTCTTATAGTTCACCTCCTCACTTTATTCAGGTGTCTGCTCAAATACCAACTTATCAGAGGCCTTCCCTGGCCTTCCTGTCTGAAAAATCACCCCTCCTTCTTACACCTCTCATCCCCCTTACCCAGTTTTATGTTCTTTCTTAGCACTTATCACCATCTGACATATTTTATCTTTATTTATTTCTATGGCTTGTATTGCTTACTAAAATATAAGCTCCTTGAGCATAGGGAATTCATCTGTTTTGATCACTGCTGAATCACTGGTGCCTAGAACAGTGCCTGGCTCACAGCAGGCTTTAAATAACTATTTGTAGAATGAATGAATGAATGAGGCACCTATAATACCTTTGTCTGAAAAAGTCATTTCCCAGAAGGGGGTTTGCTTTTACTGATCATTTATAGATGGGCTTTGAGAGCTTTGGTATTTTGGAACTTAAAAAAAAAATTACAGGAAGTTAGCTTTAAAGCACGTTTCCTGATGGACACTCTAAACGTTGCCCTTACCTGAAGGTTAGGGGATTTGATACTAACTTCTAGGTGATATTCCTGAGGCTTATTTGTTCCATTTAATTTTAGGACATCAATATAGAATGATAAATACAATAGTGGAAGCTTACCTTCAAGAACTCATATTGTATTTTCCACTGTTTGGGGGAAACACCTCTGAGGCAAACCAGAACCAGATTTGCAGATGAAGAAATAAAGAGATCAGGTGACCTGACGAAGGTCACAGATGGTGACTACGAGCCAATTCTTACGTCTCTGAGAACTAGCACTTTCACTAGAAAACCCCAGAAAATAGAATCCCTTTTCTTACTAGGTCTTTCCTATGAAAATGACTAGTTTCTTCCATGAAGCAGGGCCAAGGATGGAGCTCACATCCAGAACATTTTGCTTATGGTGGTGATGGATGGGTCAGGCTCATGGCTACTGTGTCCCCCATCACCAAGGTACAGACAGGACAGGGCTGATCAAGCAGTCTGTGGTCCTGAAATAAAGCAAAGCCGATTCTGCCGCAGAGGAATGAAAGTGTTCAGACTGTATTTGTACAGCATGCTAACCAAATACATCAAAGGAAGTACGCACAGAAGAGTCAGAAGAGAAATGCATGCCCAGTAGAGCATTATTGTCTTGGCTAAGGGTTATTTACACTGTCATGCCGGTTGAGGCTAAGATAAATGGGCCACTTCACAGACGGGGGTGGTGATTAGTCATCTGTATAGAAACATATTCTGGAATTTCTAGAGATAAATGCTTTCATTACTGGTGAGTTTAAAACTAGGATGACACATTTACTTCTGGCTGAAGAGAACAGATAATATCATCCTAGCAAATAGTTTTCCAGAGGCACTGAAAATCTGCTATGAAAACTTTCATTTATCTGTCAAAGTGGCATCAGAGCAACCTACTTCAATTACTACTGCCAGCCTCATCTCTCAAAACCAGCCTCATATATATGGAATCTAAGAAAAAAAAAAAAAGGTCATGAAGAACCTAGGGGTAAGACGGGAATAAAGACACAGACCAACTAGCGAATGGACTTGAGGATACGGGGAGGGGAAGGGTAAACTGAGACAAAGTGAGAGAGCGGCATGGACATATATACACTACCACATGTAAAATAGATAGCTAGTGGGAAGCAGCCGCATAGCACAGGGAGATCAGCTCGGGGCTTTGTGACCACCTAGAGGGGTGGGATAGGGAGGGTGGGAGGGAGGGAGATGCAAGAGGGAAGAGATATGGGGATATATGTATACGTATAACTGATTCACTTTGTTATAAGGCAGAAAGTAACACACCATTGTAAAGCAATTATACTCCAATAAAGATGTTAAAAAAAAAAAACCAAAAAAACAGCCTCACCTCCTCCTTGTGTTTTCCACCCTACCAAGCATAGAAAGATCAAGGGATTTGGTCTTCTCTCATCCTAAAGAATATTTCCATGGGGCTTCCCTGGTGGCTCAGTGGTTGAGAGTCCGCCTGCCGATGCAGGGGACACAGGTTCGTGCCCCGGTCCGGGAAGATCCCACATGCCGCAGAGCGGTTGGGCCCATGAGCCACGGCCACTGAGCCTGTGTGTCCGGAGCCTGTGCTCCGCAACGGGAGAGGCCACAACAGTGAGAGGCCCGTGTACCGCAAACAACAAAAAAGAATGTTTCCATGAAAATCACACCAAAACTGAGAGAAAAGAGAGGTAGACGTACTTGTAGCTGCAACATGTGGACGTCCATTAACCTCACCCACACTCAGTTACTTTGGGCCGTAGCACACAAGGCTTATATTTATGACTAATGCCCGTGTATTCTTTCTTTACTTTTTGTCTTGCTTGGAGAAACAAATTCTGCCAGAGCTCCTAGAGAATTCTGTGGTTTATGGATACTCATTTTCAGAAAGCCTGTGTGTCCTGAAAGGCTGCTTAGTGAGTGACTCCGGACTCAGCATCCTCACACCTTTTCACGTCTTCGGCAAATGTTAAATGGGTCCTGCGGATGTGCGCTGCATCCACCATTGGGGAGTAGACAGGAATGGGATGAACAGAAGCGGTCAACGGCCCCATCAGAGCAGCTATTTCAAATAGCTGGAAAAGAAACAACAACTAGCCCTGTATCTACGCCAGTTTGCTTGCTGGGCCGTCATTCAGGTGACCCCTGATTAGACAAATGAGCCCAATTCATTTTACAGAGGTCTAATTAATACTCTGGCATTACAGATTCATTTGAAATCCCTGGGATTTGGTCCCCAAAACCCTAATATCAGTAATCCCACTTGCTCGTAAAATGCTTCTTATTGTAAATAAAAGTCTGTAAAAGTGACTAGAGTTATGGTCTGGTAAGAACAAAGAGAGTACATAAATTATATGAGACTGTGGTTCAGTTCCTACCGTTTACTGTGATGGTTCAAAGGCTGGCAAAAGCCAAACACCCAGCAGGGACTTCAGAGAAGACTTGGTATTTCCATGAAGTGTTTTGGTATCATGACAAAACCTTATGAATCCAGTTACACAAGGGGATCGGTTCATTATTTGCTGAGAACGTCGGAAGGTGTAGTTTCAAAAACATTGTCTTCCTTTAAGTAACATATTATTCTTTCTCAGCATCTGGGTGGCCTTATTTAACGTAACTGGGCAACTAAACAGAAATCTTGCTGGCCCTCTGGCACTACTTTCCTTTCAAATCTCAGTATAATCAGGAGATTTCGAGCTTGCCTACTTAACGTGTCAGGCAGTACTGGGAGCCAGGGGTAGAACAGAGAACCAGACGCAACCCCAGTTTACAAGAAGCCCACACTATAGGTAAAAGAGACCCACAAATAGGTAGTTTCAACATGGTGTCTTGTGTGCGAAGCTAGGAGGAAGCCCAGGGTATAACGAAAGCATCTCGGAAGGGTACCTAACCCATTTCTTTTCCAGAGAGAAAGAAAAAAAATTAGAGTTTACAGTACTACTGTGAAATATAGTGATGTGTTAAGTAAGAATTTCTCTCTAAGTAGTAAGATGGTGTTTGCCGGGGGTTGGGAGTGAGGGATATGGGGAGATGTCAGTCAAAGGGTAGAAACGTCCAGCTACAAGGTGAATAAGTTCTGGGAATCTAATGTACAGCATGGTGAATATAGTTCTATAGTTAACAATACTGTATTATATACTTGAAAGTTGCTAAGAGAGCAGAACTTACATGTTCTTAGTGCCTACATACACACAAAAAAGCTAAGTATGTGAGGCAATGGATATGTTAACTAACATTATTTTGGTAATTACTTCTAAATACATTGCATCACACATCTTGAACTTATACAATGTTACATACTAATTATATCTCAATAAAGCTGGAAAAAAAAGAGACTCTGATACATAAAGGGTCCCCCTGGAAACAAAATAAGTACTAATATAAACTTGTTTTGTAATACCTGTGTAAGGAACATTATGATTCAATCTTGAATAATGAAACATTGAAGTCCAAAAAATAATAATTTTTCTCTAGCTAATAAATGCAAAGCACTTGAGGGCATGCTCAGTACAGAAGTATATAATTGGTCCAAGGCATATACTTAAAGGTGAACGAAACGGTCCAAGTGACAGTGAGAAAGGCAAGGAGCTTAATTTAAGTATGTGACAGAAGGTGACAACAGAAGCAGTAAAGAAAGATGCCAACAGTCTTCTCCAGCTTTGGACATGAATTGATATTTGATCCTTGGCCACATACATGATCAAGACAAACTGAACCAGTGGAATTGCAATTTGAGCCAATGACACAAAGAATCCGACCCGCCTGACTTCAGAGGCCTGATAGAGTTCACTGTTATTCATCCCACGGCAGCTGGGTCTTAATTGAACTAGAGACCCTGACTTACCAAAGAAAATCTGAATATGAGGAATTTTAATGCTGTTAAATTGGGAAAAGGGATCAGAGGATAGAAGAGTGGTGATTATAATTCAACATGACCTCAGCTCCAGATAAGCAATAGACATTTGTTCCCAGACAAAATTATTTCCGATGTTGCTGGACTGACTATTCACTCAGATAGAATTATCTTACCAAATGGAACCGCTAATGGTCAGGGGGGACAAAAAATGAGAAGGCCAGCACAGCCCAGGCAGGAGGGAAGACTCTTCTCTTCATTAAAAGCCCAGGAAAAGGAATCATTGAAGTACGTTTGGCAACCTGCCCCAATTCAGACAGTCGTTATCTGCCCCAACTGGCTGCCTCTTTCTGACTGGAGAAGAGCTTATGAAAGGTGCCCACACATTGAGTTATTGATTGGGCCATGAGTGAAATGAATGAGCCTGAAAATAAAGAAATATAAACATCTGGCGCCTATATCCAAGTGTTTCCTCAAACTGATCACTGTCTTTTGGTGACGTTAATACCTAGACTATCATAAATGTTTGTCTATTTTTTATTGACTTAATAATAGTTGGTGAAGGATAACAAAAGTAATCTTTCAAAAAATTAGAAATCTCTGACAGGGAGCAGCATTGGAGCCACCATGCTCCTGTGTCAATGGTCATTTTGGGTCGGTCATGCGCTAGAACTTGAAACTTTGGCCTACATTTCTGCCCACTGCACCCCCTCCCCCAAATTAGTCCAAAGCTCACTCTAGAGACAGATATAAACCCTCTGTTGTTTTCCTAACATAAGGATCTACTCTTGCCTGTAATTTCTATGATTTGTTTCGAAGGGAAGAGATGGGACATTGTTAAAAGTTAAGATCTAAAATCCACTATTTTGCTTTGCTCTTCATGACTTTTCTCTAAATAAACTTAAGTGCGTCTCGGTGAAGCAGGGAGTTAGAAGCAAACATAATGTCAAATTGAGGGATTTCAGAAGATTTGGAAGACAGCAAAACAAGCCAGTGCCAAGAGCAGACTTGAGAGCTCACTTAATACGAACAGATCACTTTTTAAAAAATGGACATTTTCATTCCCTAAATCTCTGTTCTTCTCAAATCCTTATTCAACTTTGAAAACAGAAGCACAACTGGTCACTTCCTTGGAGACTTTCCCTTTCTGGCTCTACTCTGTCCTCACCTCTCCAAGTATATTTAAGGCTTCAATGTCAAGTCTTGAAGAAGAGAACTTGAGCACCAGGTCCCCAAGAAGGGCACGTCCTCTGGTTTTCAGAGGAGCAGACTGCGAGAGCTTCCTGTCTTCTGCACTTGGTCTGCAATGGCTATGCCATCGGTTGGGAGGAAGTACAGGGAGACACAGAATCTATCCAGTTCTATAGTTACACTACCGCCATTCGGTGGGACCTTCTGCCCTATACGAACTGGTCAAGTTTCTTAAACACTCGGTCTCAGTTTTGTCAACTGTAAAATGGTAAAATTAAAGTATCTAGTTCTTCGGGTTGCTGTGAGGTTAAAATAAGATGAGTCATGCATGCACCGTGCTGGAATAGTGCCCCATACATAGCACATGCTTAGAAACCGCTGGCTGTCATGAGGAGGATGACCACCAGGGAGGAGACACAGGCTGCACCAGACAAGAGCACTGCTTATTTTGAAAGCTAAGTGGGACCAGTGTTGACCTATTGGCACTTTGGGCAGATCCTCGCTTTGAGAAATACTATACTTAGAACTGCACAGTCTGTGTCTTGGGGGCTGCCTAACAACTGAAGATAAATGTCATCTATGGACTTTTTCCTTTAGAGCAACTTGGGTCATCAGGGGCTGTTTTGACCTCAAGTTCCCTGTGCTGAACCACACAGCTGAACTTTGTTCTGGCATTTACTCACTTCTTTCTTCTTCCCTCTCTCCCCTGACCTGTGATACTTTCAAATACTGAAATCCTTCACTGAAGTAACGCTGTCGGTCTGATCTTCCTAGATGTCTATTGGGAGGGCCAAAAAATTAGTTCCGCTTTCTCCTGTTACAGGAAAAACCCGAACGAACTTTTTGGCCAATGCAATACTTCAAAATTACCTCTCCCGACACCATTCTTCTTCATCTGCTGACTAATACATTAGTAAAATGCATTATTAAGCATGATAATGTGCCACTAATCTCAACTAAAATGATTCAGAGGGATGACATATTTACTTTATCATTTACTAGAGGTCTTCCATGTACATCATGTCATTTGGACTCCATAGCTTTCTCTGATGGCAAAGCAGGTGCTATCATGCCTATTTTCATTTAGGAAACTGGGGCTCAAGTGAATGAACTGATTTGCTCTAGTCCACAAAATTGTTAAGGGACCGTACATCAGGAACTCACGGCTTCTGATTTGGTCTGTGAAGCTAATCAGAACAGAAAGCCAGCTGTTTAAAGTAATTCAACTTAGCAAAACTAAGATGTGAAGGACCAACAGCATAAATCAAGAGACATATGCTTTTAAAAAGAGAGACCTGAAAAGGCTACTGAATTTACAATTACAGAATGAAGGTAGGGGTGGGGGATTTAACTATCTTTGATCAGAGAATCTTTCTGATTTTTGCTGCCCAGTGTCTCAGGGTATCTGCTGAGGCTGAGAGAGGAGAGGAAATCCGTGCCCCTAGGGAATCTGAGCCTTTCCTTCCACAAGCAAGGGTTACATCCCATTTTTGTCTTAAATCCATATCCATTTTGCATTATATTCCCTGTTTAACGTAAAATTTTTCAAAATAAGAAAGAGTGAAACTTTTACCATATTAATCCTGGTACATGGTGCATTCTCCATTTATAAAGATGCTATGAAATTCATTTAGAGTCCCACATACAAATTTCTTTTCATTTAAATCTAAATCATATATACATAATATATAAATATATATTTAAAATATTTGCATATTTATATATTATAAAATTTATATAAAAATATAAAATATATTTATATAGTTTAAATATGTATACAAAATATATATATTTACCAATTCAGAATGGAAAAATGAAAATGTGTATACATATGTATTGTATATGCATGGGGAAAACTGAAACTAACCATTTGATTTCACAGCTTCAAGAAAAAGTTGTACATCACTAAACCGACCCTCTCTTTACCTCCACAGTTCCGATTCAAGGTGCGGACTGTGTGATGACTTCTATGTAATTCTAAGCTAAGACCGGAGACCGAGAGGGAACTCTCAGAATAGCTCCGCCTCTCCGTGGGCACCACCCTGATGGTTGCAACAGGAAACGCCGCAGGCTGGCTTACCAGGGTACCACTTTGCAGGCCTGCCACAGAAAGAAACCTTAGGTTCCAACCATTTTCTACTTAATGCCTATTATTTTCTCTGCTCAGTTGTTATTTTTAAGTAAGGGCATTTTGTGAAAAATAAAACCACCCTGTACATGGCAAACCATAAAGAAAGTTATTTGGTAGAAAGGACCGCCCTGCTCAGGAAATGTGCTTTGGTCTGTTCAAAGGCAGAGCTGGTGGCTCTGGGTGACCTGGGAGAGCGTCTACAGGGCCACGAGCACCCTTTCCTCCCCCTCCCCCTCTCCTCCCCCGCGCAGCCTTGGATGGAAATCAGCAGTTGCAGCCTGTGACTGGGCTCCATTGAGCCGTCCCACCCGCGGCTGCTCAGGAAGCACAGACCAGCAAACAGAATGAAAGGGGCCTTTATAAACAGGAGTCGGTTATTTCTTAAGCAGACTCCCACATAAAGACATTTTTGTTTCTTACTCTTTAGGAAAAACTGAGCTCCTTCTGAACAGTTTTTGGAGAGGGAGGAGAAACCAAAGACGGGGAGAGGCTCCACGGAGATGCTACACGACTGGGGACGACAGAGGGGCAGTGGGAAGCAGCAGAGACTTTTCTGAGTAAAGGGTCCCGGGTTTGGTGGATGATTGGGAGTGAGGTCTGGCTGTGTGCTCAGGGCTAAGAGGTGCTGGCTCTCACAACCACTTGGGGTCTTCTCCCCCAGAAAGGGATCGATCTACGCAAGGACCATTTAGAAGGAATCCTAGTGTCCTGGTCTCCAGAAAAATGTCAGGGAACTATGTTTTCTCTAAGTAGACTTAATTTCTTTTCTCTTTTTTCTCCTTTTCTTTTTATCTAAAAAGCTATATATATTTTTTTCTTGCCACGCCACGCGGCATGCGCGATCTTAGTTCCCAACCAGGGATGGAACCTGTGCCCCCTACAGTGGAAGCGTGCAATCGTAACCACCGGACCTCCCCGGAAGTCTCTTAAAAGCTACATTTTATATTTTGCAAGATTCACAAACAATTTTCTTCCCATCATACTATCCTAGTTTGTCTCTTCAATTTATTCTTTATTAATTAAACATTTAATAAAAATTCAGGTACCAACTGAATCCAGGGAGTACCATTTATGAAGAAAGTGCTAAGGAAACTACTATAAAGAAAAAATGACAGGGTTTTAGAGATTTGGATGCATGAAGGAATGAAGAGAAAATGATGCTGCAATTCTTCATTAGCTTCTTTAAAACAGAGTCTCTGCAATAGACAGAAGGTAATGCTTATAATATTTTAATAAATTTTTTCATGATTTCAAAACTCCTTCCCAAGTTTAATTTATGAGGTCTCATTATGTTGCTTAAAAAGAACAAAAACTCATTGCCTTAAGAGAATCCACATCTCAGCACCTTTGGTCACGGCATTTATCTCTGCTGCTTTGTGGTCCTGGCTGCAGGTGTGAGAGCATTATGAAGTAAGTGCTAGTTTCATATCCTGTACACACCTCATACCCAGAGGCTTAATTACTTGCCTATGTCCTAAGGAAGAGGAGAGTCCCTGTAGGTATCCAATAGAGCATTCTATGGTTGTAGCTCCTCTTCCAGCAATAAGAAGTTGCCCCTTTAAACCATGCTGAAACAAAGGGAAGTGTGACAGGAATTGTGGAAATGTAAATCTTGGTTCCTACACACTGTTCTGTTTATATGTTCGCTCCAGTGTCTTGAGCATTCTGCCTCTATTGGAGTCCCATCCTTTAAGGAGGTAACTTCCTTTCAGAGGATATTAATAATAGTAACACTTAAGTACTTACTATGAGGCAGGCAGTGTTTTAAGTTCTTTAATTCATTGAATTCTCACAACACTATGAGGTGGGTACTAATATTATCCTCCATTTTACATTTTTGGAAATGAATGCACAGAGAAGTTAAGAAGCTTACTCTAGGTCATGCAGCTAGTAGGTGACAAAGCTTACAATCTGGTTTCAGAGTCTGTACTTTTTATCACTATACTATACAGTCCTTCAGGACTTTGGATCTAAAAGGACCTCAGAAATCATCTCATTTCAATTCTCTCATTTTATAGAAGAAAGAATAAGATTCAATGAAGTTAGAAGACTCATCTTGGGACATACAGCAAGTTCTTGGCAAAGTCCAGAGCAGAACCAACATCACTCTAATCCTAATGAAATATGTAAATATTGTCCTCTTCTCTCCCCACTCCGCTCCGTGACCCTTAGAAGAATTCAGGTCTTCCTGAGGAGATCGGTACTCTTTTCAAGATTCCACATTGCCTTCCATGTTTCCATGACCCCAATGATTGCAATTTATCAGGCCTCTGTAAATTCATTATATCTTGGTTAAGAAAGATCAATATTGGCAGTAACACAGGAAAAATTCATGGTTGGGGCATTCTTGTTATCGTCCATTGTCTAAAAAGGATGAAAGGGAAGGAGAGACTAAGAACCATTCAATGGAGACTATTCTAAGAGCTCAAAATCCCTAATGTTCACCTGGACCCTTCCATTTATAAGTTCTATCCAAAGTAAGTCTTCCTACTGTATCTCATGGCAGCCTGTTCCTATCCTTCCGAATACTTCTGTATAATAATTTGTAAATATATATATATATATATATATATAGTTGTGTGTTTACTTCCTGTCTCCCCAGCTAGACTGTAAGCTCGATGAGGACAGGGGCCATATCTTTTTTATTTGCCTATAAATATCTAGAACCTGGTACATAATAGGTGCTCAATTAATATTTGTTAAATGAACTCACATCAAAAACTCAACAACACAGTGTTAAAAGGTAATCTTAGGCTGCTCCATATTTTGCCTAATGGACATCTATGCTTCAGTGCCCATTACCTTTACACAGTCAATGGACCATATCCATTACCAGGGCAGAACATGTTCTAACAGCCAAAGTCTCAAGCAGCAGAAGCCTAGTTGGCTTACAAATCTACCTTTCATTCAGGGTCCAGGAACCCACTGAGTGGGGCTGGCTATACTGACAAACCTCAATTATCAAACTAAGTAGAAGGAAAACACAGTCTAAAACATCTAAATTATGGGATATATTGGGAGGAAATGTACGGCTGACCCTTGAACAGCTCGGGGGTGGGGGCACCACCCCTCCTCGCAGTTGAAAAATCCAAGTATAACTTATAGTCACCCCTCCATATACATGGTATCCGCTGCTCCGAATCCAAGGATTCAACCAACTACGGATCTTGTAGTCCTGTATTATTTACTATCGAAAAGAATCTGCTTATAAGTGGACCCATGCAGTTTCAACCAGCATTGTTCAAGGGTCAACTGTATTACTTTTAAGTTCCAGGGTAACTTAAAGTACGTGAGCAGAGTTTTCTGCTAGATGCTTCTCTGAAGACCTGCTTAAAAGACCACATAAGCAGGCTTCCCTGGTGGCTCAGTGGTTGAGAATCTGCCTGCTAATGCAGGGGACACGGGTTCAAGCCCTGGTCTGGGAGGATCGCACATGCCGCGGAGCAGCTGGGCCCGTGAGCCACAACTACTGAGCCTGCGCGTCTGGAGCCTGTGCTCCGCAACAAGAGAGGCCACGATAGTGAGAGGCCCGCGCACCACGATGAAGAGTGGCCCCCGCTTGCCACAACTAGAGAAAGCCCTCGCACAGAAACGAAGACCCAACACAGCAAAATTAATTAATTAATTAATAAACTCCTACCCACAACATCTACTTTAAAAGAAAAAAAAAAGACCACATAAAATAATTTGTGTTTGGTATGTTCATTCTTTATATGTAAAGGGCTATTTCAAAAGACCTTAAGGATGTTCAAAAACAAATTATTCTTTTACTATTTTAAACATTACTCTTACAAGCTTGTTTACACATTACTGCATTATAATCACTTGCATTATTATCCACAAAGAAGAGGTTTGCTAAGTAAAATTAAATGTCAATCCAGTCACTACCTGAAACAAAACAAACTGGGAATTAATAGAATTTAAATTAGCAAAGCTTTTACTCTAGCTGAATTATAAAAAGTTTTCTAACTTCTATTTTCTTAATGATGATATATAAAAATGTCTCCAAAAAATAACACCTTGTCTTTTAACACTTTCAAAATGAAGAAAACAGATTCAAACCAGTAGCATTAATTTTGTGCCTAAGTAACTAATCTGCTTTAGTTTCTGTTCTATAGCTGAATCTAAGTAAAAGCAGTCTTATTTTTGTGCTATATATGTTAGTGCATTTATTTATTTACTTACTTATTTTGAAAAGCATAAATTATTGGCAAGAGAGACTGCAAAACACAAGGTGAAGTGCTCTCTCATGGTGACCCTGTCAAAGATGAAGAGCTGCTCTTTTATTTTTAGAAAATACCTCTGATTTGCTGTACAGCAGAAACTAACACAACATTGCAAAGCAACTATACTCCCATAAAAATTAATTTTAAAAAATTTTAAAATTTAAAAAATACCTTTCCATAAGTTGGGATTAGTTATTTTAAAAATTTAGATTCAACCCTTAGCCTTATCTCATCCAGGTGAAACTGAAAAATCCGCTCTCTTTTTAAAATGAAGATAAAAGTCAACTTTGTATTTTTAAAAGTGCTCTCTCTTGGGACTAATGTCTACATAGGAACCATGGCCGAAAACTGCTCTGTGCAGTGCAGAGACAGTGCAGCTCTTTATCAATGTGCACGACTACACGACTACGTGGCTAAATCTTATTAGGTCTCAACCTTGGCAGCTGCCTTTGACGCTGTCAAATAAATAGGCTTTGGGGATCGTTCCTATCCCACTGTCTCCCGCTGTTTTCCCCCATCACTTCTGGTTCATTACCCTGTAGCTTCAGTCTTTTTCCCTTTTCTGGAGAGAAAAGTGGGGCTTGTTTGTTCATTTTGAATATAATATAGCGTGTCTGATGATTAATAAATGATCAAAGAGGGTTCCCTTTTCTCTCTCCAGCATTTGTACCACAATGTTAATTGCAGCACTATTTACAATAGCCAGGACATGGAAGCAACCTAAGTGTCCATTGACAGATGAATGGATAAAGAAGATGTGGCACATATATACAATGGAATATTACTCAGCCATAAAAAGAAACGAAATTGAGTTATTTATAGTGAGGTGGATGGACCTAGAGTCTGTCATACAGAATGAAGTAAGTCAGAAAGAGAAAAACAGATATACCTTATGCTAACACATATATGTGGAATCTAAAAAAAAAAAAAGATTCTGATGAACCTAGGGGCAGGACAGGAATAAGGACGCAGACATAGAGAATGGACTTGAGGACATGGGAAGGGGGAAGGGGAAGCTGGGATGAAGTGAGAGAGTAGCATTGACATATATACACTACCAAATGTAAAATAGCCAGTGGGAAGCAGCTGAATAACACAGGGAGATCAGCTCGGTGCTTTGTGACCACCTAGAGGGGTGGGATAGGGAGGGTGGGAGGGAGATGGAAGAGGGAGGGGATATAGGGATATATGTATATGTATAGCTGATTCACTTTGTTATACAGCAGAAACTAACAGAACATTGTAAAGCAACTATACTCCAATAAAAATTAATTTAAAAAATTTTAAAAATTAAGAAAAAATACCTTTCAGTAAGTTGGGATGGATAGATGTTTTAAAAAATTAGATTCAACCCATAGCCTCATCTCATCCAGGTGAAACTGAAAAATCTGCAATTATACTCCAATAAAGAAGTTAATAAATAAATAAAGAGTCAGATTTACTTTTGTGATTGAAATAAACATGCCTAAATAGCGCAATGGTATGGTTTTTATTTTTGTTTTAAAGCCTGATTTTTACTTTCAGGGAACAAGAAAACACCCTTGATTAATCCTAGCTACCTTTAATTAGAGGACATCAGTATGTGCAGGATTTATACCATTTGCCGGATATTAAGTAATAAAAAGACATGGCTCTAATAAACGGGGCACCAGGTTAAGTTTCTGGCTCTAACCCCCGAGAGGATGTTGAATCCTGCAGGAAGCTTCCAGAGGAGATTGCAGTACGAAGGAAACCAATCACATCATTGCCGTCTGACAAATGGGATGCAATTTTCTTGTGTTTTCCTCCTGGGGCTTAGCAAGTACATCTATGGAAAAATCACCCCTTCTCCATCACTCTTCCTGGCTAGGTTTTGCTGGGAAGTGTTTTACTGCTGGTATTTTGACTCCAGAGCATTTGGGGACTGTTTTCACTTTTTTTTTTTCCTTTTCACCGCGCCTCACGGCATATGGGATCTTACTCCCCCTACCAGGGATCAAACCCGTGCCCCCTGCAGTCTTAACCACTGGACCCCCAGGAAAGTCCCAGGACTGTTTTCACTTTGGATGGAAGAAATTTCAGAAAGGCGATATCATTCTGAAAGGGAGAGGGATCAGCTGAAGTTGCACTCACATGCCTAAGGACTACCAAAGGTTTAGGGAAAGTCTGTTAGGCCAAGTCTTCCCTAGCCCGTCCCTCCTCCTTTCCAGCTACCAGCTGCTTTTTGATTTTTAGAAAATACCTTTGTATAAGTTGGGATGGATAGATATTTTAAAAATCTGCCTTACTTTCGGCAGACTCTGCCCACCTGGTACCCAAGCAGCCCTGGACAAACCTAGCAGTGTATATAAAATCAGATCTCCAGCAATGGGTAAGGTCTGAAATAGATTTTGCTTCTTAAGCCTTATGGCCAGGGAACTGGGGAATACCTGGGCACCCAGGTAATGTTCCCTGCATCCTGCCCATTTAGTTGGGCATTCTGCCAGGCCTCAACCCCCGATGGCCAGACCTTCCTTCCTGAATCTTAATAAATGCTATTAGAAGGCAGCATCGAAGCTGGCAGATGAAACCCTGACTCTATTCACTACCTGACATCCTCTGTCCATCACACGGCACCTGGGATACTTACACCAACCTGAGTGTGATCCCAGGTACCCTGCGTTGTCCCCACTGCCCTGCAGGCAGCTGGGTCTCCCTGGGTCGCACTCTTCTGCTCCTGGCTTCCTCCCCTCTTACCGACCACCGCTGACGCCGCACCAGCTACAAATTCTGTTCTCCCAGGAGAATGTGTTTAATTTCATTAATTTCCATTTCTTTTTTTTTTTCAGAATTATTTTGGTGGTGAAATTTAAGCACTTTAAGATGTTATAACATTGGTATCCTAGAGACTGAAATATGAAATAGCAGCACAAAATAGGTCCTTGTGGGAAGCAAATGTGCAAATTTTCCCACCATGTTCTGCCATTGGTGCACTATTCTCAACCACTCCATACATCTTCAGGGGGCAATTAATGGAGATGTTCCAGCACCCACTCAATCTCTGTATTTTCTTCTGCCTAAAATAACACTAGATCTAAAACATGGCTTTCTATCTAAAATTAGCCCTTGGTTAGATACTATCAGCTACCACTCAACACAAGGAACTTTCATACAGAAATAAAATGATTATGTAGCTAGAATGATGCCTGATTTTGTTAATTGAATCAATCATTCTTTACTCATTTGGTGCCTACTCTATGTAGCATGTTGTAAAGTAGGGAACAAAGAAACAAGAAGAGGTCCTGTTCTCAAGGAATTTATCTTTAAGGTTGACTTTTATAACAGCCCCATTATATCCTTTGTATTTCTAATGCCTCCCTCTCTGAAAAATGACAGTAATTATAGGTTATTCTTACAATAAATATTGTTGTCACTTGTCACCTACTGTCACACTCCCAGGAGAATGAAAAAGCCCAAAGGTGGTATTCTGCAGTGTGTTTCTACTTGAGAAAAGAGTATACTATTTATTTCCAAAGTTCTAAGTACATGACCTTTAATTTACATATGTAGGCAAAAATGATTATTCCATGCTAAGTACGTGCACCTTTCAAAGAACTAATTCAGAGCAATGCTACTTTTTTAAAAAATAGCATTTTGTCGCAAAACATTTTAGAAAAACATCATTTTTTTTGTTCAGGAGAAATTATTTTAAGGGCCTAACGTTCATAGAAGAAGTTTTGTTTTTTTTTTCAATAGAAGGTCACTTTAATCTTACTGGGGAAAGGTGTTGGCAAGGATTGGGGTCTGCTTGAAGGGTGGTATGAGCCCCACCGCATACTGACAAGTCTACTACAGAAGAGAACAGGCAGCTGTTAATATATCATATTTACCCATTTCCCCCTAATTTTCCATTTATCCCAAGTTTAATTTGTTTTCCTGCTGCTTCTCTAAATCCTCCCATATCTTGGGAGCAGCTTAGGTGTCTTTTATGAATTAATTTATGCTCTTTGTTCTTTTCATTTTATTTGAGGCAGTAACAGTTTACAAGGAACAAAACACATTATATTATAAATCAGTCATAATTATTACACTCAAACACTTCCTTTTCTCTCATTAATGGAACAAAGGCACATTAAGATAGAACATAAATTTCTCTACCAAAATTTGCCATTCTTATCCATAAGCTAGTTAATGGCCTCGATAGGGCTCTTTTCCTGTAAGGGTGATGCCCTTATTCTAAGAAAAGAACAAAGATGAAAGGAAGCATAGGGAACAGATAACTGAACTGATTAATATACTCAATTGCTAAACATGGCCAAAGTTTCTGAATAGCAGAGGCACAACAGTGAGTACTTTGGGTTACGTCATTTTCTGACAAGGTAAAAGCAAAGCAAACTCACAAGTAGAAAGAAATGCCCCTGAAGTTAAACCCAAGGGGGAACTCATGAAGTGGCAGGCTCTTTGGCCCTTCTTGATGGCAGAGGGCAAGGCAGTAAGCCACAACAGGAAGCCATGTATATCTTTTCTCCATTTCCCCTGTCTTATTGAAAGAGCTCCCCATCATATTATCTTCAGGTTTCTTCGAAGACTTATGAATATGTGAGTGACTCAGGTCAATATTAAAGACCTATTCGAACCTGTATTACACTTTAAAAAAAAAACAACACATTGTTCAAATAAAGTGTGATCAAGCTAACTAGCCCATGGGAATCTGTCCAACAAGTTTCATCGGCCAAGAGTAACATCTCTCTCTGTTACTGGACCCACAAGATCATGGCTGCAAAGGAGGTCCCTTAAACTCCTTCAGTTAGGTATTTCACTTACAAACGAATGAATGAATGAGTGATAAGCACCCGAAGTACATCACGCACACGATCTCTCTAAAGCTTTAACTAGATAAAAACTGAGGCCATCTCATTACTCTCAGATAGTGTTGCATGGGGCTTAGCACCCAAGATGATTTACCAAACTTCCTGTCAAAACAGTTTCCATTTATTCTAATTTCTTCTTCACTCTGCACCCTTAGCAGGAAGGATTTTCCAAGAAGATTCAGGGAGAAAGGATTAAGCAGGAGTTATAGTCACTGTGGTCAGTGTTTCTTTGGGTCTACCAAAGCTGCCCAAGATGGCAGTCCTCTCCCATTTTCCCTTGGTCTGATATCTATTTCTTGTTGCCCAGTGACCCCTATGCAATGATGCTGCCATGTCTGGCAGCCTCTAGCTGGAATAAAAGTGGAGACAGACACAAAGAAGAGCAAAAATGGAACGACTACATCCTCAAGAAACAGAAGATGGTCACAACTTAAGTACCTTCTGCAAAAGTATATAAAAAGGCAAACAAGTGGGCTTCCCTGGTGGTGCAGTTGTTGAGAGTCTGCCTGCCGATGCGGGGGACGCGGGTTCGTGCCCCGGTCCGGGAAGATCCCACATGCCGCGTAACGGCTGGGCCCGTGAGCCATGGCCGCTGAGCCTGCGCGTCCAGAGCCTGTGCTCCGCAACGGGAGAGGCCACAAGCAAGCAAACAAAAAACCTTGAACTTTATACTCAATACAGTGCCTCCCAGTATTAAGCATGTATCTGGAAATTCCTACCTAAACATGGTTCAAATAGACCTACTAAATATGGCAAATTGGGTAAAAATTTGAAATTAGGGCAGAAAGAATTTTGTGAGTCCTTTATAAAATTCATTCATGCAAATTGAAAAAAAAGCATTTGGTTATTTGTAGACATAATATGGGCCTACGGATGAAAATATGTTTGTCAAGAAACTAAATGAATTATTGGCATTGGTCTTTATTGAGGAAACCACTGGGGAGATTCTGATYTGAAAATAATCTTGGGAAAGAGAAATGTCTGAGCAATTAAGTCAAACAGTGGTCAATGCACATAACATCCTCGACCAGACTGACTGCCATCTAGAGAAGTTACCAGGCCAAGATGTTTTTGCTCCAGAGTTTTGTTTGTTTATTTGATTTTTGCGGTACGTGGGCCTCTCACTGTTGTGGCCTCTCCCGTTGCGGAGCAAAGGCTCCGGACGCACAGGCTCAGCGGCCATGGCTCACGGGCCCAGCTGCTCCGCGGCATATGGGATCTTCCCGGACCGGGGCACGAACCCGCGTCCCCCGCATCGGCAGGCGGACTTTCAACCACTGCACCACCAGGGAAGCCCGCTCAAGAGTTTTAAAGAAAGTAAGGTCGAAATTGTGGAGGTACTGGCCAAAGCACTGTTAAAAATCAGTAAATGTGAAAAACTCCTCAAAATTGGGCAAATTATTAAGGTGGTCAAGACTCATAATATTAAAAGTATGAAGAAAGCCATCAAACGTTTATTTATTAACTCCTTTTAAGATATAGGGCAGACTCTCTGGAAATTTCTCACTTTAACTTCTAAATAAAAGAAATACATCCCATTCAATGTGGTAGTTAATAGTGATAAGTATAGAAAACAAGTTACATAGAGATACTACCTATATGACATTTATTTTTCATATAATACTGACTTTTTCCTGATTATAAAATAATATGTGTCACTTGAAAAAAAATCTGGAAAATTCAGAGAGGTAATATGAAAAATATAAAAAGCATCTGTAATCCCACCATGTAGAGAGAAATTTTTAATGAGGTTCTTTTCATTATTTTTCATATATGTGAAATGAAACGCATCAAGGAAAAAATATTTCATATATATGTGCAACATTTTTGTTGATGTTGCTGGGTCAGTTTCAAGGGAAAATAGGGAGGACCTTGATCTTAACATTAGAGTTAAAAATATAACTTAAAGGTTGTAAACTTCACTCCCGCAGTAACTTAGAGCTCTGAAGCAGTATTAACAGCCGTGGGACTTATTTCTTTATCTGGAGCATCCCTTTTCCTTCTGTTGCCCCTGCCACACACAACCTCTCCAGGTCTCTGCTGGTCCTGTGGATGGTGACATGGGAGAAAAGGCCACCAATAATACAGACCCCACCAATAGTAACTGTGTTTTTTAACTCTTCCCCATAAACCTTATTTTTTTTAATATGTTTATTTTTCCCCAACTTATTGTTTTTAAATTGAAGTATAGTTGCTTTACAATTTTGTGTTAGTTTCAGGTATACAGCAGAGTGATTCAGTTATATCTTTTTTTCCAGCTTCTTTTCCCTTATAGATTATTAAAAAATATTGATATAGTTCCCTTTGCTATACAGCAGGTGCTTGTTCATTATCTATTTTATATATGGTAGTGTGCATACCATATGTTAATCCCAAACTCCTATTTATCCCTCCTCCCCTTTCCCCTTTGGTAACCATAAGTTTGTTTTCTATGTCTGTGAGTCTATTTCTGTTTTGTGTGTAAGTTCATTTGTATCATTTTTTAAAAGATTCCACATATAAGCAATATCATATGATATCTCCAACTTATTTTTAAAAATTGGAAACATACAGAAAAGTTGAAAGAATAAAACCATATACCATCCACCTGGATTTAACAACTGTCACTTCTGCTTTCTCTGTGTCCCCACCCACCGTTCAAAACTAGATAGCAAACATCAGTAGGCTCCGTGTCTGAACATTTCAGCGGTAGCATCCCTTTGAAAGCAAAACTATAAGATTACAGGTTAAGCTAACTCCCAGCAGAGTTGATGAACTTTAGCAGTTTTACCTAAATATTTATCTTAGCCTTTCCTAGGCAATCTCCCACCTCAAGGAAATGAAACAAAACCAAGCCAGGCAACTGAGATACGGATTGCAGCGTAATATCTGGAGTAAGGATTTTAGAAAGGACTGCTCACATGATGTTCCCCTGTGTGGTGACTTTGGCCTTAGATTAGAATTATTGACGTATTAGAAAAAGAATCTAGGCTGTAACCCTGCAGGGAATAACTCTTCTCTAGAATGTCAGATTTGGTCAATCATACAATTCTGTTCTGAGAATTTCACCCCCAGGGAACTTCTTCTGGTCTGAGGAAGCCCATCAGTAATGAAAGTGGACAGGACTCAACCCACAAGAGGGGCTCTGCCCCGGCCATGGTTGCAGGTACCCCTGGACAGACCCTTGGCAGCCTTCACTAACCTGGGCAGCTGTAGCAACAGCAGGAAGTGACAGTCTCTCCCTCACCTAAGCGGGCTCAGGAGGTTTCAGTGAGGGTGTAACACTCTCAGGTCACACTCTGTATTTAGTCTGACTCACTGGAATTAAGGGATTGGGGGGTAGAGGGTGAAAAGGGCAAGAGATGAGGGGGTGGAGAGCAGAGAGGCTCACAGTCCTGCCCAAGGTACAGGGAATTCAGCACTCTCGTCTTCCTCTCCTGGCCATTTCTACCATATTTCCCCCATCCGTTCTTCCCTCTCTCCCAATAATAACGAAAGCTAACATGTATGCATGGCTGAGACGCAGTGCAGGAAAGCGGTTAAGAGCTTGGACCCTGAGCAGTGGTGCCAGGATCTGAGCTCAGATGGTGGATCTCCCAGGCCACTTTCTTAGCCTTTCAGCTCTGTGGCTTCCCAGGTCAGGACACAGGGACACCAAGGTAATGCTCAGGGACTATTCCATTCTCCAGGGCTAGGGAGCATTCCCTTCTCTGCCCCATAACAGAATTTGCTCATTCACTGTCCCCATCCCAAATACACACACAGGCACAGATTTTATAAAGCCTGACATTAAAGGCATGACACCATGAAAGCAGCACACCAAGCCATAGGATACTCTTTGTTTTGCATGCTTGCAAAAGCTGAAGCCGAGCAGCTTGGAAGCTGACAGGCCCCTGGCCCAGTTCCCAAGCGCCTGACCACATTCCCTTCTCACCCCTCAACCGCACCGCCGGACCAACCCTGAAGCTAGGAGCTCTCAACCCTATGTCTCTTTGTTAAATAATGACTCAGAACTGACTTCAGCGGCAGCAACGCACTTCAGAAGTTCAAACACTAGAGGCCAAAGGGAGGGAAAGTAGGTTGTTCTGGAAGCTCTGCCAGCTAATTCCATGCAGACAGGTGACCCATATTATGTCAATTAAGTGCCGCTTTGGAGGCACGCTGCGCTGGGCTTTTTAAAACATGGAATGTTCTAAGGTAACGTGGAGTTGGATTAAGGTTTGCTGAATGCACTAGGGCCTTACCTCTGTAATTCAATTAATAGAATCAGAGACGGACTTTTGTTGGAATCCTCCCGGGCGGCTGAAAGGCAAAGTGGGGCACGGACTTTTAAGTCCATGAGGGTAGGAAGGTGGGCCCTGGCAACGCTGCTCCACCCCTAGAGTGAGTGCCAAATGTAGAGCAGGTCCCAACCCGACAGTGCTCTGCCCACGAAACCCAGGTAGACAATGAGGGGAAGGACAGACGTGGCTAAGGGAGCTGCTGGGGCCTTCTTACCCAGCCGACATCTCTCCCTTCCAGCCCAATGTCCATCACTTCCCCCTCCCCTCCCTATCTGCCCCTTTGAACATTTCCAGATATGTAGGCCCTGTATGACCTGGCCCCGGGCCCCTTCTCCAGCCTCATCCCCCTGACTATGCCTTCTGCTGGCCACACTGGCTTTCTACAGTTTCTCAGAAGAGCCCAACGCCTTCCCACCTCCAAGCCTTTGCAAGCATGCTATTTGTTGCTTTGTTTCCTGCCTAGCAGAGTCTCCCCTACTGATCTCAACTCATCCTTTAGATTTCCAGTGTCCTGGCTCATTCCTAGACAGAATTAGTTTGTAACTATATTGGGAATTATTTGATCACTGTCCATCTCCTCCACTAGACTGACGACTCCATGTTGATGCCTGTTTTGGGTGACGATTATATACCCAGGGCCTATGATAGCATCTGGTCCTCAGTGGGTACCCAATCGGTATCTGTTGAATGAACCCATGAACGAGTGAATGAATGGCCTCTTCAACTAATGTGAAATGTTAATCTCGGCTTACACATTAGTGGCTGATATCAATGCATTACTTTTCTCAGACAGTTTGTATGCTGTTCAAAGGATCTTGAGTCCAAGGTGTCAGGCAAAGCAACAGTGAGGTTTTCAGCAGGAATGGTGCCAGGCTGTCGGGGAGAACTGGCAAAGCTGCTTTCTACAACCCCCTTATCTTCTCGTCTATTCTATTACTGCCCTCACCGATGCACGGACAGACACCTGAAGACATCAGAGTTATCTCGTTAAGGGATACACATCCCCAGTGTTCATACGCAAAGCGGAGAGGCCAAATTTGGGCTCTGGATCTATGTGCAGAAGAGCTTCTGCTACCTGGGGACCAGCCACTCACGGGCTCCTTTTCACTCTCCCTGATGGTTGCCCTGATCTCACCGCAGACCTTTTCTCCCCTTCTTTTTGTCAGGTTTCTCTGCCAAGTGCAACTCCATATGCCTTCCTCAAAATCACAGCAAGTAGCAAAGGGAAGTAATGCTGACATTAGAAGGCAGGTGTTTTCAGTGCTTTTGTCACCGCTGGAAAGAGTGTAAGTACACTATTTTTAGCAGACAACTCAGTGATATCTAGTAAATTTTTAATGCGCATACCTTGTTTACTCAAGAATTCACTTTGAAAATTTACCCTGAAGAATTCTCAAACAGCATGCAAAGATGTGTGTACAAACACGATTCTTGTTTTGTCAAAAAATGGGGAAAAACTCAACTGTCCGACAGTAGAAACTGGTTAGATAATCCTGATACAGTTATCCTATTTGGTACAATCATTCAATAGAATATTATGCAGCTAGTAAAAAGAATGAATTTATATCCTGACTTTGAAAGAGATCTACAGTATACTATTTAGGGAAAAAAGTTTAAATAATTTTTATAGTGATATTTAAATGTATTTTATTAACTGTGGTTTAGAGTGTTATATAAATATATATTGTTAACTGTAGTTTTTAGAATAAATATGTTTTTATAGTGATATATAAATATATATTAACTGTGGTTATAAGGAGTTTACATGAAACTTTAAACTTCTATATTGTACACTATTATCTATTATTTACAGGCTTTATAACCATATTTTACTTAACTATAATAAAAATCAAGTTTACATTTTAAGCCTAGATATAAAATTTGTTTTCACAATATGATAGATCATTATTATTAATTTGATCAAGCAGGTATCCAATCACGGTTTCTAGAAAAGCTGGTCATTTGGACCTGTGGTAGCCAGCCTCCATGAGGACCTGCCTGCAATAATTCCTGCCTCCTGGTATTCACACCCTTGTGAGACCAACAGAGTGTGGCAGAAATGATGATGTGTTACTTCTAAAATCAGGTTCTAAACGACTATAGCTTAAGTCTTGGGGCTTTCTTTCTCCCAGATCTCTTGCTCCAGGGGAAACTATGTCACGAGCAATTGTACAGAGAGGCCCCTGGGGTGAGGAACTGAGGCCTCCTGCCAACACCCACATGAATGATCCTGGAACCAGATGCTCCCATCCAGTCAAGCCTCAGATGACTGCAGTCCCAGCTGACACCTTAATTGCAGCTTCCTGAGAGCACCTGAGCCACACACACCCAGCTAAGCCACTCCCAGATGCCTGACTCACAGAAAGTGTTAGACAAGAAACGTTTGTTGTTTAAAGACACTGTGTTTGGGTTAATTTGTTACGTAGTCATAGATAACTAATACAGGACCTGAACTATGTAATTTTTAGTGCCTGTTTCTCAATCTACACATAGAGCCTTTTAAATTACCATCTTTATGCTCTAAACTTAGTCTCACATTGGTTCCCACTTTGCACCAACCTCAAATTGGTAACGACTGGCAACTGAAGTCAGGATCGGGCATTTTGCTCTGTCCTTGGGAGGTCTCCACAATGATGAGGGGAGGGGGACTGAATCCAAGAGAGGTCACCGGAGCCTGGAACTGACTTGGTCTCAAAACTTCAAGTTAAAATCCTGTGCTTTTAAAAAGATTTCTGCCTTTTCAAACCATTACTTTATTGACTCAGGCAGTAATTCAAATGAAATGTCACAAGAGGACAGTCCCAACAAAGAGAAAAGGACAGAACAGCTGAAAGAGCTGTCCATTATTTTCTTGTAAGTGAGGGTCTCTGATGAAAGAAATGAACTCCTTTCATACGTGGGTTTAATTCTCCTCAATGTCCAGTGCAGTGAGGGAAATGAGCTTTCACTGCTGTAGTCTTTTCTGCTTTTATTGTTGGTGTGTTTCCACTCAAGACCCTTAGTTTCAATGGTTTTTAATCCAGTCATAAGCATCTGTTTAAGTTGTTCTAGGAATGGCTTTTATTTTCTGTTTTTAAATGGTTTGCACTTGTATTGTGTGTTTCTGCATAACTGAAAAAAAACATGTGTATGAACCACCACCTCAAAAATCAATGAGAGGTTGGGAAGCATGGCCAGCATGTTCAGGGGGAACCAATCTCTCCCAAGGCACCATCAATTCGCTGCCAGCTTGGGCCAAGGAGACTTGGCAGTGGACACCAGCCTGAGTACAATCCAGGAACTGTCATGCCCGTGCCTCTAGTGTGGCTTAGTAACAAAGTCATGGAGTCCTGCAAGGGGTTCTCCGACAGGCTGCACGTAAAATATATTCTACACATATGTGTTCTTCCGTTTTCACAAATATACGTAGATGACAGTGTGATACATCAAATGCAAATTCATTTAAAAGCACTCTTCAATTAAGAGCTTTCTTAACGGACATTAAAATTATACCTTCTATTATATAATATACTGAGATTTGTAAAATTTTATTTAAAAGAAGACTTTTTCAGTTGACATGTTGAGAATCATTGTTCTAGAAATGCTACAGGGAGATAAAAAAATTCTTGGTCTCCACTGAAATGTAACTGTATTCTAATTGTTTCACCCACTGCCTGAATGTGAAAATCTGGTACACTGATTGAAGCAAATCATGCTCCATGCATACATTGACATTTACAGAATACACATTTTAGAAAAGAAGAGAAGTTTCATTATAAAGGATGGTATATAAAATGTACCATCATAATGTCATGATTCCTACTGGGTAAAAAAAATTTGTACGAAATTGTAAAATAAAGAAGGAAAGGGGAGGAAAGAAGAAACAGAGCAAGGCCTTTGAGGGCCAGGTGTAGGAAAGGCAGGGAGTAGAAACTTCTGCCTCATATGGAAGATTCTAGAAACTTCAGTGGACCAGTGACAGCAATAATCCTTTTGCGTGTACTGGCTTAGAAGGTGAAGGAAAATGTGTCTGTATCAGGTCTCTGTCGTATATGATGTCACCCCCTCTGTAGTTATGGGTGACCCATTTCCATGGCAAGTTCGGCTTCCCTTCTTTCTGAGCTTGTCTATGGTTCAAAATGAAAAAGTAATTTAAGTGAATCCAATTTCTCTAAATTTATTTTTATTTTATACTTTTAATCTAAAGGTGTGTTCAGAAAAACTCAGCTAAACCATGTAGACGAGGAATTTAGGGTGAAAATTTGATTGCAGTTTTAACCCAGATAACTAACATTTTTATTTTCGAGCTACCTACCCACTATTGTTTTCAATTATATGGTAAATACCCAGAAATGACAACCACAGCTGTGTTAGTAAAAAACAGTTAAAAACTGTTCTGCCAAGAAAACTCTTTAAAATGAAATATTATTGAATCTCAAATCTCTAGAAAACAATACCAGAGTTTCCTAAAGATGGGGCCACAGCAAAAGGTAAATAATTATTTTGGACCAACTACTTCCAGTCCCTGGATGATGGAGTGTCAGAAATCACAGAGAGCACAGCCTGCCTACCCCTGCACCCCTTCACACTCATGTAACAAGGAATTTATAGTGAAAGATAGTAAATAAGATGGCAAAAGAAAAACATATAGATGCAGATGTATTTGCTGGCAAGGTCTATCCAAACCATGGTGTTCTGTGTGTCCCCAGCTATCTGGGCAATCAGGCAGATGTAGAAACTGTTTGAAGATGTCTTCTATTATCAATGGGTACAAAGTGCCTTCTGAAGAATAACTTTTTAAAGAAATAAAGCTGATCAAAAACTCGCCAAGGGGCTTCCCTGGTGGCGCAGTGGTTGAGAATCTGCCTGTTAATGCAGGGGACACGGGTTCGAGCCATGGTCTGGGAGGATCCCACATGCCGCGGAGCAACTAGGCCCATGAGCCACAACTACTGAGCCTGTGTGTCTGGAGCCTGTGCTCCGCAACAAGAGGCTGCAACAGTGAGAGGCCCACGCACCGCGATGAAGAGTGGCCCCTGCTCGTCACAACTAGAGAAAGCCCTCTCACAGAAACAAAGACCCAACACAGCCAAAAATAAATTAATTAATTAATAAACTCCTACCCCCAACATCTTCTTTAAAAAAAAAAAAAAAACAACTTGCCAAGACACAAATATGGCCCTGAAAATCGTATCTGAATCTCACAATGGATGCAGAGGTAGAGCCTTTTAGAGCCTGGATTTTGGGCATCATTTGGGAACAGGCATGAGTCAAAAGGCTTGAGATTTGTTTGGTTGTTCTTTAAAAGTGATTTTTTTAAATCCCCCTCTCTCTCCTAACAGTAGAGTGAAAGGGGGGTGTACACAGAGCAGTTGCAGCAGTCCGGCAGCCCAGGCACCCACATGGATCATGCTGGAATAGAGCTGTGGACCAGACAGTGGATAGAGGTGGGAACAGAACACAGTTCTCTGAGCTCTGAGTCTTCATTATATCCAGCATGGGCCATCTGATTAGGAGTCAGGTCACAGTCACCCTGTCACTATCTGAGTTCTTCCCAACCATAGAATTGGTTGTAGTTGTCAGTTTCTGATCTCATGGGGACATAAAGAAAAATATTGGATACATCTTCTAAGGTTCTTGCCATCTCCTTAGGATTTATTATGCAGGTCTATGCTACTCAAATAAAAATATTCTTGTTGATCTTAGAGGGAATAAGAAACACTCTACAGGGCTTCTCTGGTGGCGCAGTGGTTGAGAATCCACCTGCCAATTCAGGGGACACGGGTTCAAGCCCTGGTCCGGGAAGATCCCACATGCCGTGGAGCAACTAAGCCTGTGCACCACAACTACTGAGCCTGCGCTCTAGACCCCGTGAGCCACAACTACTGAGATCGTGTGCTGCAACTACTGGAGCCCGTGCACCCTAGAGCCCGTGCTCCGCAGCAAGAGGCCACCGCAATGAGAAGCCTGGACACCTCAACAAAAAGTAGCCCATGCTCTCCACAACTAGAGAAAGTCCGTGCGCAGCAGCGAAGACCCAACACAGCCAAAAATAAATACATAAAATAAATAAATTCAAAACAAAACAGAAAAAAAACCATAAACATTGGTGGTGTTAAGCTCCTTTTAAAATAAAGAAAAGAAAAAAGAAAAACTCTACAAACAACTAAAAGCCATGGAGGTCTGGAAAGGTGTGTGCCCACTGCCATGGGGCAGTAAAGATTACAATAACCTAAAAACAGATGTCTTTTTCCATCTTGCCCAAGATTTTGAATATCACTGATGATATCTGACCAGATGTGAACATGTAAGTCTATGCTCCCACTAGAACCACATACAGTCAATTCTTATTATTCATGGCAGTGTGTTCTCTAAGTTGCCACAAACAATGAGCAAACACTGAAGCATTGCATCCAGGGGAAATATAGGGTTAGGTTCCTGGGAGCCTCTGGTCACACTAGTGGTCAATCGATCAACACATAACCTTGTTTTATGTGTGTTTCTGTTTATTAAGATGCCTTATCTAATATATATTGTTGATTCATTCACATTGAACTCAGGGTCAACAACAGTACAATTCATGACTGAAGGAAGCTTATCTAACACATGTATTTTCTCCATAAGGCACATCACAGACTTCTTCCGCTTAGGAATGCCAGACAGCACGTCAGCACTATGCTTTGGGGAACATTTTAAATAGTATAATCACCACCAACAAAAAAAAAAGGGCACAATAATGTGAAAAACATGGCACTAAATAGACCATGAAAAGAACACTTTGTTTAAAGTATGAGAGCTGAAACAAAAAGGCAGAGCGCCGCTTCGGTTTGGCCTAAGCTGGGAACATATTATACACGCTGAGCAACACAGGCTTTTCCTTCCTCTGCTTATGTCTGTGAATGACTGTGAAAGTGCCGTTGAGTTTCGATTGGGGGATTACAAATAAATTTTAGTAAGTAGGCCAATTCACAAATATGGAATTTGCAAATAGAGGAACAACTGTATACTTCGTTCAGAGAAATATTCCTGCATACCATGAAACTGCTTTTGAACACTGTTATTACACACCATCTTTTCGAATTTATATGTCATGAATCTGTGAGGAGCAATATAAATTGCAAAGAGAAAACAATCTTCAGTTTTGAAAAAATTAATTTGGGGTTAAACTTTAATGTGCTAAGAACGATCTGTAGTGATTTCTACATTAGCAATCTATAAGGGAGGTAAATGGTTCTTTAAAATTTCTTGTTCATTCATTAGCAAAGCAGCTTAATAAAAATTACATCCCAACAGCTTTCCATCTAGATGCTCTCTGCTGCCCCTCAAATTTTCATTCGATAGATGATGTTTTGTTTTTAAACATGGCTGCAAACAGAATACGCATATTAGTTAACATTTCTTCTAAACTTCTATATGTAATATTCACGTGTATCATTTCAAATGAGTGCACAATATTCCACTGAGCTGTCGGACGTTTTGATTGCTTCCAAGTTTTGCTATTTTAAACAGCTCTACAATAAACATTTTTCAAGAAAAGTTTTTCATTTTTTTAAAAACATTGTTTTCTGAGGATAGCTCCCTAAAATGGGTGAAGAAAGTGAGCATCCCTGATTACTAGTAACTATAAATGAACTAAGTCCTTTCAGAAAGTGGTGACAAGCTTTCCTGTTTCCCCAATGGTTCTTCCGTATTGGTTTTATTCCTTTAATTTGCTAAATTAATTGCTGTGAAATTGTATCTCATGATTGTTTTAGTTTGTATTTACTTAATCACTGGTGAGGATGAAGAGCTTTTTCATATACTGATACAGTTATTCATTTAGTCAATTAACATTTATCAAGTCCCTACCTGACACAAGGCTTATGTCAGATACTATCCCTGCCCTTGGGGAAACTCCCCCTCTGCCTGTCTTTACTTTTATACAAAGTTCCTATTAAAATTCAGCCATCTGACTATTGGAGGCTGTGTCATCTTTTAAGCTTTGAATAAACACTTTACTTATTTAAATTCAGACAATAAATCTTTACCTATTATAATGCCAATATCCTCTCAATTAATTGTTTCCTTAGTTTTGATGGTTGAGTTGAATAATTTTAATTTTTAAATAGCCAGAAATTAGTCATATTCAAAATATTTAACAACTGGCAAGATAAAATATTAATACATAACATAATAACTCAAAAATATTTAACCAAAACATATTTAACATTCCTTTTAGTTGCTGAATTAACTACATCCTAAAATATTCATAAATGATATGCTATAGAGAAAATGACTCACCAAAATATTCTAGAAATTTCCAAATCAATTGTTGACTTTTACAGATTGTTGTGGTGATCTTAAGTTGATGTAGCTGTCACCTAGATAAGTGATGCCCCTGTTCAAACCATAGAAGTACCACATCAATGACTTCACCATGATATTGACAGTCACGCAACCTCTGGTATCTTTGTTGCAGCTGAACATACTGCAGGCCCTTCACAACAGGCATAGACCAGGATGCCAATGCCTCCCAGAGGGCCTGTGCCAGCTCTGCCACCCTTGCAACTCTAGGCAGCCCTGGCCCAGAGGGAGGACACCATGCACACCTCCATTATTGCCTTCCAGACCACTCAGTGGCTTCTGCAGCCACCAGCCTCTAGCTGGCACTCCTCCCAGGTCCATTACCACCTCCATGGCCACTGGTGGGTGACATCATTACATACCTTATAATCTTAATCAAGAGATAATTTCTCTGTACTGATATGAAAACACTGTAGTATATTGACACTCAATGCAGCTCTACCACAATGTACCAGCGGATGGTTAGCCCTGGCTACCCCATAAGAAATGTTTTACATGAAATTATTATTCAGAAATATAATTCCTGCAGATTTGACACCTGCTTAGATAACAGATCCTAAACGTTCCCAAATACTCTAGACGGTCAACTTGGCAGGATGTAGGAACACATTGGAATCGTCCTTAAATGCTCCACATTTGAACTCTGCATGCACTGGCTGACTATCTAACCCAAATGAACCAAACCCAAAGTCAGCTGACAAGAGCATTTAAATGCCAGGAGGTACATTTACACCATCACTTTTATTCAACTGTGAATACTGAGTTCCTCTTTCTGGCATTCAGACAACCAATAGGTCCAAATCTCTTTAAGGCCAAGTCCCTCTGGCTGGGAAGAACTTAGAACAGTGAAAGTTAAGTGACTGAGAAGTTTCTCTCTGTTCTCCCCTAGACGATCTCCACCCTCTTCCAGAGAACCTGGAAAGAAGGAAACAGGATTGCTCTCTGAGACTAAAACTATTAAGTCTGTTAAGAAAAATCTTCTAAAACTCAGAAATAAGGCAGAATGATTACTGTGTACCCTTCAATGTCACACAAGAGCACTGTCTTAACAAACTCATCCAGCTTCATCTGACACTGCAGGAGGACAGTTTTTTGACTCACTATTGATTAGGGCCTGACTCTGTAAAGCTAGACATTCACGTGTAGAAGCTTGATAAATTACAAATGATTTTTTTCTGGTAGACATGCAAATTAGTTGATTGAAAAAATAACCCCAAAGGTTATTTCTTTATTGCCCTATAGGGCATTAACCAGTTTCATATATAACTTGGTAACATTATTTCAGCATTCTTTCCCTCATTGACTGTATTTACTTCTTTAATCAGTTTTTTCATTTGCTATTTCCTTTAATGAGTTAATTAAATCTTCGACATGTGATCACTATGTATTTGGATGAGACTCATGTTTTTAACTTTTTCAAAATTGACTTTGACAATCATAATTTAAAGGGTTGCAATGGAGATTTGCAAAGACATCATCAAAGAGACAGAATTACGTACTTCCAGACAGATCTGACTAGATTGATGGCAGTGACTCAACTGAATTAATTTCATCAGCTGTCAGTTAGGAAGGGGAAATGGGTGGACCAGCAGTGGAAGCTTTGTAAGTAAATGTCCACCCATCTAAGCACTGCCCAAGGGAATGTGGGCCACCTGGCAGGTACATCCCTATGTCTTCAGTAGGTAACCAGCCTGATGCCACTAACATACAAACCATATATCGATCTCCCTTCTTTCCATTTTCAAGCTCACTGAGTAACCTATTATAGGATGGTTCCTCAGGCAGGGAAATGACTCACTGGTCAGGCCAGCATGAGTAACCCAGCCAGACTGTAGTTTCATTTTTCACCGTAAATTAATAAATTGTCATTGGCATGTGGTTTCAGATTCCAGTTCTTTGTGGAACCTGACAGCGTGTATCTGTGTTGTGACTTCAATCAACTCTGGTTCGTCAACTAGATCGAGTTTCTAGGCCTGCAAGCTGTGGCCTACCCCAGACCACGTGATCCCACCAAGGGAAATGCCAGTTGGTCAGAACTCTGGTGACAGTGCTTCTCAAACTATCTGTGGTTCTGGAGACGTTTTTCGTTCATTTTTTTTTTTTTTGATTTCCAGTCCCTGTGGACCAATACTTTTATAAAATTTAATAAAAATACATTACCAGGAAGATGCAATTTTTCATTTTTCTTTTTTTTTTTTGCGGTACGCGGGCCTCTCACTGTTGCGGCCTCTCCCGCTGTGGAGCACCGGCTCCGGAGGCGCAGGCTCAGCGGCCATGGCTCACGGGCCTAGCCGCTCCGCGGCATGTAGGATCTTCCTGGACCGGGGCACGAACCCGTGTCCCCTGCATCGGCAGGCAGACTCTCAACCACTGCGCCACCAGGGAAGCCCGAATATGCAATTTTTAAAAAGCCGTAGAAAATGAAGGCCCAATTTTTTTTTAATCACTAGATTCAATAAAATCCAAATTACTCTTCAATATAAAAGTTCCTTTTAAAAGTAGAAAAGTTTCTCAATTTGTGTACTTATCTCAGGTCCAGGGATTTTACTTCATTTGGGAATTTGTTAGAAATGCAAATTCTTGGGCCTCATCCCAGATTTGCTGAAGCAAAAACTCTGGGGTGGTGCCCAGCCATCTGTGTTTTAACAAGACCTGAGGTGACTGTGATGCCTGCTCATTTTTGCGAGACTCACTCACCTAGAATGAACACACATCAGAAATCACAAGCCTAAATGGCAAAGCGGCCAGGCAGGGACAAAAATGAAATTTTGACAAGATGAGGATTATAAGGAAATGTAGAGTCTCTGGCAAACTGTAGCCCCGATGTCCCACACAGAAGCATTCAAATTCAGACACACAGACACACAGACACAGACACACACACACACACACACACACACACACACACACACCCCGCCCTGGTCAAACGAAACTTCTACTGGTACGTGTCAGACCCCTGTCTATTACCTTTTCTACATGTGGATTTATAGTAATCTCAGCCTTGATAAAATGATGAGTTGCTTTTTCCCAATAACTGTTTACACTCAGAGTATTCGATAGTAAATCCTACATATATGAAGCCTTGTTCTTGAGGTCTTTTCTGTCACAACAATCTATGTTTCCATTTTTAATTCTATATCACACCATTTTGAATTGTGAGACATTAATATGTTTTAAATCATCCTTGACTATTTTTCTTTGATAGTTTGAAAATTAATTCTCACCAATTAGTTTTAAAATAATTTTGTTATAGTCCATAAAGTGTCCTGTCAACATTTCAACTGAAAGTGTTAACTTGGTTAACTATTAGTTAACTATTAGTTCACTTGGTGATGGGTTAGAAAAAAACAGGCTTTGGGTTCCCATCCCAGCTCTGCTGCTCTGTAACTCTGCGGCTTTAGGCAAGATACTGAGCCTTAGCCTATGAAATGGCAACAGCAATGCCTCTCTCAGAGTCTGCTATAAGAAATTAATAAAACAACATATGCAAATCACCTGCCAATTTGCAGATGCTCCAGAATGTCACTGCCTTTTCCCTTCTTCCCTTCCATATTCTCAAATATGGTAGCCCCCTTCTCTTTCCTATCTGATTAACAGTTTTCTTTATTCCACAGAAGAAAGAAACAAAGAATAAACAAGCCTGAAAGTGACAGATTTCTCCCTTTGTATTGCCTGTCTATGACCTAATTATTTTATACATAGTATTTTTACTACAAATATTTTTGGGTGAGTTGTACTATGGTCATAAAATATGACATATAAGTTCTAATTTTTTGTTCTTATTGAGTTTCTATGTGTTCAAGTAAACAATACATTTTTATAACTCCCCGTATATCTGAGAGAAAAAATATGTATTTTCCACTGCCAACAAAAATAAAAATAGATAAATTGGAATACATCAAAATTTAAAACTTCTGTGCAGCAAAGGACATGATCAACAGAGCAAACAGGCAACACCTAAAGTGGAAGAAGACATTTGCAAATCATATAAGGGGTTAATAGCCAGAATACATAAAGAACTCCTATAACTCAATAATAACTAACAACCCAACTAAGAAATGGGCAAATGACTTAATATACCTTTCTCCAAAGAAGATAGAGAAATGGTCAACAAGTACATGAAAGGGTGCTCAGTGTCACTAATATTTGCTTTTGCTTGTGTACTTTTACTGAGAATATAAAATGGTACAGCTGCTGTGGAAAACAGTATGGCTGTTTCACAAAAAATTTAAAATAGATATACCATATGATCCAGCAATTCCACTTCTAAGTATATACCCAAAAGAATTGAAAGTAGAGTCTTGAAGAGATATTTGTACACCCATGCTCATATCAGCCTTATTTACAATAGCCAAGAAGTAGAAGCAAACCAAGTGTCCATCAGTATATGAATGGATAAACAAATTGTGATACACACACACACACACACACACAATGGAATATTATTCATACTTAAAAAGAAATTCTGACATGCTACAACATGGATAAACTTTGAGGACATTATGCTAAGTGAAATAAGGCAGTCACAAAAAGACAAATACTGTATATAAATACTCTGTATATAAATTCTTATATGAGGTACCTAGGATAGTCAAGTTCCTAGAAAAGAAAGTAGAATGGGGGTTGCCAGGGGCTGGGGGCAGGGAGGCATGGAACATTACTGTTTAATGGGTACAGAGCTTCAGTTTTGCAAGATGAAAAGAGTTCTGGAGGTGGATGGTGGTGATGATTGCACAATGAGAATGTGCTTAATATCAGTGAACTGTACATTTAAAAATGGTTAAGATGGTAAATTTTATGTTATGTGTATTCTACCACAATTTCAAAACAAGAAACCTCAAAAAAACCCAAGATGTGTATTTTCCTTTCTCTACCCTTAATTTTGTCATAAATCATAATAATTCTGCCTTACTGTTGGTACCATTCTTGCTTTAGTTCCAGCTGAGGCCTGGGCTGAGCATGGCCCAAGCCCCAGGGAAGGGGCTGGTTCAGAGTCTGTGGGTTCAGCCAGAGAATGGCTGGACCTTAGCTGAGGCAAGGCCAAGCAAGAGCTGATGGGCAGAAGTGTGCTGGGAGAGGGAAAAACAGTGAGTTCCCCCCAAAGAGCCTAGAAGCAAACTCTTATTTGTCAGCAAGGTGTCAGGGTCAGAACTATGCTACAAGACAGAGGAAAGTTTCATTAACAACCTAGTCCTTGAAGATTGATTCTAGAGTAGAGACGGGTTTCCAAAAACCTGACAAGGCACTGACAGAGATGGAGATTTTATCACAGCTACCCTTCCTCCTCTTTCTTTTCCATCTTTCCTCACAGCTGCTGAAGAATCTTAAGGTCTTTCTTAATTAGTAGTCTGGATCACCCTACCTATTTTATTTTCACCAAATCCTCATGATATCGCAGCTAGAACCTAGAAGGCAGAGTTGACAGTGTCTAAGTGCTGTAGTGGACTACCAAAGAAGGTAGGGGGAGGGTCCTCAAAAAATTAAAAATAGAAGTATCATATGATCCAGCAATTCCACTTGTGGATATTTACCTGAAGGAAACAAAATACCAACTTGAAAAGATATTTGCACCCCCATGGTCATAGCAGCATTACTTACCATAGCAAAGACGTGCAAACAACCTAAATGACCATCAGTGAAGAGATAAAGAAAATGTGATACACACACACACACACACACACACACAAGCACGTGTATACAATGGAATATTACTCAGCCATAAAGAAGAAGGAAATCTTGCTATTTACGCCATCATGAATGGACCCCAAGGGCATAATTGAAACAAGTCAGACAGAGAAGACAAATACCATATGCTCTGGCTTATATGTGGAATCTTAAAACAAACAAAACAAAACAAAACAACCCCCACCGCCCCCGCACCACCAAATTCATAGATGGAACAGACTGGTGATTGCCAGAGGCAGTGGGGTGGGGGGACACTCTGTGAAATGGGTGAAAATGGTCAAAAGGTACAAACTTCCAGTTATAGGATAAATAAGTCCTGGGGATGTAATGTATAGCATGGTGACTACAGTTAACAATACTGCATCGTGTATTTGACAGTTTTTTTAATAAATAAATTGATTAACTTATTTATTTATTCATTTTTGGCTGTGCTGGGTCTTTGCTGCTGTACGCGGGCTTCTCTAGTTGCAGCGAGTGGGGGCTACTCTTCGTTGCGGTGTGTGGGCTTCTTATTGTGGTGGCTTCTCTTGCTGTGGAGCACGGGCTCTAGGCTTCAGTAGTTGTGGCACGTGGGCACAGTAGTTGTGGCTCGTGGGCTCTAGAGCACAGGCTCAGTCGTTGTGGTGCACGGGCTTAGGTGCTCCGCAGCATGTGGGATCCTTCTGGACCAGGGCTTGAAATCCTGTCCCCTGCATTGGCAGGCAGATTCCTGTGCCACCAGGGAAGTCCCTATTTGACATTGCTAAAGAGTAGATCTTGGGCTTCCTTGGTGGCGCAGTGGTTGAGAGTCCACCTGCCGATGCAGGGGACACGGGTTTGTGCCCCAGTCCGGGAAGATCCCACGTGCCGCAGAGCGGCTGGGCCTGTGAGCCATGGCCGCTGAGCCTGCGCGTCCGGAGCCTGTGCTCCGCAACGGGAGAGGCCACAACAGTAAGAGGCCCGCGTACCGAAAAAAAAAAAAAAAAAAAGAGTAGATCTTAAAAGTTCTCATCCCAAGAAAAATAAATTAGTAACTGTGTGGTGATGGATATAAACTAGACTTATCATGGTGAAAATTTTGCAATATATACACATATTGAATCATTATGTTGTATGTTGTACACACAAAACCAGTGTGTTATATATTAATTATATCTCAATTTAAATAAAAAGAAAAGAAAGCAAGGGACAGTGACTTGGCCCTAGCAACACTTGTCTGGGAAGTGCTTCCCTGTAGTGGCAGGGACTGCAAAGTTACAGAGCTGAAGGACTCTGCAATGAAACAAACATTTGTATTCAACGCACCTCCTACCATTTTTTGGTTGTTGTTATTTTAAATTCATACAAAGAACTTTCCCTGGTCCTTTGTGGCTATTTTGTTTGTTCCATTGGGCTTTTGTTAGAGCTATTATTTTCACAGTGTTTTCTTTCTTTGTTTTTTGGCCACGCCACGCAGCATATGGGATCTTAGTTCCCTGACCAGGGATTGAACCCATGTCCCCTGCAGTGGAAGCACAGAGTCCTAACCACTGGACCGCCAGGGTAGTCCCCTCTTTCTTTTTTTAGTGAGTGATCTTTTCAGTTTTGTTTCATGTTACTTTCTTGTATTTTTCACTTTTATTAAACAGGAATGAGGAAGTAAGGAAAGAACTCTGAGGACAATCCTTATTCCTGGCCAGGTCTGTGGTGTTCCTTCCTATACTTACCCCAACACACGTCTACATTAGACCCAGAAAAACCTAAATGCAGGGCTCTTTCTACCCTTAAAATTGTTCATGCAAGTCATTCAAAAGAACCACTAAGAAAGAAAGAAATTCTCTGTCCTTTCCTGTATAATTTAAATATTTCACAATCATTTGTAAGCAATAATATTAGCCTCAAAGGTTGGAATAATACCACTCCAAATTTTTCAGAATATGAGATGTATAAACGAGAATCTGTGGTCTCTAACATAGGTAACCACAGTTCAGAGACAATTCACTTGAGAAACCAGGGCCTTGGAGGGAAAACAAAATAAATGGAAAACAATACCCTGAGAGAAAGAACCTTCTAGAGAACACTCAGAGTGTTAAATCCACAGTCAAAGGATTGAGCTCCTTTCATAGTGACCTGCCTCCCAACAACCTCATTTCAAGGCAGGACTTGGAAAGACTATTACTATTATGCAGATATTTCCCATGGTCTTCCTTTAAAACATTATTCCTTCAATACATTGTAGGACATGTGGCTGTTATAACCCTGTGGGACCCTGGCCTCAAACCTGGCAGGGCCAAGGACATGTTCTGTCTACCTGGCCCCAGTCAGCTCCATCTAGCCTTTCACCAAAGGAGTTCCCTGCCCTCCCAAAACGAGATAAGATGAGCAGGGCCCCAGACTATTTGGTAATCTCCTCAGGGAAATACAGACCATATTACAGACAGGCTTATGTCCCTGGAAAGCAAATTTGATCACTGATTCCCCCACCCAATAAAATTTTTCATCAAACTTCTCAATCCATCTCTCCTTCTTGAAGTGACCACTGGAGTTCTGATTCAATTGCAGACTTGGTTCCATCTGTATAACCTGCTCAACTGATACCTCTCAATTCTAACATCATCCTTTTTACATCACGGCTTCATGCTCACAACTTCCCCTGGAGTTGCGAGTGACATAACCCTGCCGCACCTATCCTCGTTCTTCTTAGCTATAGGGGCCATCAGCTGCATGGCCTCAGGAAGCCTCTTTCCTCCTCAAGACGATCAAGCCAAGGAAACGCACACATTTCCTAACTATAAGTGAATGAATGGTTTGACTCAACTATATCCATTCCAGATCAGGCCGGATGGTCCAACTCTACTCAGTGTTAGTAAGCCAGGAGGTATACAACACTTACTCCCAAATTTCAAAAGGCCAAAGCTTTTCCCTGGCCCTGAGGGCTCCTGGAATATACCCTATGATGTCAACCTTCACTCTTGGAAGTGAAGTTTTCCCCCAAGGAGAAAACTCACTCTAATATCACCACTTGTACATTTTACCATTATTCGCTTCTTCCTTTTGTTTCTAACGGTTTCCCCCTTTATCCATTTTGTTGTGATATTCTCAGATATTATTATTCTCCCTTTCCTTATAATTTGCTTAATTAATGTATCATAGTCCTGACTCGTATTTTAATATATAATCTTTTGTTTTAACTACATCTGTTTTATGTGGCATAATTAAATTTATATCTGTTATGATTGGTATATTTGGACCATCAGCTATCATTCTTTATTTCATCTTATTTTTGCTATTTCTTATCTATGCTTAATACATGCCATTGGTATTAATTAAACACTGTATATATACTCCTTTCTCCTTTCTTTTTTTTTTTTTTTTTTTTTTTTGCGGTACGCGGGCCTCTCACTGTTGTGGCCTCTCCCTCTGCGGAGCACAGGCCCCGGACGCGCAGGCCCAGCGGCCACGGCTCACGGGCCCAGCCGCTCCGCGGCATGTGGGATCCTCCCGGACCGGGGCATGAACCCGCGTCCCCTGCATCGGCAGGCGGACTCCCAACCACTGCGCCACCAGGGAAGCCCTCTCCTTTCTTTTGAAATATGTTCAGAAGAAAACATTGAGTAAAACTATTTTCACTTAAATCTGTACACCAACACACACACAACCATGTCGACAATCATCAAATTCATTTTTCTGTTGTTTTCTAGTTATAGCCATGATAATAAACATCATATCCTTAGGCTTTTTCTTTTTTTATATGAGTAAAAAATATATATGAGTTATTGGCTTCAGCTCTTCCCTATCTTATCTAATTCTTAGTTTTTGGACTGTTATTCTGAAACTTCTACTTTTCTTGGGGGTTCAGAAAGACATGAATTCAAATTCTAACTCTACTACTCACCAAAGGGAGTTCCTTAACTTCTCTGAGACTGTTTTTTCATCTGAAACCAGGGGATCATACCATTAGGGTTTTTTGAAGATTAAATGAAACAATGTATAGTAAAGAACTTGATACACAGCAGTTGCTCCCTAAATATTAGTTCCCTTCCTCTCTTCCTTTTACACTTTAGATCACAATCCCATTCTGAAATGAGATGATATGGTCAGAAGCATTGATCCCTCCCAGTGGATGTTTTTAGTCTCCCATCTTGAGTTAAGGCAGCCACAATATGAAGAAGTTCTTGTTTTGGATCCAAACTGTCAATGACAATTTGGGGTTGGTGGGATATGTGAAAATCTTTCTTTACGCTTTCCCAAATGAATGACATCTTGCCTGGATCTTTTTTTTTTTTTTTTTTTCCTTAAAAAGAGCTACAGATGTTGTTTCATTTCCTTGGGGAGTTCATGGTCTCAATTGTGGCTGCATCTGAAATCATTATTTGAATATTATCTGGACTTTCTTTCCAGATGTTTTAAAATTTCTTCCTCACTAAAGACTGAAGATGTTATAAGTAGTAAATATCTTGATATCTTTCTCTGGGTGTTCATTTCCATTTATAGACCAAGTCTTTAATCAATTCTGAAAACACTTTTACCTTAAATTGTTGATTCTTCAAAATTTATTTATTTTATTGGCTCAAGTACTTACTCTATTATTTTTAAGTTAAAATACTATGCTCAGTTTTCTAGAAATGAGTCATTTTGATCCACCACTATTTATACACGTTTACTTAAGCCATCTAATTTTGGATTTCATTCAGTAGTTAATAAGCATACTACCCTAATTAACTATTTAGCAGTTATCAATGTAAACTCTTCACTACTTCTAGAAATGTCCTTATTTATGGTATTGCAATTTCACTACATGGCTTTTGCTTCATGGCCTTATATCTTCTTTCTTAGCATTTAGAGTATATTTGAGTCATCTTTTTTTCTTTTACAAATTTTTTTTTTATTTACTTATTTATTTGTTTTTGGCTGCGTTGGGTCTTTGTTGCTGTGCATGGGCTTTCTCTAGTTGCGGTGAGCAGGGGTTACTCTTCATTGCAGTGTGCGGGCTTCTCAGCGCGGTGGCCTCTCTTGCTGCGGAGCATGGGCTCTAGGTGCGCAAACTTCAGTAGTTGTGGCACATGGGCTCAGTAGCTGTAGCTCACGGGCTCTAGAGTGCAGGCTCAGTAGTTGTAGTGCACGGGCTTAGTTGCTCTGAGGCATGTGGGATCTTCCTGGACCAGGGCTTGTACCCGTGTCCCCTGCATTGGCAGGTGGATTCTTAACCACTGTGCCACCAGGGAAGTCCCTATTTGAGACATTTTTTGAACTCTGAGACTTTTTGGTTGTTCTGTATCAGACAATTTTAAAGTTTATTGTTCTTTTGTAATTTTGTTCTTTGGAATTGCAACATTTAAAATTTAGTTGGGTTATTTTGAAAATTATTCTTTGATTTGCTTTTTGAATACTGAGGTTATGCTATTAAAGATGTTTGCTTGAGACATTTTCATTGGCATTTTAATGGGTTTAATATGAAGAAGGCTGTCTACACTGCTACTTAGGCTATTGGTTTCCAAGAGGTAAAAATATTTCTACTTGTAAATTCTAGTCTTTAAAAGTAAATACCGGAGCACCATAGATATTTTTTAAACAGATGATAAATCATTATCCAATAAGTAATATTCCTCATCTATTTCATATCTTGAAGTTTTATCTTCAAATAAGCCTCTATACAGATAAAATTATGCTTCAAAGAAAACTAAAATGTAAATATAGTAATTAGTTTCTTCTAAGATCCCACCTTTAAATAAGTCATGTCTAATCCAGAACTAAGAGAAGAAATGACATGCCTAACGACACAAAGCTCAGAGTGTAGCCTTCGCCTGCCCCACGTTAGCAAAGTTGCAATGAGGTCAAGTAGCACAGAGCTTTTTCCTTTTTTGGCCGTGTTGGGTCTTTGTGGCTATGTGCAGTCTTTCTCTAGCTGTGGTGAGCAGGGGCTACTCTTCGTTGCAGTGTGCGGGCTTCCCATTGTCATGGGTTCTCTTGTTGCAGAGCATGGGCTCTAGGCGCGCGGGCTTCAGTAGTTGTGGCACATGTGCTGCGCAGTTGTGGCTGTGGGCTCTAGAGCACAGGCTCAGTAGTTGTGGCGCACAGGCTTAGTTGTTCCGCAGCATATGGGATCTTCCTGGGCCAGGGATCAAACCCGTGCCCCCTGCATTGGCAGGCAGACTCTTAACCACTGCAGCACCAGGGAAGGCCCACAAAGCTCTTCTTTAACAGTCTTTAAGTCAGCTTATCACATCTGTCCCGGGGGACGGGACCTAGGGACTCTTCTGTATTTTAGCCTGAGAACAAGTTTTACCCGTAAGAGAAGGAAAGCAATTTATATTTATCTTTTATCTAGCCATTTAACCAAATTTCCAATTCCAAAAGAAAACAAAAACTCTTATATACCGATGAATACATTTTAAAAGAAAGCTCAGTATTTATTTGAAAACCATTATAAAGTGTTTTTAAAAGATATAAAACAAGACTTGAACAGAGAGACTTCCTGGATGGAAAAAACTGAATGTAAAAAAGTTGATCCTTTCCAAATTAATATATAATTTTTTTTTTTTCGGTACACGGGTCTCTCACTGTTGTGGCTCTCCCATTGCGGAGCACAGGCTCCGGACGTGCAGGCTTAGCGGCCATGGCTCACGGGCGCAGCCGCTCCGTGGCATGTGGGATCTTCCCGGACCGGTGCATGAACCCGTGTTCCCTGCATCGGCAGGTGGACTCTCAACCACTGCGCCACCAGGGAAGCCCTAATATATAATTTTAATGCAGTTTTAATCAGAATCTCCACTGAGATTTTAGATTGTAACAAAATGAGTCTAAAATTTATTGGGAAAAAATGCCAAACAACACCAAGAAATATTTTAAAAGAAGAGTAAAATGGGACTCAGTTGCTTTTCTATATACTAAAACCTAAACTATAACTACTATAATCAAGATAGTATCATATTGATACAGGAATGGAAAATAGACTCAGGAAATATAATACAAGGTATAGAAATTGATAGAAGTATATGTGGAACAATATATGACTAAGGCAGCATCTCAATTCACAGATAAAGTACATGGTGTCATCAAACTGGTTATACATTTGAAAGAACATAAATTTACATTCATATCTCATATCATATACAAAATATATTCTAGATGAATTTAATATATGTATTTTTAAAATAAATCAATCAAAATATTAGAAGAAGAGTTAAAAGTATACTGGTTTGGATAGATGAAGCCTTCCTAAGAGAGAAACCATAAAGGAAAAGATAGATATATGTGACTAAATATTGGGTTGGCCCAAAAGTTCATACCTTACAGAAAAACCCAAATGAACTTTTTGGCCAGCCCAATATAAAAAAAGTTTGTATGGCAAAAGAGAATATAAACAAAATCAAAGACAAATAGTAGACTGGGAAATATAGAACTGTATCATGTAGAACAAACAAAATATTACTATCATTAATAAACTAAGAGCTCCCTACAAATTGAGGCGTCAAATCACCTTCAAGAGGCATGAGAAAAGGATATGAAAACAATTCACAGAAGAAATGCAAAAGAACAATAAAACGTGAAAATATGCTCAACCTTACCAAAATTCAAGGGAATATAAGTGAAAATAGAATATACCATTTTTCACCTAGTAGAGTAACAATACTCAATGATGACTACAACATAGAAAACAAGCCATCTCACACTTGCTAATGGAAGCCTGAACTGGTATGTTTTTGGAAAGAAATCTGGCAACATACTTTAAAATTTGAGATGCATGTGTCCTTTGACTCAACCCCTTGTCCCCTCCCCTTCCCCACTTTTGGGATTCAACCAGAGTGAAGCACTGGTATATAAGGAGAGGTTAGTTACGGGAAACACAAGCACAACCAAGGGAGACAATGTTAATTTCTCTCCACAGGGGTCAGTGGAGTGAACACAATGCAATCATTAACCTGAGTGAGTTACAGCCAAACCTATGAGCTGGGTGAATGTCTGTGACATTTATCATGAAAACATAGCTGCATGGGAACGCTTACATTTGAAAAATCCTAAAAGATAGGATATGTGTGATTGAACTGTACAAAATTGCTGATATTCAACTCTTTTTGATCTAATAAAATGGCAGTCTCATAAATCACAATATAACATAAATTTTTACATATTTATGAGCATGAAAAAAATGTAGACTGATACACCCCAAGCATTAACACTG